>NC_137063.1:34794298-35394298 GCF_032717465.1 Coenobita brevimanus
TGTTCATTATCTGGATCCTGGACCTTGACTCCATTAAACCTTTATCCAAATTTACTTCCTATTATCCGAACGTTAAAGTCACCGAGAACTTCGGCCGGCCGGCCGACGCGTTCAGACATTCAACATTGTGGTTGCTGGGCTCGAGCCTTGAGCAGGAGATGGGCTGTAACCCACAACCAGAGCTAAAATGTCCGTCCACCCCTGTAGTGAATGGTCAAAGTCGCATGCTGGTCCGACCACTCCCAACAACCCTCCATCACCTGAGTAATACGATTGTAAACCACAAGTGGTGTCAAAACGTCCATACACATCCCCACCGAATGTCCAAAGTCGCGCAGCCACCGGGCTAAGCCTTTCCCAACTGCTACCACATGTCGAACACAGACCACAAGCCACGAGTACATGTTCGGTGACAGCTGCCATCCGCCTCTCTATCGAATGTCCGATGTCACGTGGCCACCAGGCTCTTTCCCAACTGCCACCACCATTGAACATAGACCACAAGCCACAAGTATATGTTTGGTGACAGCAGCCGTCCGCCATTCCACCAAACATCGAAAGTCCCCGGTCAGGTACCAAGAGTTGTGTTTCCCCATGGCCACTTGGTGTCTAACAGACTGCAAGCCATGAGTAAATATACGGTAGAAGCGCCCGTCCGCTTGTTGACAGAAGGGAGAGAATCCTGCCCACAGCCTCGCTTCTCGCCCCCCCCTCATCCCTCCTCCATACCCTCCCGGCTCCCCCTCACTCCCTCAGTCCCTACCCTCCTCCATGGTAATAACACTGACCCGTGACTTTTCAAATTTTTTTGCGATTTATTTGACTACTAATGGTCATATCAAAATTCAGCAAAATCCACGAGAAATCTCATGAAATTCTGCATCTAGACATATGCATAACTCTTGGAAAGTGCCAGGAAGATTTTGCTCTAGGATGGTGGGAAGTTATGTGAAGGTAGGTTTTACTTCTGAACACTTTATTCTCACTGCATTTCAGTATTTTATTTATCAGTTTTATGTATTGTTATTAGCTTATCTTATAGTATAAACACCAGTGAAGATGATGGTATACCATTTATACCGGTATAACCAATATCCAGTGGCATATTTGGTCGTGGAATTTTTTTTGGAGCCCCGGGAGCAATTACTCGTCATAGGTAACTGATTTTCAAACCGTCTTCAGGTTTTTTGTGGATTTTTGTTGGTTATTCAGTGTTTTCTTGATATTTGGCATTAATATGGATAATCCTATGTGTGTTTTGATGTCTCAACATGGCAGAATGACCGGAAAACCGTGTCAAAATTAGGAGAGGTACTGTACATACAGTAGTGTATAGGTCGGGTGTTTTTTTTTTATCGTTTTGTTGGTGTTGAGCATTAATTTGGATATTCCTACTTGTGTTTTGATGTCAAAATATGGCAGAATGACCAGAAAACACTTCCAAAATAAGGAGTGGTACTGTACATACAGTAGTGTATAGTTAGGGTGTTTTTTAGTATTCAGTGGTTTTCTGCATGGTTTTCTTGGTGTTTAGCATTACTTTGGATATTCGTATATGTGTTTTGATGTCTATATATGGCAGATTGACCTGAAAACAGTGCCAAAATAATGAGGGGTACTGTACATACAATAGTGTTTGGGTAGGGTGTTTTTTTGTTTGTGTGTGTGTGTGTGTGTGTGTGTGTGTGTGTATTGACCTAATTGTATTTACCTAATTGTGGTATACAGGAAATGAGCTACGCTCGTGGGGTCCCGTCTCTGTTTCTCAGTAAGTCAAATTTAGCTTTAAACTCGTTTAAGTTTTTAGACTGGACGATCTCTTTGTCCAGGCTATTCCACAGGTCTGTACATCTATAAGGAAAACTGTATTTCTTGATATCCTTCAAGTAGCTTGGTTTCTTCAGTTTCATTCCGTGTCCTCTTGTTGCTCTTTTATCCCATAAAAACAGATCTTCTCTGTCAATATTATCTACTCCCACCATGGTCCTGAACACAGCAATCATGTTGCCTCTTTTTTTCCTTTCTTCTAAGGAAGGCAAATCCAGCTTTTCCAGCCTCTCTGTGTACGACATCTGCCAGACTGGGGACCATCTTGGTTGCTGTTCTTTGTATTCTTTCAATCTTGTATATATCTTTCTTTTTGTGTGGTGTCCACACTACTGCTGCATATTCTAACCTGGAGCGAATCATGGCCACTATCAATTTTTTCATCATCTCTTCATCCATATAATGAAAAGCTACTCTTATGTTTGTCAGGAGTTTATATGTCTCTCTAACTGTCTTGTTAATGTGTTTTTCAGGTGACAAACTGTCCTGGACCAGCACTCCCAAATCTTTCTCTTCTCTCGCTTTTGTGATTGTTTCATTACCCATCAAATATTTCAGTGATGGCCTATTGGTACTTTTATCCATTTCCAATAGTTTACATATCTTTGCGTTGAATTTCATTTCCCACATCCGGCTCCAATCATGTATCCTATCCAGATTCTCCTGCAGCATTTTACAATCCTCCCTAACCTCTACCTTTGTCAAGATCTTTGCATCATCAGCAAACAGACTTGCATAACTGTTCACTCCATCTACCATATCATTTACGTAAATCAGGAACATTACTGGCTCCAACACCGAGCCCTGTGGGACTCCACTTGTCCTAATTTGTCTCTCTATCAAAAAGTCTCTCATCCATTCCAGGAGGTTTCCCTTCAGTCCTCCTATATGCTCTTGTTTCCTCATTAGTCTCTTATGGGGTACCTTGTCGAAGACCTCCAAATCTAAATACAGTACACACAATCCATCTAACCGTCTCTTTCCTGTAGCACGTCAATCGCTCTTGAGTAAAAGCTCAACAAGTTGGAAGCACATGACCTTCCACTTCTGAATTCCAACTGACTTTCATCTAAAATTTGCAATGCTTTCAGATATTTTATTCATCTATCTCTCAGGATTCTTTCGCACAATTTTGCGACCATGCTGTTTAGGAACACTGGTCTATAATTCAGGGGTTCTTCCTTGTTTCCTCCCTTATAAATTGGTACCACATTTGCCCTCTTCCATTCTTGAGGCACTTTCCCCTCACGATTAATCTGTGAATCTTATCCACCAGTTGTTCTCTGCATTCCTTCAGTACTCAGTTTGAGATTCCATCAGGTCCTGGAGCTTTCCTTACATCTTGGGTTTCCAGTAATTTATACACTTCCTGTACTTCCACGTTTATATCTTTTATCACTACTTTTCTAATCACTCCCTTCTCTTCCACAAACTCCATTTCATTATTGAAAACTGATTGGAAACATTTGTTCATCATTTCAGCTTGCATTGCCACATCTTTATAGACCTCTCCTTCTACTTTCAGTTTGGTGATTCCTTCCTTTTGTTTCAATTCTCCATTGACAAATCTATAAAACAGTTTGGGTTCATCCTTACATTTGTCTATTATATCTTTTTCAAAATTCCATTCTTCCTCTCTATGTATTCTTGTATATTCATTTCTAGTTCTTTTATATTCTTCCTTTGTTCTGTTATTACCCTTTTTTTTTTCCTGTTATTCCACGCCATGTCCCTCTCCTTTTTTTGCTATCATACACCTTCTATTAACCCACTCCTTTTTCCTGTTTTCTTTCCCGCTTACTCTTGGCATATATTTTTCCACTCCCTAATTACAGAGGTCTAGAAAGATATCTGACTTCCTCTGTATCTCTCTTGGTTCTCTGAATTTTCTCCAATCTGCATTTTCAAAAAAATTTCTCAGTCCTGTAATGTTTGCTTTCCCAAAGTTGTATCTTCCCTGCCTATAAAGCTGATCTCTTGGCACCACGTTCCCTGTTATCATCTGGAACTCAGTGACCACATGATCACTTTTTCCTATAAGACACAGATATTTCAAAGATTCTATTACATCGGGTTCTTTGGTAAACAGTAAGTCTTATCTTGCTGGTGTGTCCTCACATCGGAACCTTGTCTCTTCTTTGACCCATTGCATCATCACATTGTTCAATGCTATATTTAATAATACAGCGCCCCACTAATCTTCGCTGCCTTCTGAGCCCGATTCCTCCCAGTTCACCTCTTTATAATTAAAGTCATCCATTAAAATTATATTGTTGCTTTTCTCAATAATTTTCTGTATATAACTAGCCATGTCTGACAACATCTCCTGGTATTCATCATCATTCCATGCTCTTGTCATAGGCATATCTCTTGCTATTCTCTCCAGTTTCTAATTTCATATTCTTCACTTCAGCCCTGCCTTTTGCCATTTCCACAGTACACGTATCTACATTTATGTTGTTCTTCACTGCTATCATCACTCCTCCTCCCGTTTTTCCGTCCCTTCTCCACAGTTTGTATTTACCATCTCCCATATGAACATCAATATCTTCTCTTAACTTGGTCTCTACAAAGCAAATAGCAACTATCTAACTTAAGACAGCTCAGTCCCGGATGAGGTGGTTGCAGGCAAATCACCTCCACGTTACCTTGTCCTCCACATGTTCCTTCAGGCTTCCTTCTCTCCAGTTTACATTACCTTCATTCATATATGTGAGAGTTTGTCCTCCCTGCAACTTACACTACATTCATTCATTCATTCATATACTGTATATGAGAGCAAGCCTTCCCTTCAACTCACACTACCTGTATCTCTTAACATGAGCCTCGGTCTCCCCCGCCCCTCTCCCTTTCCTCCTCACCTACATACATAGTCAGTCTCTAATTCTCTTTCCTCCTTCCTTGACAGATTATGGTATGGAAGACAAATTTCAAGCCAGCTGAGCCATGCAACCACCTGAACGAGACAATCCAGCCTGATCCTACCTCTTCACCTGCCACCTCACCCCTGGAGGTTACCATATCAGTGTCCCCCAAGTCCTCGGAGGATGGAGAGGACGAGGAGGAGGTTACTACGATTGATGGGAGGGCCAGAGCTGCTGGAAGGGATGCTCAGGGAGGGACAGTGAATTCAGGAGGGCAGGTTTGTCATTGCCATTGTTATCATATTCACCTTCATAGCTGGATCTTTCCCTTTATCAATACTGTAATTATTACATCAGCAGCAGCAGCAGCATTTCGAGGAGGTGATTTCCATCATTAGAATGAGGATAGGCTCTAGATACCGGAAAAAAGAAAGCATAATATTATGGGAATTTACTAATGTGCCCAGTAGAGATAGACCACACCTCCATCTGTTGATCATTTGATAGTTTTCGCAGTACAGTCACGACTCACCATGCGATGGGATTACATCAAGCGAGACCCCATCGCATAACAATTTATTGTATGCCAAGGTCAGTAGAGTGTAGCATGGGTTCAGTGGGGATAGGAAGGGGGTCTATGACCATGTAACCTTTCAAAAAAAAAATCATCATCATCATCATCTGGACCTCCTTTCCCACCCTAGGGCTGGGTGAGCAGTAGCAACATCCAGACAGCCCAAGTTTGCCCAATCCAGTTGGCCATGCATCCATTCACTCACCATTCAAGCCCCCAGAATCCATGCTTTATCAAAACATTCACCACATTCTGTAGCTTCACATAAACATATCGGATAGAGTCAGTCTGGACGCTGTCACGTTAAAAAGGGGTGCCAAATCACTGATCATGCACTTCTTCTCGCAACATTCATCCAGCCAGCTTGATCTCTTGTCGGTCCTCCAGCCTCACTGACTTCCATTCCTCTCTTCCTCACACATACATCCACCATATCCCTTCACCTTCTCCTTGGCCAACCTCATCTTCTCCCTCCTTCAGATTCGCTCAGGAATACCTTTTTCACCACTCTGTTGTTATCTTTTTTCTCCACATGACCATGCCAGCTCAGTAAACTTTTCAATTCTGGTGTCCACAGACTTCATGACTTCCTCACTCCACATCTTTCACAAATAACATTATTTCATATCCTATCCACACTCTGTACTCCACATACATTCCTCAACAGTCCCATCTCCACTGCTTTCATTCTTGACTTTTCATTTTCATGCCACACCATAGTCTTACATCCATATGTTAAAGTTGGCAATAAAATTCCTTCATGTAAGCCTTGTGCAACTGCAACGCTCAAGACTATGTTTCTTATCAAGGCTTTCATAGCACCAGCTACTTCCCTTCCTGGTATCACTCTACTTTCCACTTGTTTTGCACATTTTCCTCTCTTTTCTCTCACTGTACCCAAGTATTTTAACTTCCTCACCAGTTCTAGTCTCAGTCCTTTCACTGTAACATCACACTGGTAGTCACCTTCTCTCTCAATAACCATCAGTTTACTCTTTTCTACATTTACTCTCAAGGAATGACGCTCACAAACATCAGCAAAACTCTGCACTAGTCTACCAAATTCTTGTCCAGTATTTGCAAGTAGTACACAAGCCCTTGTTTTTCAACCGGTCATTATTCAACAATTCGTTGTTCCAACATTTATAAAAATATACCCCTTTTTTTTCGTGTTTGTTTGTTTGACATGGTTATCCCCGCCATTTTGACAATCCAAACCGCAAACTGTCAGACAGACCGGCTGAACTTCCTAAGTCTCCTGCGCACTGCCCTGCTAATCGGTGGCCTCTTCATCCATCTCCATTTCTGTTTGACCACGTGGAATACTACAGCACCACCATGGCTCCACCCAAGACCCTTACTATTATCCCTGTCAATTGCATTCATATACTCACCTACCTGAGTGATTGTTTTACCATCGCATTGTCGGGTGACGATTGCGCCAGTGATTAACGAACGCTCTTAACACACAGTACTGTTTTGGTGCCAGTTTTACGTAATGCACATCTTAGTTTGCACTAGGTTAGGTAGGTTATAATCATGGGGATCCTGGGAGTGAAGCCACTCAATTAGGTTTCAGCGCCTCCAATTAGGCTTCCACTGCTATTCATGGTTTTATATACATTTGAGTTTGTTTGGTGTGGTGACATCATGTTCAGTCAGCAGGATCAACAGTGAACACGCTGTCAAAGGTGTTCAGGCGGCTTTCTTTAATATCACTAAGTTCTCCAATATTTTTTAAATTGAAAATCAAATGTCAGTCATCTGAGATGTGTGTAGTGCTAAAATATTTTTTCTTGAGAACGTAGGTCTATAAGAAAACAGCTCTAATCCGTGTGTCACTTTCAGTCTTATTTACCTCTGATTTTTTCCATCATCATTGAATTTTTTTTGAATGACGAACATGGTCAGGAACCTAACCCCCCTATTTCTTAACAATCTTATTGGAAAAATTGGTTTGTTATTTGACCAGTTTGGTATTCAACCGCTTTTTATGGAACACATCCCTTTCGAATAGTGGGGAAGAGATGCACTGCATCATCAGGATAAAACAAATTTGAGATATTCCATCCATCACCATTCATTACCAACACCATCACTCTCTCCATAACTCATGTTTTTACTTCTCTCATCACCCCATCCATATATATATAGTGAACAACCTTGGGAACATCACACAACCTTGTTGCACGCCCCCACTGATTGTGAACCATTCACGTAGATGCCCATTTACTATTACACATGCTTCACTACCATCATAAAAACACTTGACAGCACCTAGCAGCTTACCATCTACACTGTACATGTGCAAAACCTTCCACAATCCTTGTCTGTCTACTTTGTCGTATGCTGTTTCCAGAGCCACAAATGCCATAAGCACCTTATATAGTCCTTCTCACAAGCCTTCTCCGCCATCTGTCTTACTGCAAATATTTGATCCACACATCCTCTGCCACTCCTAAAGCCATCCTCTTTATCACTCACTAGGACTTCTGATATCTCCCTTACTTTCTTTATAATAATTCATCCATATACCATTGCTACCACACTCAATAAACTTATGTATACCACAATATTTTTGTAAAGGGTACAGTCACAGCCTTTTTCACGCTGCTTGCACAGTTTCACTCACCCATGCCTTCTTACATATCTCCAACAAGCATTTCATTCCGCTCTCTCCACTACATTTAATCATCGCTTTATACATTGCATGAACCCCAGCTGCTTTCCCATTTTTCGGCTGCTTTACAGCATTCTTCACCTGTATGAGTGTCATGTTTCCTGGCACTACATTCCTTCTCTGCACACCCCAAAACCAATCATGTTTACAGTGGCTCAGCCCTCTCTATACCTGTTCATCAAGCATTCAAAATATTCATTCCATCTGGTCCTTGCTTCATCCCCATGGGTTAATTATCTACCACTTACATCCTTCCCACTTTCACATTTCTTTCTGTTGTCACTTCTACATTTCCGCACCTCTTTCCAGGATAACTTCCTATTTTCAGAGTAATTTGGATTCATTTTTCTTCCTAGATCATCATTTGCCTCCTTCTTTTTCCTCTTTACTAGTCTCTTTACATGCTTCTTGCTCTCAATATATTTTCATTCATCATTCATTCATTCATCATCCAATCCTACGTTGCCCCATGAGGAGCGTAGGAGCTCAGGGCTGGGCAAGTTGGAGCCCGGGGCTAGGCAAGTTGGTCCTGACATTTAAGATGAGAGTGACCAGCCTCACTCATCCCTGAGTGGCATTATGTGAGCAGTAAACCCCAACCACCCCTTGGATATAAATCTTCACCGGCTCAATCCGATTGGAGCTCCATAATTGCCTACTAAACCACCAGGTGCCAAAATTTGGTTATATGGTTACCACCCAGTGTAGTAAATGGTTTCCTTGTGTACGGGAAACCATTTGGCATGTCACTTAGTGCAGAGTCACCCACAGTCAGAAGGAAGAGGAAAGAATGAAGGAAAGAAAGACAGAAGAGGGAATGTAAAGTCACCCGTAGGTAGAGGAACGAGGAAAGAATGAAGGAAAGAAGGACAGAAGAGGATGGAAGGAAAGAAGGATGAAGGAGAAGAAAGGGCAGTCACCCGAGAGCAACACTACATTGAGTGAGTGGATGGTGAGCGCCCCCACCTACCACAAATTTAGTTCCATTTCTCAATTGAACCTCTGTCCTATAACCACTCGAGCCACTTCTTCCTCGTTTTTTCCACTGCTGTCTTAACCGCTTGATCCCACCATGCCATACCTTTCTTCTTTGTTGTTACTCTTGCCACACCACACACCACTTTAGCACCTGACTAAGCAATCCCTGCATTTAATTCCTCCCCTACTTTGGTCCTGTATTCATCTGTCATTTCTTTGATCCTCGGCTTCTCAACATTTTGAGTTTCTCCCTGACTGCTCCTCTCTCTCCTGGTCCTCCTCACTCCTCACAGTTTGATCATGCATACCAAAATCATATGATCTGACAGACCTTCACATCTTTCTCTCACTACCCTCATATCAGCAACCATTCCCAGCATTGACTTCTTTATGAGTATGTAATCAATCAGGCTTCTTTCTACACGATCCCCATTCCCTCTATACCATGTATATTTATGTGCATCTTTGTGTTTGAAATACGAGTTACAAATGCGCAGCCTCCTTTCCTGACACACATCCTTCAGTCACGTCCCATTATCATTTTCTCCTGGTACTCCATTACAACCCATTATGTCATCCTCAGGACCAGTGCCTACTCTTCCATTCATATTGCCCATTACGATCACTTTATAGTTCCTCGCCATTTCTCCCACTGCTTCATCCAGCTCATCCCAATACCTGTCTTTCTCTCTCTCACTCCTGTCATCACACGGTGCATATGCTACAATCACTGCCACTTTCACCTTCTCAAACTTGAACTTGACATACATACATCTTGAGCTGACACTTATGTAATGTTTCATTCCACTTTGCCACACCTCATTCATCAACAAAGCAACTCCATCCTTCCATCTTTCTTACCCATTCATGCCCGATCTTACACATTTAACACCCTCCCACTCCTCCACTTCACACTCTTTCATTTTTGTTTCACACAGTGCCATCACAGCATATCTCTCACGCTTGAACACATTCACTACTTCCACCATCTTGCTTTCCTCATTCACACCTCTCACATTCCACATGGCCATGCGAATATTCCCATTTGGTTGGGGCCCTGGGCAGGTACTGGGCCCTCCGAGGCTCTCCGAAACATTTGCCACGATTTATTGATTTTGGATAGGGGAATCTGGGGGACACTTAACCTGGCCAGAAATCCCTGTTACTTGGTTACCACCTAGCATAGTAAATGGTTTCCTAGGTACAGGAAACTATTTGGCATCTCACTCAGTGTGGAGACCACAAGGCATCCCTATCTTGAGTGAGTGGATGATGGGTGCCCCCGTGTACCTTCCCCCCCCCCCCCCCCAAAAAAAAAAAAAAAAAAAAAAAAAAAAACTCAGTAGTCACACTTTCCACTAGGGGTAGCATCCATGCCAGACATGATATCCAAATTACAAGTTTCAGTACAGTATTCTTTCAATTATCCGGCGTGATTCAGCCAGACCCCCTACTGGATATTGCAAAAATGCCAGGTATTGCATTAGTGCCCCCAACTGGCTGTTCATTCAGATATGAGCCAGATAACATGTCGCCACTGTAAGCTATCCATCTCGATCATCTATCCTAAAAAACTTTACTACAGTATTACCCATGAGTAAAAGATTAAGTATAAAACACAATACAGTGCTGATTCAGTGCATGTAGTACAGTACAGTAATACATTACGTAATCATACCTGAATCTTGAATATGAATAACTTGTCGGGAGGTGTGGGTATAAAGTCCTTTCAGTTTTCATGGCTTTATTCTGAGGCAGACTGTGTACAGGTATCACCTGTGGTGAGCTCTAGAATCTAATTGCCAAGGAGCTGGTATGCTCCCACACTCCCCTAGCTTCAAAGGCACAAAATCAGCAGTTTCATGATGACACTGCGTAGCTCAGCAATATGGGCATGCATTCTGTCACGCAGGTCTTCTCATGTACATGGCTATATAAGGCAATATGTTACATACACTAACATGAACATAAGAGTAAGTAAGGTTGAAAAAATAATGTGTCTGCATCATTTCTAGTTTACAAGGAATTATCTAGTCATTTGTAACAGTTTTCCTCATCTAATAAAAAACAAAAAAAAAATAGTGTCTCCTGACACAATGGGGAAATACATTGATAATGAGTCTCTGTAGATCAAGTATGGAAGAAAAACTGAACGAGGAAATAAGGATTTGGTAGAAAAACGATGAAGTCAGGGCCCTAATCAAAGTCACTGATAATAATGAATAGTAATACATAATGAAAATAATATAGTGATGTCTACATAATGTCTAGTTCACAAGGAATTATCGAATCATCTGTAACATACTCATTTAGTGTTGGATCTGCCACAAAAGCCACAAACTCAGCCAGCATGCAGAACTAATGTACAGTAGTCAGAGCACTAGGGCATGGAGCACTGAGAGGCCACAAGGGAAATAACATCAGCAACGAGCAAGGTATGGGGGAGCTACAGGCTATGTCACAACACTGGGGGGTAGCCACTGCGTGGGTCACAGATGCACAAGGCACAGGTACATCCTCACTATACAGCATCCAGTGGAGAGAATGAGAGGGCAATGGTTGGCTTGGCGCATTGGGTGGGCTGCTTCTGCAATGCATTGTGCTTGGCTGATTGAGTGTTGCTGTGTTGTGGGGTTTGCCTGTGCACCAGTTGGGTCCCGTGTCTGAGCCAGATGATGCACAGCACTGCCGGAAGATGCATAGCCTTGCTGATTGCTTCCCGTTTCTGAGCCAGATATTGCCTAATTTCACCGGATATTGTTTTAATAGAACTGAGCAGAAAGCGCCGGATATAGTGACAACGGATAGTTGAGAGATTACTGTATTTCACACAAAAGTATAAACGCTTGACTTAAAACTGCGCACTGACCGCACTGAACTCTCTGTTATCTGGCATAATTCAGCCAAGCCCAATGCCGGATATTGCATAGTGTCCCCCATTGGCTCAGTATTTGGCACTGATGCGGATGTTGCATTATTATCCATCTCAACCTTCTATCCTAAAACTTTCCCATGAGTAAATGATGAAAATGCATAGAGTAATAATAAAATACAGTAATATAGTAATGCATTGCCAGTTGGCCACAATTTATGAGCTGGTTGACACACCTCGATGCCAGATGTTGCATAGAACCACCAGTTATGTTCCATTTTGGTGGTGGATATTGCCTTAATAGAGTGGTAGGTGGGGCGCCCATCATTCACCCTCTTAGTGTGGCAGTACTCCGTTTTATGGTAGCTCCACATTAATTGGCAAGCCAAATGATTTCCTGTGTACCAGGAAATCTTTTACAACATTGGGTGGTAACCTTAAGTTACCACCCAACCAACGCATGTTCCCTACCTGTCAGCAAGTGGGTTGGAGGAGAGTCAGTGCCCCTCCCCAGAAAACAAGTAACTAAAAATACAAACAAGAAGCCGCAGACCAGGACTGACCAACAGGTGACGACTAAGGACTGAACAAAGGACGTGGTATGGATTACGACGTGGAATGTAAGAGGTGCGAATGATGAGGTGAAAGAGAGATTGTCCAGGTGCTGGAGGGTGCAAAAGTGGACATATGTGAACTAACTGAGACTAAATGGAGAGATGAGAGTGTGAGAGCGTGGGAGTATGGATGGGGTATATGTGCAGGAGTAGGTGAAAATGAGCAGGCAAAAGAAGGTTTATGTATTGTTGTGTGCAAGAGATGGAAGGAGAATAGAAGAGAGCATGGATCACAGGGCTCTTGTTTGGAGAGCCACAGCTTGCAAATGGGAGGATTTTTTCCCCTTGGCGAACAAATTTTACATGCAAGTCGCCTTTTGGCGAGAAGAAAATACATCCACTTCAAAACCCAGTAAACTACAAAATAAGTTAATCTCACTTCTATCTATCTATCTATTCCCAGACGCCATAATCCCGTATGGGGTGGCCATTTGACTCAGAGTTACTTGTTTTACAGGGAGGGGCACTAACCCTCCACAAACCCACTTGACACGTAGGGAGCATGTATGGTTTGGTTATATGGTTACCACCCAGCGTTGTAAATGGTTTCTTGGCTTACAGGAAACCATTTGGCTTGTCACTCAATGTAAAGCTAAATGAACAAAGAAGCACATTGTGATCGATTATCAAGTCTTTCCTTGTTGCCATTGTGAAAGTTTAAAACGTCATTTTATGGTTCTAATCATCACAGTGTGTATATAAATAATTTATTGCTGGTAAAATATTTCAGCTCATAGTCAGTTTGGCTACTAAAAATTTATTTGGCTCGTAAATCTTAAACCTTAGGAGGCAAATGGCTTGCAACCATCGGCAGTTAGCAGGAGCCCTGGATCACTTGGTTCAAGGATTGTGGGTAAGATTGATAGGAGGACTACAAATATGGGCAGTTGTGTGTGTGTGTGTATGTGCCAATGCAAGATTGTGCAAGTGGAGTGAGAGAAGAGTTCTGGGCAAATGTGGAAGCATGCGTGAGAAAGTTTGAAAGGAATGAGAGTGTGATTTTGATAAGAGATATGAATGGAAAAGTAGGGAATGTGAGAGTGCATGGAGTAATTGGTGAGTGAGGTGTGCCTGCAGAAATGGGTAAGAATGGCAGTGCTCTAGTGGAGATTTGTGTGGGGAGGGATTGGTGATAGCCAATACCCTATTTAGACACAAAATGATCCACAGGTATATGTGGTGAGTGATGAGAAGGGAGGGTTGTGATCTAAGTGAACGGAAGGCAGTGATGGTTTATGTGTGTGAGGATGACAGAATGAGACAGTATTTAATGGATGCAAGAGCATACAGAGGTTGGGGAAGTGGACTCTCTGACCACCATGTGGTGGTGGCAAAAGTCAAGGTTCAAATGCAATGAAAGAACAGGAGGAGGGAAGAACAAGAAGTAGTAGTCCGTACAAGGAGGGTAGAAACGTTGCAAGAGAATGGAAAAATGGCAGAATATAATAGAGAAAAGGAGGAGTGATTGGGTAAATATGATTTGGTGCAGATTGTCACGGGGGGAAGTGGAAATATGAATAAAAAGCAAATAAATAGTCGGTTGACACAAAGGAATCAACTTGTGAAATCAAGTAATGACTTCAGAGCATCTGAGGGTTGGCTCTTCTGGTTCAAACTTCGATATGGACTTACTGGCCGTAAGGCAGATGGCGAGGCTTTGGACGTGACAGTGGAGGATGTTGAGCTGTTTTGCCAGAAAGTGCAGCACCTAATTGAGAAGGAGGGGCTTGCTTTCGGTCAGGTTTACAATGGTGATGAAATTTGCCTGTTCTTTCGCTTTGTGCCCACCAACACCTTGGCAGAAGAGACTGAGGAGGCTGTACCTGATCGGAAGTTGTCCAAATCAACTTCTCTCGATGTTGTGTTGTGGCAATGTTAACAGGATGCACCGCCTTAAACGCACTATTGCTGAACTTGCAAAACAGCCAAATTGTCTCTGTAGGTTGATGGATAGCCTGCCTGTTGTGTGGTGCCATTCTGTGAAGGCCTGGTTTACTGCAAAGATCTTCAGAGATTGATTCCACAGACACTTTGTCAAGGAGGTTATCTGTAATCAAACGGAGGAACTTGGTATCCCTCGTGGCCAGGTGAAGGCTCTCCTTATCCTCGTCAATGCCCCTGCGCATCCATCGGAGATGGATTTGGCTGCTGATGACAGTCACACTAGGTGCGTGTTTCTGCCACCTAATATACTGCATTCATTCAACCAATGGACCAGGATGTTATCATGTTGGCCAGGAGACTGTACCATCGGAGGTTCCTCGATGAGGTGATGGTGGTGTTGGAGGACGAGGAAGGGGTCGACACACGTGGGGAGCAGACCTTTGGAGAATCTGCAGCATTACAACATCAAATCTGCGGTGTTCAACTGGGCCAGTGCTTGGAAGGAAGTCTCCATTAAAACCTTGGAAACTGATTCCTCTCGTCTCCTTCAGGGATGCGAGGCCGTGCGCGAATTTGAAGGATGTGATATGGATGATTTCCACCTTTGACTACGAAACTCAGGTGAGAATGACAACTTCAACGATGTGAGGGATTGGTTGGACGACAACATCAGTGATCCAAGTTATCAGATGTTGTCTGATGAGGAGATCACCACTGCTGTCTCTGTGGGGCAGACAGAGGAAAGCTATGAGAAAGAGGCCTCTGACTCTGGGTCCATCACTCCCTCACCTTGGTGCATTGTGGGCTGGCATTGAGCAGGTGCTCGAGTATGCCAAGCACCCTCATTGTGACAGGGAGTTGGTGCCACTCAAGCTGGCAATGGATCTGTGGGCAGTCAGGGCCGCTGTCAACTTCCGACAAAATCGCCACACCTATCATTAGACATAGATCGACACCTTCTTTAAGCCCACCACCCCCACGAGTGCCAGCCCCCTCTCCCCACCACGACCTCCACCACCCGCTCAACCCCAGTCTTCGCTCTCGGACCCACAACCGAGCACATCGATAGTCGTTGAGTCGCCGTTAGACATGAGCTTGCAGCTATCTTCAGAGTACTGAGGTGAGAAGGGCTTCATCACCTTGCCACACGTCCTCGTTCATCGGCTGACTTCAGCAGATGGAAGAGGAGGAGTTCTTTGTCTTTTTCTAGGTGGCTGTGTTAGCCACTAGAACACATGAGATACCTTGTGGACCTGCTGCAACCTGGTGGGCTACGACGCCTGTCTGCCGTTCACTGGGTGGTGAGTGTACTTTGTTTTTTAAAAATAGTTTTTATTGTTTGTCTATCGATTTCTTAGTGTTTAGGATTATATTGGTTATTGCAATGTATGTTTTGATGTCTAAAAGCAGCTGAAAGACCACAGAACACTGCCAAAATTAGGAGTGGTACTGTGTATATATATATATATACTGTATACAGTATATATATATATATATATTTTTTTTTTCTCCAGTGTTTTCTTAGTGTTTAGGATTATTTTGCATAATGCAATGTGTTTTGATGTCTAAAAACAGCTGAAAAACTGCAAAACACTGCCAAAATTATGAGTAGAGATGTACTGATGTATCGGTGTTGGTGGAATCAGCCCATTTTTAGAATATCGGAATCGGTATTGGCTGATTTTCTGCTGATACTACCGATACCTTTTAAAAGGAGTTTAATGCATAGCATATCACTCACTGGAAGTTATTTTGTTAAAAAGAAATTGAATGTTTTATAGGGATGAGAAATAAATTATTGGTCATATCCAATTATTTAGTATCATATTATACTGAGTACAGTACATGGTGCTTAGTAATATAGTACTGTACGTACATTCTTTGGAAATGAACCACATCTGCCACCATGGACATGTATGAGACAGGTTGGTAGTCCCGCATCAGCAGCTCAGGGCCCTGCCACAGCCCTCAGACGGCTGGCACCACCCTCCCTCACAGGTATCAGTATCGGCCCAATTTTGTGGTATCGGTATCGGTCAAAATTTTGGTATCGGTACATCTCTAATTAGGAGGGGTACTGTGCATATTGGTAGGGTTTTTTGTTTGTTTGTTTGTTGTTTATGCAGTGTTTTCTTGGTGTTTAGGATTACCTGCATATTGCCTATTCCAATGTGTGTTTTGATATTTAAAGACTGCAGAACACTGCTAATATTAGGAAGGGTGCTATACTTATTGGTAGGGTTGTGCTTTTTTTTTTTTTTAATAGGATTATATTCCATATTCCAATATGTGTTTTTATGTCTTAAAAGAGCCCGAAGACCGCAGAACACTGCCAAAATTAGGAGAGGTACTGTACATATTGTTCCCCCCCCCCCCCAAGGATTATATTGCATATTGCATTGTGTGTTTTGATGTCTAAATACAGTAGGCTCGCACAGTGCGCGAAAGATTGGGCGGTCCACGACCTCGCGCACTGGGAATTCGCGTACTGGCAATACATAATCTTATGGTAATAATTACATATGGGTGGTACCCCCTCATACCTGGACATTTTTTGGCCCTTAGAGACATAATAAAGGTCATATTTTTCAGACATTGTACTAAAGCTATAGCTACAATAACAAAAATATGGGTAGTCACCTTAACAACAGTAGACAACAGGCCTGATGACCTTAAATAACAGGGGTTCTGAGGTGCGGCAACACTTACAGCGCCGCACTCCCCACCGCACCTCCCACTGCACCAACACTTCCCTCCACAGGCTTCTCTTGAGCACCTTCCCCAGGAGCATCAAAGTCACTCACTTCGGCCATAAACCCTTCAAAGTCCAATGCTGACACTTCTGACATTGCATCCTCTTCATCCTCAACAGTAGAATGCCTGGGAATTTCTGCACATCAACATGACGACACGTGACACGCTATGTGGGGGTGGTCGCGCACTAATAGAAAATGGCATTTTAGAGCCACTCCTTGCCTCTGCCTCGCGTTCTGTGTGGTAAACTCGCGCATTCAAGGGTTTTTGGTTATGATTTTTGGTCACTCGCGCACAATGCGAATTGCGCACTGTGCGAACCTACTGTACAGCTAAAAGACTGCAAAACTGCCAGAATAAGGAGGGGCACTGTACATATAGGTTGGGTATAGGTAGTAGGTTGGGTATACTGTAGGTAGGGTATGGGTACATTAGAGGATATTGCTTCATATCCGGACAGTGCTCATATCCGGTTATGCCTTTGGCTCTGTTATGTCGGATAATCGAAGGATTACTATCTGTCTATCTATCTATCTATCTATATATATATACTGTACATAAACATAACACTCCCATATTATTCATGTGAGGTGGTGGAACCCAAGGTTAAGCTAAAAGGGGGACACTTTGCTTCTGTTTGGTTCTGGATCATGGACTTGATTACTACAGATCGTGAAACATGAATACAGAAACTTTTGTGAAAAATTAAACTGGTTCCATAGTCAATAGCTAACTACTCTTATGACTCCAGGCACATTCTGCTGCCTTACCACCAAGTAAGTTCTGACGCTTTTGAGCATTACACAAGTTACATAATATACATGTGCAGGTGCTGAGCAGAGAATATTCAAAGTAGGGAGGTGAGGAGGGAGGTTTGTTGTGGCAGGAAAACATGTGATGCGATGCCTACCTCTTTCCAGTGCATCTTTCATTCATTCATTCATTGCCAGACGCCCTGTATCCCAAACGGGTGGCCAACGGCTTAGAGTTAATTCTTTATTTTTATATATATTTTTTTGATGATGTTGAGTCAGTCACTGCTTGGTTACCAGTACATTGATTATCATTTAGAAATATGATGCACAGATTTTACTGAGGATAATTATGGCCCATTTCATTTGGGTTGTTCCTGCTCAGGCATCAGCTGTTTGAAAGTTTATATAACTATAAAGCCCCCCAAATATTAATTATTGTTCAGAATTGTAATGATGTTTTCGTGTTGAGAAAAATTTTGGCACTCCTTGAATTGGATTGTTCTTTTTCGTGTGATCAGTGGATGGGTATTTCCTACTCAGCTTCTGATAAACAAGATGTATGAGCATCAAGAGTCTTCTGACCTGTTTCATTTATAAGAAGACTGATAGATTTACTTGTGTATGGATTCTGTCAGTGTATGACTTATACACCCATACCCTGATTTCTGACGCATCGATAACTGACGATCCACCAGACCAAACAAAAGAAATGGGGTAACATTCTCGCAATCTGAACAACCATCTATTTGCTAGTCCGAACACTCCACTCCTCGCTAGGTTTGAAACGAGCGTGTCTGAACAGGAGGTAGTGGTTAACACATCTCTCCCTGTCCTACCTCTATCCCCTTTCTTCTCCCCCCATCCCTCCTCCATCCCCCACCATGCTCAGCATTGCCAGGCATGTCTCCTCCTCCATCCCCCCCACCCTCCCCCATCCCCAGTTGTCTAACTCTCCATCCCCCCACCCTCCCCCACTCCAGCTTGTCTCCCGAGTGTGTGTGTGTGTGTGTGTGTGTGTGAGAGAGAGAGAGAGTGGTGGAGTGAGTGAGTGAGAGTGTGAATCAGTGAGTGTGAGTGAGTGAGTGTGAATCAGTGAGAGAGAGTGAGCCAGTGAGAGTGAGTCAGTGAGTGAGACTGGGTGGGGAGGGGATAGTAGGGAAGTTTGGCTTTCTTGTCTTCCTCCCTGTTCCTCTGTCCTCCTACACCCCTGCTTGTCTCCCTCCCCATCCCCCTGCCCTCCCTCACCCCCACTTGGCACACTGCCAGCTGCCTGCCTGTCAGTTGTCCAGATGCATCTCATACCGCACGTCCTAACCACCTTACCTTCCTGCATGTGATGGTTGATGTCTCATTTTTTAGCAATAGTATTGTTTATGAGGATAATGACATTGCCTATGGTGTTTCTATGTCAGTCTTTATTGATCAAGTAAGGTATATGAGAGTTTGGGAGAATGCCTGGAACGCATGTCTTTTCTCCAGTATCTTATGGGGAAAATTGTTTCGATATCTGACATACTTGCTGACTGAACACTCCCACTAGTACACAACACTGCCAGAAATCGGTGTGTGGGTGTATTTTTAGATATTCTTGAAGTGGAAAGGTCAATTTTTTTAGCATGGAGATTGAACCTGCTGTGTTTATATACATTCTGTATACTGTAACTGAAATAAAGATGGCCTGCCCGACTTCGGTTGAATGTGATCACTCAGTTCATCATGTCATCTGCATGTCAGTCCTTAATTTCATGTGGTCTAGCCTCATGGTTGACATGAGAATTAGTGTGTAAGGCAAACATTGTCTGGATAACATAAAGCTCGAAAGTAAGCACGTATAGTGCACCCCATCAATGCATGCTTAAATATGGAATACCTTTTCTTACCTACCTAATTTCTTAGTGATGAATAGGGTTAGGATGATGGTGAAACTGTTTTTATCATTTTGCCTTAATGCTCTATCTTTGCTTCTGCATCCTTATCTCACCCCATCTGCAAGGTGAGAATTAGGGTTGGGATGATGATACTGATTCAGCATTTCCTTGTTATAAGCTACTATTTCTATTTTCCTTTTTGCCTGCTCAGTTCCTTTTGATGCATGTAGAGATGGTTTATTAGTTCCTCAATTTGCAGTACATATCAGTTGCATGGGTAAAGGTGTGTTATTTTTAAATGCATCCCTGACTGATTGTGAGGTTTGACTGAATTTCATATTCTGCCTTCTCAGACCATTGGTGGGAGTGATGGACCAGACATTGCAGCGAGTCTGGAGTACATCAAGACACAGCTGGACACTCTGACGCAAACAGTAGTCATCTTGGAGCAACGGTTGTCTCTGGCAGAGAACAAGATTAGTGCACTTGTTAACAGTCAGCATAATAAAGAGTTGTAAACAGCATGTGGACAGCCACTGAGAACAGAATGGTAACTTAATGATTGCTGAAGCTGTTTAAAACTAAGTAGTGTAAAGCATTTTTGATGGCTCAGTATACAGTCATCCCTTAACATTCGCGGTTTTAATGTCTCTGGCAGAGAACAAGATTAGTGCACTTGTTAACAGTCAGCATAATAAAAAGTTGTAAACAGCATGTGGACAGCCACTGAGAACAGAATGGTAACTTAATGATTGCTGAAGTTGCTTAAAACTAAGTAGTGTAAAGCATTTTTGATGGTTCAGTATACAGTCATCTCTTAACATTCACGGCTTTGAATATCTGCGGATGGCTGCAGAAAAAAAAAATTATCTCATTGAACTCTGCTGACACTGTAACATTATCCCAGGCACAGTTTGTGGCTGTTTTAGTACAGTAATGGCATCATCCAGTGAATGAAATATACTGTAACACTCTTCCTTTTGGAGGGTGCTGGGATGAGTACAGTTGTCAGAGAGGCCATGAAGGTGTACACTCTTCATTATTTTCAACTTTTAGTGTTCTTGTATTAAATAAAGTAGTTGTTTAGTGTTCTTGTATTAAATAAAGTGGTTGTAAACATGCACATAGGGTTTTTCTTTAGTTATATAAGAAAATGGGGGGTCCAGAGGTATTTTTAAGGGGGGGCAGCAGATATCCTTGGATTTTTAACATTCGCTGGTGTCAGTGTTACCTAACCCCCACGAATGTTAAGGGATGACTGTATTGAATTTTACTGACAATGCAATATGGTGACATATTTTTTCATTTTATTCATGCTGTCCCCAGATGCATTTATACTGCTAAGAAAAGACCTCAAATACCTAAAGGGTTAGTAAAGTCAGCATCTAACCCTTTAAGTTTTGAAATTCTCATGTGAGTTGAATAAGATCATTTGAAATATCAAGTATAGGCTTATAAATACATCTTTGGATTGATGGTGTTAATAAACAAGGTGGGCCAAAAGTGAGAACATGTTTGGTAAATTTGAGTTTTGTTGAGTCAGAGTAAGCTCAGGTAGTGTACTTGTAGTTCTTATTATGTTTGTTTTTCATAAATGAATAAGATCCATCAACAGCACAGGTACATTTAAGTTTGTCTGGCATATTACTCACCCTGTACAGTGGACCCTCGATTAACTGACCCACTCACTGACCCATCTTACTGATGCTTCACGTTACTGCTGATGAGTTGACAGAGTGAGTCAGACGAAGAAAGGGAGAATATGGGGATAGGAGAATTACAGGATGGGAATGAGTGTGCAGAAGTGAGTGAAAGTTAATGATGGAGGGTAAGTGTATGAATGAGTAGTATGAGAGTGAGTTGTTAAGAGTGAGTGATAAAGGGATTTAATCCCCAAGCTAGGCAACAATGGCCATATAACCCCGCTAAGTTACAGGAGGGAGCTACCCCCTCCCAGCATGGCAGTCCCGGGTGAGACTCAAACCTGCGACCTCCCAGCCACGAGCTCGATGCTCTACCACTGAGCTACTGCACCCCCAAGAGTGCGTGATAGTGAATGAGAATGAATGAGTTTAAGTGTGAAAGTGACTGGATGAGCAGTGCTGGGAGAGAAAGAGAGTGTGTGTGTGTGTGTGTGTGTGTGTGTGCGTGCGTGCGTGCATGCGTGCGTGCGTGCGTGCGTGCGTGTGTGTGTGTGCATTACCCTCCATTATCCAGCTTTTCTGATTATTTGACCACAACCCCGATAATTGAGGATCACTGAATTCTTACAGCTTGGATTTCATCAAACTAAGACTCAAGTTTGATGATTAAAAATGTGAGTACCAGTTACTTAAAAAGTAGAAGTTTGTAAGGAATGTTTTATAAGCACAAATATTTCATACATAGAGAACAATATACTTAAGGTATATACAGCATTGAAGCTAATTGACACTAGACAAAGAATCTGAAGTCTTTTAAGACTAGTTTGTTTTGGGACCAACAGTTCTTATTCAGCTTTTTTTTTTTAATTGACGTTTTGTTTAATATATATTGCTTTCTTCAGAATACTGTATGTTCAGCATTGCTGTGTTCGTGAAAAACCTTTCATTGTGAAGTGTATTTATCATGCTTTAAGACCTGTAACTAGACATCTAATTCATCCATGTGGTTATTTTAAAAATGCCTCTCAGCCTCATTATCATTACTTAGCACTACTTTCCTTACTGCCATTTAAGTAAGCCTTCATTTTTGTCATTCTGTAACATTCATTGCTGAATAAGATTATCTGGCAGTAGCCGGAATAAGATACTCAAGTTGTCCTGACTATTAGAGGATTAATGGTTTGTTCATTCATTTATAAAGGTTCCAGTCACACTTGCATGCATTGGTATTGGACACCTAATGACAGCTCTCCATTCTACGTCATATCCAGCAGCCTCTCTGTTTAGTTGCTTATCCCTGAGGTGACCTCTGTGACCTTGTCCCAATTTCATTTATATTTTCCTGTCTCATGCAGGTCTACCCTCAGTGCTCACCCTCCTTACCCTTTGCACCCAGTTCCCAACCTCCATCCTCTCCACATGCCTAGCCCATCTTAATCTACTTCTTCACATCACAACATTAACTTTCTTCAAGTCCCATCCTTCCTCGTTACTCATCATTTGCAGTCCTACCTCCTCCAGGCCTGTCATTCATGTAATCATTCTGATTCCTATACTTTTGAGCCCATGAATATCCTTCTCCTTCACCTCCCAAATCTCACCATCATGCAGCATTAAACTAACATGCTGTATACAAGGACCCCTTTGCATGGAGGGAGAGCCCTTTCAGTGTCAGGAGGGACAAGAAGTCCCTGAACTTATTCCAATCACTTCTTACCCTCGTTATGAGCATGTTCCAGCCCCACCTCCAGCACATATCGTGTCCCACAAATAACAACTCCTCCACACACTTCAGATACTCACTAGCACTACGACTTATTGAACTTATTCCAGTCTTCCCTTACTTTTGTTACTGAGCAAGTTCCAGCCTCACCCTCAGCACATATAATGTCCTCAAACAACAACAACTCCACAACTCCACATACTTGAGAGGCTTAGTAGCAAGGTTAATCCTTTCTAATCTCTGCATCAGTCTGCTCTCTGTTACATAAGGCACACACAAATCAGCATAATTTTGCAGCCTATGTCTAATACCACTACATCTCTTATGCACTCATTTATCATGAACACTGCATAAAGTGGAGTTACTTCCCACACCTTTGTGGCAAACTCCATATGGCCACACTCCTGCTTGGACAGTATCATCACCTGCCCTTGATATAATCACTTCTGTTTTATCGGCAGGCACTCTGAAACCCGTATACCTCATTCCATCTCCACTTCCCTGATTCTTTCTTCCATTACCCTCTCATTCTCTGCAGTCAACACCAGGTCATCAACATGCAATACCTCCCATGGGAGTCCACTTCTGCAGTCATAGTAGACAGCATCAAGCACCATAATAAACAAGAAGGGGCTTATAACTGACTCCTAATGCATACGAACATTCATGGAAAACTCATCACTCACCTGAGTGTAAGTACCCTTGTACATTGCCATAGGCACTCAAACCAACCACACCTCAGTCCCAAGCTTTCTCATTGCCCACTTCACCTTTTCCCTGGACAGTATGACAAAAGCCATCTCCAGATCAACAGAAACAAAGTATAATGCTCATCCTTCCTGTGCAGTGTATTTTTGTAGAAGCTGTCGAACAGCGAATATTGCACCAGTGGTCCCTTTGCCTGGTATAAACTCAAACTGCATATCATCATTATTCACTGTTTCATTTATCATGCCTTCCAGAACTCTCTCCAGTACCTTCATTATCAGGTCCAAAGCTTTATGTTTCAATAATTTCCTCTTGCCAGGGCTTCATTCTTCCTCTTGTACACAGTTACAGTCACACTGTTCAACCAGTCATGTGGAACAACACATTCATATGTAATAGAATTTATCAGATTAGTACAGTAACTAAAACCACGCTTATTATCTCTGGAGGCCCTCCACTTCTCAGCAGTCTTTTGTGACACACTCTCTGCCTTCCCCAGCCACATTCTCTCTAGTGCCCTGCACCCGGTACCAACATCAGCAGCCTTCTTTGACTCTTGGCTGAGTAATATCTTATGGAATTAGTTTGGTATATAGAGTAATTAAATTATCCAGACCATGAAAATGTCAGTAGAGACATATGAGAATTTTGCCATGAGGATATGAGGAATATGTAAGGAAACAGGGAAAACAGTGAAAGGAAATGTTATTACGATAACAGGTAAGAAAAAGTTATTTTGATAACAAAGTCTTCATCGAATTTAGTCTTACATTCATTCATTTATCATCCAAGCCATAATATTCTTGGTTCCATCCCTTAAGCTGTACCATATGTCTTTGAAATACTGTAATGCGAAATTGGATTAGGATGATGAGAAATGGTTAGAAGAAACGAAAATGAGTGGTGGTACAGGGGCTTGAAGGATTTTTTTTCTTTCTTTTACTGTGAATGAACCTTGGAATTAGATGTTTGGCAATAGACAGATAAATGACTGTTTTCTACTTTGGGTGTGTGTTAGGTGATGCCATACTTTCAGAGGCTTGGCTGATGTGTGAATGATGTGGTGGACCTTATCACTGTGCACACTTGAATATCTCACCTGCTTTTCTTCTTTCTATTTCTTCGTTTTTAGATCCTACTTCACCCCATTTTTTTTTGGTGGATATAGGGTTGGGATGATGATGTGTCACATAACTGGTTTGCACCATGGTTTTCATGCAGTGAATACAGTACTGTCCACCATTGCAGGAAGTTTAGATGGTATAATGATAAGTACATTTAGAGTTATATGCTTTCTGTTATCCCTAAATAGCCTTTTGTTTGTTTTGTTTTATTTCAATTTGAAAAGCTTTGTAGATGCATGCATGTGTCAGTTTTGTTCACCTGATGGTGATTCTTCATGCTGCACAGTCTCTGGTCACATCTGTGTTCATTTTCTTAATCCTGGGATCATTTTGTAGGATCTCATCCCAAGTCGTCTAGCAGCACTTCTTGTTGCTGTACTTTCGACATTCACATTTTATTTTTTTTTTTACCCCTGGCATATCTAGATACCTCAGTCTCCTCTGTGTACGGTATCACATTACATGACCAGCACCTTTGCAGTTTCTTAGCAGTGAATTAAGGTTAAGCCCAGAATGTTGGTTGTTGTGTTATACTGTAGCATGAGGCTGAGATTATGGAAGAAGGTGAATGGAGGTGTGGTCTATTTTGGCCAGGTACACTGGTAGTAGTTCAACCTTTGTGTTTTACATACGCCTAGATCTAAATCCATACCATCCCTTTTTGAGCACTGGGAAATAGGTTTGGGTGATATAGAATAAAGTCCTATTGTCATATTTAGAACTGCTGCCTTGCCTCATTTACCTCTCTTTTGCCCATAGTAAGGTTAATACTCTATCATTATTTTGAGAGAAGCCAGGGATGAATAAATGGAAAATTAAAATATGGAGGCCAGAATACAAAATATCTTGGTTCCTTTAGTCTAGTAATATCTTTTTAATCCCTTCAGCCCAATTATATATTGTTTTATTCAAGGTGCCCCCAGACATTATTATTCAGCTAATGGAGAAACATCTGGTTTTGAATGGACTAACCCCTTCGTGCATCATGACTTAAAATGAGTCAAAACAGTGGTAGGCTGAAGAGGAACCGATGACGCACTTGCAGTGGTGATCTGAAGGGATGCCAATTAGGCAGGTCTGGACAAAAATATTCACCAAAAATTGTATTAGCATGAAATGCGTCAGTATTTGGTGTGTCATAGGGGAGGGTGTCTATTTCCAGGCCAACACTCTCAAATAGTCTGCATTCTCTCGATTTTTAGTTCAGGGCGGAGGAGGACGGGCACAATTTTTGGCGATTTTCTCGAAAACTATTGGTCGTTTCAGGATCCCAACAAACCCATGTGAAAACTTGTGAAATTCTGCATCTAGACATATTCTTAGCTCTTGCATCTTGCGGGTAGAATTTTGTGCTACAGTGTAGAGCTGTTATTTTCATTGTTGAACAACAGTATTCTCACCTCATTTGGGTACTTTCACAGTACTTTTACTCATAAGTTTTGTGTATTTTTATTAGCTTATCATATAGTATAAACATCAGGGAAGATGATGGCATACAATTTGTACCATTATTGCCAACTTCTAGGGCAAATAAAATATCTGGGAATGCTGATTTGTTTGTGGCCACCCCGAACGGGATTGAGGCGTTTGACAATAGATAGATAGTTTTCCTTTGTGCGCGAGTCCAGCCTGCTCTCTTGGCATTTTCTCTGATCGTGTCATGCACAATTACTGTACAGAAAACTTACGGTGCCGGAGGGGGTTAAAATGGTTTCTAACCCTTAAAAAAAAAAAAAGGTAAACAGAATCATGTGGTGGTCCATCCATCCATCATCCAATCCTGTGTTGCCCCATGAGGAACATTGGAGGCCAGGGCTAGGCAAGTTGGTTCTGACATTTAAGATGAGAATGACCAGCCTCACTCATTCATGGGTGGCATTACATGAGCAATAAACCCCAACCTCCACTTGGATACAAACCTACACAGGCTCAATCCAACTAGAGCGTCTTAATTACCCACTAAATCACCAGGCACCATAATTTGGTTATATGGTTACCACCCAGCTTACTACAAGTTTCCTGGTGTACAGGAAACCATTTGGCTTGTCACTCAGTGTAGAGTTACCCATAGGCAGAAGGAAGAGGAAAGAATGAAGGAAAGAAAGACAGAAGAGGAAGGAAGGCAAAGGGGAAAGGGCAGACACCCAAAGCAGCACTACATCAGTGAGTGGATGGTGAGCATCCCCACCTACCACCATCATATGGTGGTATTAAAAAAAAAGGGGGGGGAGGGGGGTTAAGTTTAGTATTGCTACTGCCAGGTGATTTTATTTTCCATAGGTGACACCACTTTTGACAAGGGGTTAAAAATGTCTGCCGCATCCCTGTGATTTATTTTATGTAGATATATATAGATGGAGTGGGTGGCACTGTTTCACTGTTGGTAGTTATTACTATAACACTGGGGTCTGTGTATGACTTTAATATGATGCAGAGTTACTAGATGGTATCGTATTCACTATAATAGACCCGTATTTCACTGCTTGGCTGTGTTCACGGTTTCACTGTTACTTTTATTCACTCCACCACTGTTATATTGTCACTGGTGCATCTCTCACTGACTTCCTTTTTATGGTTAATTCACTACTCTGCCTTCACGTCACTAATTCACGGACGTTGTGCTTTCACTGTCACTCCTTTCGGGTCTGGGCATCGTGGCGGTCAGGTACAAGGGCAGCTGAGGTGACCCACCCTCACTACTGACAGGGCTGGGTTCCACCGGGGGCCTCTGTGTTCAGAGGCCACCGGATCACGTGTAGGGGCGTCCTCTCTCGTCCGGGGCTACGGGTGGCAAACGGTCCTGTGCTTTCGGGCTTGGGGTGGGAAAACGGCCCTCGGGGCTGGGGCCGAATAACTGCCTGAACTTCTCGCTCAGGCGCCTGACGGAGGACGAAGATCTCCGGTGTCTGGGTGTAGGGAGGTCCCACTCGGGGGTCCTGGGGACAGTCTGAAGATCCCTAGGGCTGCGGTCCCTGGTGTTCGGAGACGCCGTCAGGAGGGGGCTGCGATGTCGGCCTACGTCGGGGTCCATCAGGCAAGTCCTCTCCGGATCCGGCTGCAGGGAGAAGAGCCCGGTGGAAGTCACGTGACCTCTCCAGTACTCCTCCAGGCTGGGGGCTCCCTCTGGGTCATAGGTTGATGAACAGGAGTCAGCACCTGACAGAGGAGCGGCTACCGGCCGTCTCCTGCCATAGGGCCCAGCTACTGGCTGTGGCCTTCTGGGGGTGCGGCTGCAGGCAGTCTCCAAGGCCCAGCTACTGGCCGTGGCCTGGGGAAAGGAGCAGCTACAGGCCGAATCAGAGGCACCTTCAGAGCAGCTGCAGGCCGTCTCCTGATTCCCTCTGGAGCGGCTACAGGCCATCTCCTGCAGGAGGGTTGAGCGGCTACAGGCCGTCTCCTGTTTTACCTCCAGAGCGGCTGCAGGCCATCTCCTGTAGGAGAGTCGAGTGGCTACAGGCCGTCTCGTTAGGGGCACCTTTAGAGCAGCTACAGGCCGTTCCCTGACAAAGGCGGGAACGGAACAGGCCATCTCGTTAGGGGCACCTTCATAGCGGCTACAGACCATCTCCTGACAAAGGCGGGAGCGGCTACAGGCCGTCTCCTGTTTTCCTCCAAAGTGGCTGCAGGCCGTCTCCTATAGGAGGGTTGAGAGGCTACCGGCTGTCTCAGGGGTGCTTATTGGAGCTGGAGTTACAGCTCCACCCCGAAGTTGGTTGGGGACGGCTCACCTGGAAGGTAGTCTTGTATTCCTGGTAAGGTGGCGACAGGCGAGCTCCGGGTCATAGGGGCACATGGCCCAGGAGGACTTATGTCGTTGTCACCCTGAGTCCCGGCACGCTGTCGGTGCTCCTTGGTGGGCTTCTTCTGGGGGTGCTAGGTAGCCCTCTGTGGCACTATACTGCATAGTAGATATAAGAGAAGGTATATGAAAGGTAGATGAGAGATAACAAAGAAGGTAAGAGGAGTTTGAAGGAACTGTTAGAGAAAGAATAGCAGAAGGTGAGAGGCAGAGGTAGTCGAGTAAGGATGGAGTTAGGGGAGGGTGTATGGAGGGACTGTGTTTGAGAAAAACCTGAGGGGAGAAATTGTACAAGAGAAAAGTTTCGGAGAAGGATGGGAGAAAGGCACAAACAAAATAAAGTGGTGGAAAGAGATTAGAAGAAGGAAAGTGGGTGTAATGGATGTAAGTGATAGGAGGGAGATGAGAATATAATGACTTTGCTTGCATGCATGTGTGTGTGTGTGTGTTCTTACCTTACCTAATTATTCTTATCTAATTGTATCTTTACAGGAATGAGTCAAGCTCGTACTGTCCCGTGTCTTAAACCATATTTATCATACATATCCTTAAATTTGTGAATTGTTTTGGCACACACTATTTCATTCGGTAGTGCATTCCATTGATCAATTGCTCTGTTTGGGAAACTGAATATCCTTACGTCTTTATCACCTCTCTTCCTATGCAGTTTTTTGCAGTGTCCTCTTGCTGATGCTTCTCCATATGTTAAGTAATCATTTATGTCTATTTTCTCCTTCCCTGATATGCACTTATATAGCATTATCATGTCACCTCTTTTCCTTCTCTCCTGTAGTGTTGGTAGATTCAGATTATTTAGTCTTTCTTCGTAGCTTAGGTCCCTTAAGCTTGGTATCCATCTTGTAGCGGCCCTTTGAACTTTTTCAATCTTGTCTATGTGTTTCTTGAGATGAGGACTCCAGACTACTGATGCATATTCCAGGGTTGGTCTAATGAATGATGTTATTATCCTTCTTAGCATGTCTTCATTTATGTATGTGAATGCTATTCTCATATTTGCAAGCAGTGTATACATGTTCCGTACCTTCTCGCTGATGTGGTCAGCCAGAGATAGTCTGTTATTGATAATCACACCTAGGTCTTTCTCTCTTTCTGATGTATATAGGGTTTTATTTCCTAACTTATAATCCCAATCAGGTCTTTTTCCACTTTTACCAAACTTGATTACATGACACTTGTCCACATTGAATTCCATTTGCCATGTACTACTCCATTCATGAAGTTTATTTAATTCTTCTTGTAGCTCTTTACAAGAGTCTGTGTTAGTAATTCTCCTTTGTATTTTTGCATCATCTGCAAACATATTCAGATAACTTTCATTTCCATTGTTACTGTTTATATCATTTATATACACTAAAAACATGATTGGTGCCAGCACTGATCCCTGTGGTACTCCACTAGTCACTTCTTTCCATGATGAGTAGTTTCCTCTTAGTACTGTTCTCATTTCTCTTTTTATGAGAAAATCTTGCATCCAACAAAACAGTTTGCCTCGAATTCCTCCTTGATGGTACAGTTTCCATAAAAGTCTTTGGTGTGGTACTGTGTCAAAAGCTTTCTTGAAATCTAAATAGATACTGTCCACCCATCCTTCTCTTTCCTGTATTGTGTTTGTTACTCTGTCATAGTAGCTCAACAGATTAGTAACACATGATTTTCCTTTTCTGAAACCAAACTGTCTTTATGTTATCATACTGTGTTCTTCTAGATGATTTACCCAAGCTTTTCTTATAAGCTTTTCTAATACCTTGCTTACAACACTGGTCAGTGATACTGGTCGGTAGTTGAATGGATTTTGTCTGTTTCCTTTCTTGAATAAGGGGACAATATTTGCTTTCTTCCAAATATCAGGTAGTTTACCTTGACTCAAGGATTTCTTGAAAATTAAAAATAATGGTTTACTTAACTCCTTTGCACATTCTCGTAGTACCCAACATGAATTTTCATCAGGACCACTTGCTTTTCCTCTGTCTAATTTACTTAACTCCTCCTGTATTACTTTTTCTGCTATTTGTATATCTGGTAGTATGTGTGGACATGCATGTTCCACATAGTCCCTCTCAAAATTTTTTTCTTCTGTAAAAACTAATTGGAAATTCTTATTTAGCGCTTCACAAATATCTTTCTCTTGTGTATAAGTGATTCCCTCGTCCGTAATGGATTGTATTATATCTTTTACTTTGGTTTTCCTTCTGATGTAGCTGTAAAACAGCTTTGGTTGATCACTACTTTTGTTTATTATATCCTCCTCAAACTGTTTTTGGGCTTCCCTCCTTATTCTTGTATAATCGTTTCTTGCCTGTTTGTAATTATTATACGCCCTTTCACTATTGTGTCTCCTGTATCTATTCCACAACAAATCTCATCTTTCTTTTGATTTACATTCTGTATTGAACCATTTCTGTATTTTCTTATCTGCTTCTTTGTGCTGTGGGATGTACTTCTGGAGTCCTATTTCATAAAATTCACAGAATTTTTTATATACAGCATTTAAATCTTGTCCTCTAAGCTCATTTTCCCAATCAACTTCTCAGAAATACTTCTTTAGATCTTGATAATTTCCCTTTTCATGGTTTAGGCTCTTTTTGTAACTTTCATTGCTGTTAACTGTGTCATATGCTATCCTGAAGTTGTCATTTAGTACTGCATGATCGCTTTTGCCGAGTGGAGGGTGATATATTAAACTGTCAATATCATTTTCTTGCCTAGTAAATATTAGATCTAGCATTGAAGGTACATCGAGTCCTCTGTTTCTGGTGGTTTCCCTCACATGTTGCGTTAGGAAAAACTCTTGCACGAGATCCAGGAGCTTTTGGTCCCGACAGCTTTCTTGGCTAATTATATCTAGAGTATTCCAATTTATATTTGTATTAAAGTCTCCAGTTAGTATAATTCTTTCCGATTTCTGTACCATTTTATGTAGTAATGCTCTTAAACTCTGAATTGTACTCTCTGCCAGGTCCTCATATTCGTCTCTTTCCCATGTGTTTGATCTGGGTGGCATGTACAAATTGGCTACAATTACTTTCCCTTCAGATGTGTGTGTGTGTGTGTGTGTGTGTGTGTGTGTGTGTGTGTGTGTGTGTGCGCGCACAACAGAGAGAGGATGTAACTGGGGCCACAGATCCTGAATCAAGTCCTTTAGAACAGTGACGGAATTTTCGTGTTTAGATGGTTTTATTCATCAAGTAGTGAAGGAGTTAATCAAGGCTATATCTAACCCCCTGCTGAAGAAAAGTGTCCGGTGGTGACAAGAATGAAATATAAAAAAACGTCACGGGAGTGAAAATGGGTGTTAGTAGGGGTTCGTTTTCAGAGTTGAAGTAGAGAATTCATAACACTTACTCCTTAGCAACTACACATTGCATACACTTCATTATTCTCATGTATGTTATTGATGCAAATTATCATCATCATAATGGAGGGGAGGGGGCCATCGTGCGCATGGCATCACGCACCCTTCGACTCCACCCACAGGGATACCTTCATGCAACCAGTCAGGCAGCAACTCCTCCCTCTCTAAATATCTCTTGACATGAATTATCAGTTTGCTCCAGCCACGGGTTCCGTGGCCTTCCTCTTGGTCCTCTCCAACCTCTCAGAGATTATCCCTGTGGGCAGAGTCATCCTTGGGAAAATGAGCCACTTGCCCACAAAAGTGGAGTTGACGCTGACATATGTGGGTAATAGGCCTCAAGTCAGTCTCACGGAGTAATTACTCATCATGTACGTGGTCTATTCTGTGATGGCATTTAATACCAGAGGCAGTTCACCGCTTCAAGTCACCGTTTTAGTGTCACATCTCACAGCCATAGAGTAAAACAAGAAGCACCAGTACCTTAAAGAAGGGAATTTGCGTCCTTCCACACAAATAATGGCAACACCAGATACCCAAGTAAAGTGAATTCATAACCCCTTATGCTACGAGTAGACCAGTGCGACGAGAAAGCTCATCGTCTAACCCTGGATCAAGAGAAAGAACAGGTCAAATCATTTCCTCCTAGTGCGCAGGTCTGACACATCACACGGCTGCATGAGGGAGAAAAGGGGGTTACCATACAGAGAAAACGGCAGTAAAAATGGGAAATTATACTAATCTCTCTCTCTCTCTTAAAGGTATATATTTTCACATTTTCATGTTACTATATGTCTGTAGTTCCACACACACACACACACACACACACACACACACACACACACACACACACACTCTCTCTCTCTCTCTCTGTCATACACACACACACACACTCTCTCTCTCTCTCTCTCTGTCATACACACAGACACATACACTCACTCTCTCTCTCTCTCTCTCTCTCTCTCTTTCGCAGTCTATGTGCCACACCTTAATCCTCATTTGACCTCCACACCTAATCCTTCCCTACCTACATCTTGCACTATACTTTACCACAGTCCACCACATCTTTTACCTCTCTCTCTCTCTCTCTCTCCATTTACTTTGGAAACTCTTCAGTATCAGAGAACCGATGAAATTTAGTAAGAGGATCCTTCTTTCTCTGACTAGAAGTGCATTTTCTAATTGCACAACTAGCCATATTGTCTCAAAATTGATTGAGGTAGAATGACTCCTCCAAAACAGGAGTGAGTGTGTCACCTGGGGAGATCTTGAGTTGGGGAATGTTAGGATACGACTGAGTCCGTCTGTCCAGGCGAACCGAGCAGGAAACAGCCGCGTGATGTCATGCGCCAGGCTGTCTCATTTTAAGGCCGAAGTGAGTTGACCTGTTCTCTCTCTTGATCTTGGTCTGTCCTACAGTCGATATTAATCCTCTCGTGCACACATAACCCGAGACGTCCCATTGACGTATGGGTACGTTGCAACATTTTGCATTTCCCGGTCCCGTTGACGTACTGGTACGTTTTGCAATTGCAAGGTCCCTAATTTGCACAATTTTCAATTTTCGCGCGTGATTTTTCGTAAGTATACACGGGACACCTTCCTCTGTTTCTCTACAAGATGCCAAGCAGGGACAATGCCTTACCCCGCATAACCTCCCCCCCCCCTGCACGCCATTGTCTCGGCAATTCACCTGTTACCAGTGACCTGGCCAATAAAGACATTCAGGGCCAGAGTGATTCCCCAATCGATGACAATGTGGAGGACAAAGTTTACATAGCATTAGAGGAAGAAACAGTCAGAAATGATGATCAGGTAATGTGGCAAAAGAAGGTCAGGAATGGTGATGAGTTAGTGAGTGAAACAATGCTTATAATGCCTATATTACTGTTTGAAAACCAATATACTCTCATACTGCATATAAATTCGTACCAAATAAATAAATAAATACCGGTTAGGAGTGGTGTGGAATAGTTATCCTCCCATAGAGCTCGTTTTCTTTGCAGCCAGCCTGATAGAAAACCCTGTAAGGTAAGGTGGTACTCCTACCTGTATCGAGTATTTTAAACCTCAGGTGAGCGATTTCTCTATGAATTTTCGATGTTTCTCACCAAAAGCGGAGGTTTTAGCCAAAAAATATTTTTTCCAAAAAGGGTCGGGACTGGGGGGTGTCGGAGGTGCGAAAGTGGTTGGGATGTGACGGGATAAGTTTTATATGTTTTGGCGACACGATTTTACTCCACCCCCCTTGCCGCCAGCCCACCCGGACGCTGCTGAAAACACGTATTCTCGCCTTATTTTTGCTACCCAAACCTCTGTATATTGCCATGAAACCTACATATCTTATTCATCGTCCATGCTGATTTTTGATGGACCACATAGTTTCCAAGTAAATCACAAAAAACTGCTGGGTACTCACCAGCGTGCTGCACTTTCATCATGTGCACACAAAAACCTTTATATTCCCGCCTACATAACAACGACTTCTCATCAGAGATATTACATTGTTATGTCCTGTTATACGTAGAATTCACTGATCTTTGTCATGGTTCTTACAGGAAATCAATACGTCCAATAGTTTTCGAGTAAATGGTTGACAAACGTAGGATACTCCTCCTCCCCCACAAGCTAGATAAAAACACTCCCTTTCCCTGCCTCACCCACATCTACATATTTTCGCTCGTTAGGTTTTATTTTCTTTTTTTTACTCAAAGTATACACGTAAAATATCATAAGCATTTTGATAGTGCTCTCAGAAACTCGACATGACCACCAGTCTATACTGACGCTGAACTTTCTTCCATCTCATATGTGTAAATGTAAAAAACAATACTTATTTGTATAAAAAATATAGAAATAGGTTAATATACAAATCAACAAAATACGGATAATTCACTTCCTCCAGAAGTGTTGAGATGTTGGCAGGACCTTGAAGGGTATGAGGACAAGGAGTTATGTGGTGTGTCAGCGTGTGGGTGTGGGTGTTTGTGGTGTATTTTTTTCTCTCCTTCTTGCATTATACATGCGATGCACACAATAGACTTCTCCACGAACATTTGCCTCGCAACACATGTATATATGTGTGGCATATTTCTTGTCTCTGATCCTTGTGCTAGGTTTTCGCTAAGTCAGTCAATGCACGCATTATTTCTCATTGAAAACTCGCTGCACTATTTTATTCGTATGTTCCACACTAGACCATATGCAATATAGCACTTTCTGAGATTGGTACAATACCTTTTCACTGAAGTCTGTGATTGTGTGGCATATTTGTTGTCTCTGATACTTGCACTAGGTTTAAGCTAAGTGATTGCATACAATATTTCTCAACGAACACTCGCTGCACTATTTTGTACATATATTTCACACTGGACCATATACAATATAAAACACTATCACATGATTCCATCCCAGCCTCCTCTATTATTATTCCCTTCCTGACTCTATGGCGTACATGACCTCTTGTTTCCTTAGCAACTATGGCATATATCTATGGCGTACATAAAGCCTGCTATGGTAGATCAGTTATTTCACTAATCCAGGCACTATATGTTTCACAAAATATAAATACTGGCTTCATTATAAAGGTAAAATACTCACATCATTTACGGGCAGGGTGAAGCAGAGTGGAAACACCGTTATAACAAACCACACTCTTGCCTCTAGGCCAAACAGCTGATAACGAGCCCCAGTGCTTTACGAACAATATATCTCTGTTCCATAGACACAATCACATCACATTATAGTAAAAAACACTGTACAATCACAAAATTTCAATAATGGCTTCTGTCTCAGATGGGAGGGGGAAAAGGGGATTTAAAGGGGCGACTGACAGCAGTGCTACCCTTCACCCGGCTGGTCGTGAGATACTGAGGTTTTTCTGCTGCCCATTGTCTCATCAGAGCAGTCACAGTGTTGCCAAGTGTTTACCTTGGAAGAGAGATGCACCCACTAGAACATACCAAAATTAGATGCAAATCAGCCTAAAACTTTCCTTTCAACGGCATTTTTTCTGCTTAAGAACGTGATTCGCATCTACGTGCGTTTATATGCCAAACCACAAAGAACGCGATTCATGTCAACGTGCCTCAGAGGGTTAAACGGACATACTGTAGAGAATGAGAGACCATTAAGGTGTATTACATATGTAAACTACAAAGGATGGTTGTTCTCTGCCTCTCCAGGGAGAAACTAAAATATGACCTTTTTTTTTTTTTTTTTTTTTTTTTTAAATACTTCAGAAAATTACAGACCAAATTTCAACATGATACACTAATTTCTACTTACTGTTCAGGTTTCAAGGCTAAATAGGTGGCTCAGTTTTGTTAGAATGAATAACATTGGCAAGTGTGTTGTTATCAAATATCTAGTCAGGGAGGCCTTCAATAGCATCAGTCAGGAAAGCATTGATCTTGGACATGACATGGAAATGAAAGTTCGTCAATTGACCATGTGGCATATTGCTGGTGAAGTTGACATCTCTTATGAGAGTTCATATTCTGATTTACGATCCTGCTATGACAAGGGTTTCAGCATGTCGAGTGCCTCGTTTTTTGACAGCTGATCATAAGGGCACCAAGCTCATCATGTCTCACGATAATCTGACCATCTTTGAGACGAATCTGGCCAATTTTATTGGTTGACTTGTGACTGGATGAAATGTGGGTTCACCACTACGAGCAAGAGACATAAGTCGAAACAATGGAAACATCCAACTTTTCTCCCTCCAAGGAAGGCCAGGTATATTTCACCGGCTGGGAAGGCGATGGCATCAGTTTTTTAGGATTCAAAAGGGCTAATGATGATAGACTACTTCCAGAAGGACCAGGCAATAACGGGAGCGTACCATGCTACTCAGGTAGTGATTGCACAAGGCAGTGTTGAACAACCTGTAAAGCTCACAGAAGGAGTACTGTTTCATCATGACAGTGCACTGGCTAACACCCTGGGATTTGCTATGACTGCACTGCATGACTGTGACCGTGATATCTGTCACCTGCCGTATTCACCAGTTCTCACCCCATCTGACTTCCACCTGTTCCCCATGTTGAAAAAGAACTTGGTTGACGCTCACTTCACTGATAATAATGAGGCCTTTGCAGCAGTAGACTTTAATGTTTGTGTGTTTGTCAGGAAGAACCATTCATTTCCACTGGGATCGAAGCTCTGCAGAACCACAGGAAGAGGTGTCACAGTGTGTGGAACTCAGGTGAGGCTATGTTATTGGTTAAAAAATTGTAATGTTAGGCGAAATAGGCTCGACTTCTCGGTCCTAGAACACCTAACGTGTAGCGGGGTCCTCATTCGAGACCGGGGCTTAGTGCAATGAAGAGAGGCAGGACACAAAAACTCCTGGCAATAACCTTTACACGTATATTACCACAGTCAGACACAGGACAAAGACAGCAGATATTACAACACAATATATGGCAAAGAAATAAAACCTTAACTAGGATATTAGTATCTCGCAGGACATTGGCTTAACTGATACTGATGCCAACACAATTAATTCTAGTGCACACGTGTACAGAGAATACAGGAGCGCGGGGCGCGGGGAGTGAGGCTCCCAGGGAGGGGGGGGGGGAAGGGCGAGAGGTGTGACTTGTAGCGGGTCAGAACAGAGTTATGGTAATACTGTGGAAGAGTAAGTATTATTACTCTGAACTTATTATTTCCTGATAGCAAAAGAGTTTTGGTAATTGATTCTATTTCTTGTTTACGTCCACGCTAGTTACTGGGAAGAGGGAAAGACATTGGGAATATACTGGCAGTACAAGTGGGGAATTATTATTAATCCTTTCTCTATTATTTCCTTAGAGCCGAAGAGGTTGGAGTATCTTACTACAGAGGATTTCTCGGGGGGAACAGTCTCACTGATTTTCTGTCACTCGTGAGTCTGATTTACCAGAAATAATTTATGCACTCGTCCTTTACTCATCCACCGTGATTTCACTCGCCCCGATATTCCACAAGTATTAAGTCACTGTACCGTTGTTACACTAGTTTGGGCAACATCACACTTAACCTAAAAGAGTTCACTATTGCTGCGGCAACACCACACTTAACATGAGTCACTCATCGTGGAGGCAGCAGGGAGACACGCCGGCGACAACTCGGCCGGGATAGGGGCACCGCCCAAGGGGGGCGTGCCGAGAGGGCACAGGACAACTCGCAGGGGCGTCCTCTCGCGTCCAGGGCTGCAAGTGGCTAAGGGGCCTGCAGTCTCCGGGCTAGGCTCAGGGGTGTGGCCCTCAGGACTGGGGCCGAACATATCCAGAAATCTCTGGCTCAGGTCTCGGCCGTAGGTGGAGGTCTTACGCCACCCCGTGGGGGTGGGGAGGTCACGCCCGGGCGTCCTGGGAAGGGTCTGGAGGGACTGAGGACTGCGGTCCCCAGAGTCGAGGGGCGCCGACAAGGAGGTACTGCGGCACCGACCTGAACCAGGGTCCGTCAGGTGAGTCTTCTCCAGAGCCAGGCGTAGGGAGCGGAGGCCAGGAGAGGCCGTAGGGCCTGGCTGGGGTGCTCTGGTACGGGAGGTCCGGGCTCTTGTCTCCTGCTGGGACGAGGACTCACTCAACACCTCTTTTTGGCTGCGGGGCCCGGCAATTGGCTGTGGCTGCCCAGGGGCGCAGCTATCAAGCACCAAAGCCCGACAATTGGCCGTGGCCAAAGTGGGGGAGTCAGCGCACCTCTGTTCGCCTTCGGAGCAGCAATTTGCTGTCTGACGAAGGTGGGAACGGCAATCGGCAGTCACCTTCTGCAGGAGGGAGGAGCGGCAATAGTCCATCTCTGGGGCAATGTCTTCGGACCGGCAATTAGCCATCTGATGAAGGCGGGAGCGGCAATAGGCCATCTCAGGGGCAATGTCTTCGGAGCGGCAATTGGCCGTCTAATGTAGGCGGGAGCGGCAATAGGCCGTCTCCTTCTGCCGGAGGGAGGAGCGGCAATAGGCCGTCCCAGAGGCAACGTCTTCGGAGCGGCAATTGGCCATCTGACGAAGGTGGGAGCGGCAATAGGCCGTTTTCTTCTGCCAGAGGGAGGAGCGGCAATAGGCCGTCTCGGGGGCAACATCTTCGGAGTGGCAAATGGCCGTCTGAGGAAGGCAGAAGCAGCAATAGGCCATCTCCTTCTGCCGGAGGGAGGAGCGGCAATAGGCCGTCCCAGAGGCAACGTCTTCAGAGCGGCAATTGGCTGTCTGACGAAGGCGGGAGCGGCAATAGGCTGTCTCCTGCCGGAGGGAGGAGCGGGAATAGGCCGTCTCAGGGGCAACATCTTCTGAGCGGCAAATGGCCATCTGACGAAGGCGGGAGCGGCAATAGGCTGTCTTCTTCTGCCAGAGGGAGGAGCGGCAATAGGCCGTCTCAGGGGCATCACCTTCGGAGCGGCAATAGGCCGTCTGGTGAAGGCAGGAGCGGCAATAGGCCATCTCCTTCTGCAGGAGGGAGGAGCGGCAATAGGCCGTCTCTAGAGGGGCACCTTCGGAGCAGCAATAGGCCATCTGGCGAGGGTGGGAGCAGCAATAGGCCGTCTCTGTAGGGGCACCTTTGGAGTGGCCATCTGGTGAGGGCAGGAGCGGCAATAGGCCGTCTCCTGAGGGGCGCTGTCTGGAGCTATGAGAGCAGCTCCACCCCTAGCCGATCCGGCAATCCCACTCCCCGAAGGTAGTGTCTTTCTCCTGCTATGGTGACGGTGCGACGGCTGAGTGTTATAGGGGCGTACGGCCCGGGTTGACATATGCCGTTGTTGCGCTGTATCCCATCGTCAGGTTGCGGCTACTCCGTGGGGTCCGGGTGGGGGTGTCGGTACGTTCCCGGGGGCACTGGGCTGTACGCCACTCGTCTCATTTTCGGGGGCACTATGCTGTTCCTCACTTGCTTCCCATTCGGGGGCAGTATGTTGTATATCACGCATTTAAAAAAATAGTGGGTCATTGTTTCATTATATCAACTACATCTTGCTGTAAATTGCTAAGGAGATAGCGAAACCTCTTATACCACTTGAATACCGTTTCCATATAGCCTAATTAGGCTCCAAGTTCTGGTGGCCAGCGGTAGGAAATTCAGGGATCTCGATATTTTATTTATATCAATATTCACATTACGATTACGTCGTTTAGTTATTTCATGCATCCAGCAGACTCCTCAGTGAATATTGTATTTAACTCCTTCAGTTTGAGGTGTGAATTGAACGAAATTGCTTGGACAGTAGTCACAAGAATAAAATAAAAGCAGGTGGGTTTTCGTAGTGAAAGCGTCAAATCTTTTCTAGTTTTAAGTACCTAGCGACTTTTTAAAAGAGTTCAGCAACCAGTTTATAATGATATCTGAATGCTTTCGTGAGAGAAGGGGGGGGGGAGGATTGTAGAAGTCGATTCACGCATAGCCGAACACCACGATGAAGAGAGAAAGTGAGAGAGTGTGTGTTTAACTCAATTCACGCATGGTCACTGTGATGTGTGTGTGTGTGTGTGTGTGTGTGTGTGTGTGTAATTCAGTTCATGCATAGTCACTGTGATGAAATTTTTTCTCCGATTTTTTTTTTTTTTTTTTTTTTTTTTTTTTTACTGGGAGACCTTCATCGTCTATATTTACTGTACTTTTTCCTTTAGTTGGCATTACATGATTTTCATAATAAAACGTCTAAAAACCACAGAACTGTATCATTGTGACGTTACTTGTAGAACTTCATCGGTCGTATACCCATGTTGGATAAAAATAAATCATTCCTAACCGGACAACTTAACCGTGAAAGCTAGATCATTTGATCTTAACGTTGGTAGTATTCGGTCCAAACATTCAGTATCCCTCAGCCCTATTTAAAGACTACGGGGAAGAGTGAATTGTTCGTAATGAATGTTGATTTTTGTGTTTACGTCCACGGCTTGACTTATCGCTTTTATTTTACTTCATTCCTTGCATCAGAGTTACTGTGACAGACCGTTGTTGTTATATCTTATGTTGATACTTGATTCTTGACAAGAACGTTTCAACGTCAGTAAGGAGCTCTTCAAGATTTTGTCTCGTTTTAGGTATGGTCACTGTGAAAAAAGTGTGTGGTAGACAGCTAAGCGATTTGTATAGTCACCGCGATGAAGAGTCTGTGTGTGTGGGTGGGGAGGGATGGAGAATTACCATTTTAAAACCTGCCTTTATCCCCATCAGTATGTTCTACCTTCCTCTTCCAGCCTCCCCAGCACACCGTCCTACTTCCCTACCTCGTCCTCGCCACATCAGAAACTGCACACAGGCGTTCACTAGCCAAAGTAGAGGCCTGTTGTCACCCCTTCCGTCTCATACCCCACCCATACGACACCCCTGCTCCCCTTACCCTTTTCTTCCCTCCTTTCCCACTCCCGCATCGGTGTGTGGTAGCCTTGTGCCCCTCCACACACCACCTCACCACTGGAATCCGTGAGGGGACGTAACTCGGTGTCACGAATATGTCACCGCCCACTACATTCAGAGGACACACACACACACACACACAGTCGCTGGCTCAGGTGTAGCGCTCTCGTTTGCCATTTGGTAGACGGGAGTTCACGCATCGCTCAGGTTGCGAAAAGTTTCACTGACGAAGCGGGTGATTACTATCCCCCTTGAGCAAGGGGATGGGTGTGTGCATGTGTGACGGTCACAGCCTTGCCCTTAGATCGAACTATATGAGCTCTCAGCTCCCTTTCGGGAGGGTAAAAGCTGACGATCACGATCATCAAGTGATCCTGACCGACCCGGTGAATTACACACACACCACTGTCATCCCTACACAGTTCACTTCCCAAGGTTACAGCAGTGATAGCTAAATGAAATTGTTTCAAATACCATCACTACGACGGGGTCTCCTGAACAGCATACTAGTGTCTGACGGCAGAAGTAGTTATAAAAATGAGGTAATCAAATGAAGGTAGCCAATTAATTTTTTCACTACGAAATCTGTTTTTGTCGCATTTTGCTATCGGTACCAGAGGAGGACCTTATTTTGATGGTGAAGCTTTAGCATTCATGGGGAGAACCTTGAACTTTCAACGCCTTCATTTAGAGAAATCTTCCCAAAGCGAATAAAATCATCTGTTAGTAGCAAGAATTTTATATAAAAGACCATTGTACTGAAGGGGTTAATGGAAACTGTAATTATGGGATTTCATGCATTTAACGTCTCAAGATTGTAACAGTGGGCCACAACCTTGTGTGTGTGAGGTTTTTGGGCACTGATCGAATCATCATCTGGTGTTGGCCACAGGAAAATGAGCAAGTATCTCTACCAAATTGGTAACACTTCCAAATAAAGAGTTGAAGAGGGCTAATATCATTATCATCCATACCAGTGGGTGGGTTCCTGGTTGTTTGGACTCCCCTCCCCCACCATCACCAGCACAGGCTGGTAGCTGAAGTCTTTAGTGATTTGTTAGATATAACACCGTGTTTTTTTTTTTCCTAAATCCATCTGTTCCCAATTAATAGGCCCTAGTTCATCTGTTTTATCTCGTATTCATCTCCTTATGCCGTGTTTATCAAACTACATTTTTTCCTTCATTCTTGAGTAGACTTCTCATACCCAGCAACCATGCTTCTCTGTTTCACCTTGCACAGTGGTGACCTGCACTCAGACAGTCCTCTACAGTACAGTTGGAGCTAAAAGCGGAACATTGACTGTGCGAGTGAGTGACTATACTGCTGCTCTGCATCTCACCCGGAAGCTGTTTATCAAACACTAACGTCTCAAACGAACACGATACGGTATGGTGAATGGCCGGCCAAAGTTAGTTAGTATTACAGACTAACAGTTCATTTCATTTGGTTTGGATTATGCATAATTTTACTGATTCATCATAATTTTATAGGTCATGTAATGTGTAATGCAATTGTAATTTTCTTAAAGTGGGACATTTAAGATAATTAGCTCAAAAAGCGGGACATTTTGTCACAGTTTAAAGAGCGTGACAGACGTCAAAACAGTACTGTCCCTCCTAAAAGCGGGGCTATGGTCACCGTAGCCGCAACGTCCTTTCAACCTTCGTGTCGAGAACTCACCTAAGTATTTTTCTGTCTACGAACATTTGATCAGTTAGGTTCGTAACAGTATGGTACTCACTTCGCTTTTGAAATCAGAATTACATTGACACAGCTTTCTTTTCTTTACATATGTCCTTCAGCCAACGCCCATTGTAATTTTCTCCAGGCACATTAAAAAATAAAAATAAAAAAAAAGTTACGGCATTCACAGGAACCGTACCAGCTCTGCCATTCACATCATCACAAACACTGCAACTGCACTGCATGTCTTCAGTCAATTTACACAGCGGATTTCAGAACTAAACCTCTGATATCTTTCACCACACGGTGCAGATACAATACCACCACGTAGCAAAGTGATAAAAAGCATGTTGCAATTAATAAAAAAAAAAAAAAGTTTCTGTCTCGCAGGACGAACTGCAAGCCCAGCAGGTCTTGATATCACAGAACTCTGTGTTCGCCCCTTCTTCACACAGCTGGGAGGTGGGAGTTCCCGAATATTTATCTAAACAAACTCAGATATTCGGAAACGGCCCATATCTAATTTCCAGGTGTCCTCTCTGGTTTAAAACTTACATACAACTAATTCATGAGATGGCAAGGATCTGTGAACAAGAAAAGTAATGCACAAAATATAGTCTTATTAATGCAGTAGTGACCAGTGAAACAGGCTGTAGGTATATATCTTTTCACTCGTCGCTCAAGCCTTCAAACTTCTTGATTTTACCTTACAGATCTAACCTTGCTCACAGACATTTTGCTTCATAATACCTGTACAGTAGAGACCCTTTCGTTGACTGCTGAGTCAAAACAGGGGATGCAGTCTGTGTTATAGGCATATCCATACATGTTTCATCCATCCATTTCAGTCATTAGTCAGTTCCTCAGCTTCATCAGCATCCATGTCTTCCACACACTTTCACTAATATCCATCCACCCCCTTGGCATTCCATACTGCCTCATCCTCAGATTCATATGCAGACTACCAGTGTCACGACCCTTTTATCACCAAAAGTGTCGACTTAACAGATGGCGTGTTTTTAGTTCTCCGACAAGGAGAGTATTTTTTCACCTATGTTTGTTTAACAAGGTTACTCAAAACTAAGAGAGAGGTTTAGACTAGATTTGGTGGGTAGATAGCCCATGTCCCAGGGAACAATCGATTAACTTTCGGGACCGAACCGGATCGCATTACAGAGTCTGGATGCGGAAAATATTTTTTGTGAAACCCTAATCAGTGATGAGAAAACCTAGCCCATTATAAAGAGAGGTTTGGAAATTACGTTGCCCTTGGAGAGATGCGCTCCACTGCGTGTCCCTCTAGTTTATTCTTGCTTCATGCAGTCAAGTTTACCTTGGGAAACATCTCGTACTAAACAGGTTAATGAAGTTTTATTCTAATCCCTCTAGTTCCAAAAGCTACTCCTATGCTGAATAAAATTCGAGGGTAGCAAAAATATGATGAAAATAGGCTACGCCGTAGGTTGAAATATTGAACCATTCAGTACGATGATTATTTATTCTCGCTACCCTAAACCATTTTATTATATTCCATAAGGACCTCTTGAATTGAAGGTACTAAATGGAGACAGTAGTTTCAAACCCCATCACTACCAAAGGCCTTCCATATAACTGAATAGTCACCTTTTCGTAGTTAAGATGTTAATGAGCGTCTGATGTACTGGCCGTGTGAATGTCGTGTGTTGAATTAATCCCTTCAGTTCGAGGAGGTATTTTTTCTTCATTCCTGGTATCCCCAGAGGGTTATATTCAAGTGAAGGAGAGGTTATTCGAACCGTAGGGATGAGGAACATTCTCTATTAACTCTTTCACCACAAGAAATCCTCCCTTAGATGTAATTAAGAAAATAAAATCGTCGGCTGCACGGATATGAATCTGTCTTGAAATTAGTGTTATTATCAAATTAAATCAGTTTCCGTACAACTTATGAAGAGGATGGGATCAGCATTTCTCAGTTATGATGACCTTCAGTAATGTGGGGATGATGTGGGGAAGGTGGTGGTCAGGTGGTAGAGTAGTTGACTGCTGAACGCGGAAACCTGAAACTGATTCCAGGCTTGAGGAGGGAACAGTTTGCAGTATTGAATTTCGTTAAAACAGTGATTCTGGCTAGCCTTAATTCTAGACTAGATAAAGTGAATCCATATGGTTATGATTTGGCAATCAGTTTCATCGCCATCATCGTTGCTGTTGTAGTTCATTACTACCCGTCATCATCAGCATCCCAGTCATCATAACCGCCGCCACCATGATCATCATCACTATTGTCATCATTACCATCATCACAATCACCACCATTATCATCATCACTTCATAACCTCCGCTGCCATCATCATCATCACATTACACCACCACCACCATTATCAGCATCATAGTCCGGTTATCATTCTTCTAACCCCCTTCCCAGTAGTATGAATAGAATAAGTAGGATCAAGCAACAAGGAAAAAAAAAAATCATTTTGGCTTTTCCTCTCCACATTCTACCATCAGCCTCTCATCTATCAAAGTTGCGTATCATGATACGGCTTTGACAGCGAAAGGTAGGTAGGCTGTGTGTGTGTGTGTGTGTGTGTGTGTGTGTGTGTTTTGTAAGGCCACAATGTAAATTTTGTGAGATAATTTTGGGTGTACTAGATGACAAATATAAGTTACATACACTGAGCTCTGTAATATGGAGAGGCTATCTCCGCAGCGAGCGTGTAACTTTGGCCGCCGCATTGAACCACCACCGCTCGTTGCATTCATAATGGTAATGCAATTGGACCACTGTTCTTAGCTTGCTGTTTCTGCTTCGCTGTTGCTTACATAAGCTAGGCAGTGGACCATGACACTATATTTTCCGAATTCATTTGCTGATTTCAGAAGACGTGGCCGTCGGTGGTGCAGATAATCATCATCAGCACAGCCTTGGGCCCAGGCGGCGGTTACACAAACTACGTGGTGTTACCCATGAGAAAACCTCTCCATACTATTACATAGTATTATAATAAATGAGGTGATAAAATATGATAATAGTTTCTATGATGTGGACATTATGTACAACGGTTTTAGTACTTTGGTGCACCAGTGTAGCGTGTGTTCAGTAATACAATCTTTTCTAAGAGAGTCTCCCCCCCCCCCAAACAGACTCGATCCCCCATTGGCCCCCCATGTGAAATTTTGGAGTAGTTTACACACCTGCATAGTGACCCCTTTCCGAATACGGCTTGGCCCCATCTGGGTCTGCCATTTGTGGATGCCTGGCTGCACCGGTGGAGGGGGAAGTAGGGAGGGAGGATAAGTCAAAGGTATGGATGGAGGGCAGGTAGAAAGTAGGAAAAGAGGAACTGAGGATAGGTCAAAGGTAGGATGGAGCAAGAAAACAAGTGCTTTTCGACCACACTAGAGTTATTTAGATAGAAGCAATTTTTGCTAAGTCTCCATATGCCCATGCCATACTACCTGCACGAGTCAGTGTTAGATACAGCTCCCCATTCGTACTGCTGGGTGAACAGATACAAGAGAAGAAACAGACTTTACTCGAGAGTCTGGTCAACCCGAGAATTGAACTCTAGTTCTTCCACTTGCGAACTAGGCATGCTAACCCATCACGCACCACCGGTGCTGTATTCAGTGGATGTTAAATTCACATCTTGCGGAGGATGAGAGGTTTGGGTTGGGTGAGGGAAAGAGGCGAGGGGAGGAATCGGTGATGATTGGATTAGGAAGGAGAGGAGAGGGGAGGGTTTTTTCATGGGATGAGAGGGACTGGGAGTTTTTCCAAGTGGGGGGGGGGGAATTGGGAGGGTTTTTTCAAAGGAGGAAAGGAAAGGGGAGGGTTTTTCAAGGGGGGGGAGGAAGGGGGAGGGTTTTCCTCAAGGGAGGAGAGGAAGAAAGGTGAAATTACTGTAGTTCCAGTTGTACAGGATATTCACACTGCCAGACGATTTTACTGAGGTTAGGGAACCTCTCGTAGTGAAGGTTAGATCTGGACGCTGGAGAGATAGAGAGAGAGAGATTGCACATGGGACGCAGTGAGATGTACTGGAGAGAGATGTTTAAGTGAGAAAATTGTTTTTAATGGTAGAAAGGTGTGTGTGTGTGTGTGTGCGTGTTTTAGATAGAGAAGGCAGGATGAGTGTGATTGATTGTGTGCGTGCGTGTGTGTGTTGGAGTGTGTGGCCAGCCTGCCAGGCAAGATGCAATGTCATTGAGGGGGATGAGTAAGTGGTGTGTGTTTGTGTGCTATTCGTAAATGATGTCGATGTGCATTAATTATTTTCTCCTTTCAGAACCAAATGAAGTCATATGTATTTAATAATGCTTGGATAGTGACCACAACGAATTTAGCTAACCGTAATCCAAGGAGGTTCAACATGTGTAAGTTTCGTATAATTTTTCTTCAACTAGACAGCGCATTCGACAAGTCACTCTAAGCAATCCACACCATCCCTCGTTATTTATTATTATTATTATTTTTTTAAAACTCTGGTGCCATCATCAGCAGTTCTCCCCGGGTGATGCGCTGCTGCCGGGAGAGAAAGTGAACTCCATTACGTGAGGTTACCTGGGGAATCTGTACGATGGTGAAAGAGGAAGCCAGTATGGATGGTTTTACAGCTGGCATTCTCGTTGGTTGGGAGATTTAGCGGCAACGCATCCCCAACGATTAATTATATACGCGTAATCACCTTAATCTGCCTTTTCATATTGATGGTTCATACACTGTCGGTAATTAATAGATATAAATAACATAAAGGAGTCATGCTTCACTGTGATAAGCAAAATATGTATGGTAAGAAGCCTCTAATGCCGGTGAGAGATCGGGCCATTTTATTTCTGAACATTTTTGCAGTTAGTTTGATAATATAAGATATCTACTTTCATTACAGATATTATCAGTCTTATTTCCGCTAATATCAGTATGTGATTAGGTGCGGCGACCATCATCAACTTACTTGATGTAATGCTGTCTGATTCTTTCTTCACCTTTATCATTCTTTTCCAGTGTCTGGTCTCCACTCTTCCTATTTCTCATCTTTCCTGTCACTTTTTTTTTTTTTTTTTTACTCTTCTTTCCTCTTCAGGTGGCTTTACCTTGAGTGACAAGCCTAATGGTTTTCTGTAAGCCAGAAAACCATTTACAACGCTGAGTGGTAACCATATAACCCAACCTACACGTGTTCCCTACGTGTCAGCAAATGGGTTGGCGAAGGTTTAGTGTCCCTCCGCGTAAAACCACTAACTCAGAGACAAACGGCCACCCTTTGCGAGATCATGGCGCCTGGCTATAGATAGATAGATCTCCCGCACTGATGTAAACAAAAGAAAGTGCAAAGTTCCCGTCAAAAATATCATTTGTCTCATGCTCGATGAATGTCGTAAATGTGAGAACGATTTCTCTAGATGCAGGCTTTTAGGAGTTAATGACCCTTCACTGCACTGCGTGGATAAGAAGAGTAGTTATTGTAGTATTTTCAAGGTCTTAATGCAATATTATTTGTTGTGCATCATACAGTACATATAAGCATAATTACTGTACTTTCGTCTCTCCCTGTCGTTCGGCTCTTCAGAGGTAAAACATAGGCAATGCTACGCTGTTGCAACCCTTCTTCTGACCAAGCACATACCCCCACCTCCCTGCACACCTAACCAAGCTCATAACGGCCCTCACCCCCCTCACCCCATTTAGTCTTTTTAAGGTGGGCGTAAGGAGAACGCCTTGAGGACACGTAGCCCGAGCCCTGCAGATTCCTTGCGCATGTCACATTGAAATCTCTGGATTTTTTTCATTTTATATACATATACAACTTAAGACACAGCATTCTACCCATCAAAAGGCACCAGTTCACTATAAGACATAATTCATGATTCTGTAGTGAATACTTTCGGAGTTCTGGCCCGGAAACGAAATCTCTACGCCCTGCCAGCCGCCCTGCCTCCCAGCTCTACGGACCGGATCCCAGCGATAACACCCTTCTCTGACTTTGTCAGACGGAGGGTAATTTTTAAAAATGAGCTGGGAGAAGAGGAGATTAAAGCAGAAAAAGCAGTGATTATGAACTAATGGAAAACGATAATAATAGGTAAGAAGCAAAACTGTAAGGACTGCTGCTTAGAATGAAAAGGGAGTGCAAGTACAAGCAAAGAGAGAGAGGGAGAGAGAGAGAGCTCTCAGGTTAAAATAAAGAATAAAAGTGTGACGAAGGGAGGGTAGGGTGAAGAGTGTGACGGAAAAGAGGGCGAGTTAGAAAAGCGTGACGGAAGGAGGGGAGGGAGGAGAGGCTCGATTCGGCGTGACGTAACGAGTGAGAGAATGTGAGGGGGGACGGCTACAGGAGATGTGGAGAGATGGAGGCACTATTAAAGGGTGGAGGGGGGACATTATATATATATAGTCTGGGTTGAAGATTGTCACGAGCGCAGTGAACAGGAAGCCGCAAGCTGAGAAAGTTCCTCCTGCAGTTATTCCGGTGGTGTTGTGTTCGGCGCTCTTCTTAAAACGACAAGTTACCTTTTCACAGAAGCGCAGAAATGTTCTTCTTTGTCATTAAAACGTAAAATCAACTCTGACTTCCTTAGGAAAATAAAGAACTTACTGGGCCACGCTATCGAAGTACAGTATAACTAAAACTTCGTAACCAAGAAATGCAATCAAAATTTTACCATATTAGAAATGCACAAAATTTGTTCTAACATGCCAGACAATATCTGCTTTACCACATCAGAGTAAGCAATATCTTCCATCTCATTCAAGAAGATCTAAAAATATTTCACCAGCCAAACAAGCACAGAGAACATTCCATCTTGCCTAAGAACGACAGTTGGAAGAATTACTAGCCTGCAAGAACTGGTGCAGCCATGTTACTTTTGCAAAGAATTCCACAGTTCTACCTCCGTCCTAGAAACTACTACAAATCGAATAATTCCAAGTGTTGATACAGAACTGAAATTAATTTAATAATGAGTGAAACGTGGCTAAGTGCGATAGTGTTTCTTACCCTACTTCTTTCCACCGCCTCGCAACACTACACACGGAGCCGTCGAGATGGAACTCCGACCACACGAAGAAGTTTTACCAAAGCCAAATATCAACAGCAATATAAAAACGACACCTCTGAATCGCTTTACTCTCCAGACGAAGCTTTTATATCACTAAACACTGCAAATGAGGCTGAAAGATTGCCTGAAACTCCAAATGAACCTTTCAAAAGTCAGAAAGAAGCCTCCAAATCTCCGAAAACATTTAACATCTCCGAATCATGGAAGACATCAAACACACCCTCTAACACACCGGTAATTTCAAACGAAGGCTCAGATTTCCTTTCTGAAGCCACTGAAACCCACCTTCGACTGGCCAGGAGGATTTTGGAACCACCTGGCATCGAGGCAGCAGACGAAAGCGATACTCGGTACACCTTTCCCAGCACCAAGGTAATTTGTGTAATTTAACCCATTCTCCACGAAAGGGAAAAATTGTCCTGGGGTGGCAGAATAAAATTCAGAGGAAATAATCTTACTGACAGAGTTGCTAATGAAGGAGAATGCTGTTAGTCCTTTCAGTAGGAGGAGTTTATCTGAAGCTGAGACAAACCATCCGAGGGTAACCAGAATAAAGCACAGCGATAAACTTAGGTAGATTTCAAAGCCCATCATCCACTTCCTTAGTGTAGACCTACCTTGAGTTATACACTGATGAGCTAAATGGTTACCTGTAATCCAGAAAACTATTTACAACGCTGAATGGTAACTACAGTATATAACCAAACCTACGCGTTTCGTGGAAGCGATGAAGAGGGTTTGCGGAGAATCGGTGACCCAGCTTGGAATTGGGTGGACCATCAGAACCAAGGACCGGACATGAGATTATGTGGATGGCGACGTGTTACCTAAGAGGTGCGAATGACTGAGTGAAAGCAAGGGAGATTGTGCTGGTGCCTGAGGATGAAAAAGTGGATACATGTTTGCTGACTGAGATCTAATAGAAGGGTAATTATGTAAAGAAATGCGAGTACGGATTGGACATACATGCTTGGATGAATGAGAATGAAAGGACGAAATATGATGTATGTATTGCTGTTTTTAGAATATGCAAGGGTGGTACAAGGGGGTGTGGATAAGTTCAATCAAGGATTATGTGGGTGAAAATGAAAGTAGGTATACAAGTGTGGACGACTGTGTGCACATATGCTCCAACAAATTATGGAGCAGGTAGAATAAAGGGGAAGTTCTAATAGGAATTTCTTTGTAATAAGAGGAGTGACTCAAGATATGAATGGTAAAGTACCGCATGCTAGGAATAGATGGAGTGATTGACTAGTGGGGTGTACTCATTGAACTGGGATGGCCTTTGTAATAACCAATACTTTTTTTTTTTTTTTTTTTTCCCCGGCCACAAATTGATACGCAGATATAACTGGCGAGTGGTAAGAAAGATGAGAGGCAAGACGGCCGAACATAAAGAAATTGTTACATTACATGTGAGTCATTACCCGATGAGATCTTTGCTTGGTAGCCTACTAAGTGCATAGGAGAGTGAGGAGTGGTTTCTCTGATCGTTATGTAGTGTCAGGTATAAAGGTGTAAAAACGATGAGTGACCAGAAGTAGAGAAAAACAGGAAAAGTCAGTTCTTGTGAAGAAAGGCTGCGTGATGAGGAAACAATATAAGTACTGTACAAGAGAGAAATGGAGAAGCGATTCTTTAGATATGATCTGTAGCAGATGGAAGGTGGAAGATGTTAACAGACGAAACTTGTGCATCATATGAGACAATGTGGTGAGTTAGGAGAGGAGAGGAGGTAGCCTAATGGAGGTGAACGGAACACCGTGGTGCAATGAGGAGGCGAAATTAGCTATGGAAGGGAAGAAACATATTGACTGGATAGGACGTAGACTGAGGATGTGAAGAAATGGAGAGAGCTGTGTGGACAGAAGATGAAAACGGTATAATGCTGATGGAGAAGAAAGAGGTGATCAAATGGGGAGAACACCGAATTTGGCTGCTGAATATAAAGAATGAAAACATTGCAGTTATAATTAGTTGAAGAATGGATGAAAAAAAAGGAGGGGGGGGGGAAGAGGAGAGGAAGGGATCAGTAGGAGGGAAGGGTATGAGACAGTAAATCAAAATGGGAAAGCATCAAGAATTAATAACTCGTGTGGAGAAATGTGGAAATATGGGAGACAAACAGTGACTGAATGGTTATGGGGAATGTGCTGTTTGCCTTGGAAGAGGGCAAGTTGCTTAAGGACTGCAGGGCAGGTATTATAGTTCCACTGTTTAAAAAGGAAGAGGAAAAAAGCTTAGGAGAAAATTGAGGAATTTGTTGGGGAGGAACCAGGTGATTTTTAGGAAAGGGAGGGTGTTTTTAGACCAGATACTTTATTAGAAAAGTATTTAGAGATTGGAATAACTTGTGCACTTCCTTGATGGATGTGGAGTTTGCATATGACAAAGTATACAGACGAGGAATATGCAAGGTGCCGATAATGTATGGAATAGATGGGATATTGTTGAATGCAATAAAACAGTAGCGTAAGTATCAGGGCACAATGAGAACAGTGAATATGAAAAATTACATAATGAGCTGTTTTACATGATTGGTGGACTGAAACAAGGACGTATCATGTCTCTACAGTTGTTATATATATATATATATATATATATATATATATATATATATATATATATATATATATATATATATATATATATTGTTGAGATGCGAGATTTGCCAGTTAGATGGTAGAGATGTTTCTCGAGGTTTCTCGTACCGTAGGCTAGTTCCGGTACGAGTCAGTTGCCAGTTTGCTTGCTGTTTGTGAGCATAGTTGTTTCGTAAGTTATTCATTGATTTTTTTGCTCTTTTTCTCAATAATGTGTTATTTATGTGATTCTTAAATTATGTAATATAAGTTCGTATGATAAATGATTTAGAGTGTTATGTAATGTAAGAAAACTCTGGCATGTTTTGATATTTCCAAGTTGGCAACTGTTGTTCTCATAGAATGTAGAAGTTTCTCGAATAATACAAGCTTCTATAAGGATGGATAAGAGACTTTCAGTTTTAGCCGGTTTTCAGTCCAGTTTGAGTGTAGTGTAGTGTCAGTGCTGTGAAGTTTGTATATTTTCGGTACGTCTGTAATTAACAGTGAAATGTTACTAAAGTTCATATATCATTGGTACTTGTGAAAACAATGAAGTGTTGTCAAGCATTGAGTGTAATAACAGTGTTGTCAAGCATTGAGTGTAATAACAGTGTTGTCAAGCATTAAGTGTAATAACAGTGAAGTGTTGCCAACATTAAGTGTAATAGCAGTTGGTAAATTGTGTATAGATAGTGCTTGTGAGAATAGTGAAATGAAGTTGTAAAGCATTAAGTGTAACCATTTGGAAAATAAAGACAATGAACTTTAAGAAGCCAGTGTTTATTTACAATGCCTCAGCTGATCTTGTGTACTGTAGGCCTACACCTGAAGGCTGACCATAGGAAGAACAACTCACTGGGTAACGTCCTTCCTATACTGAACTACTGCTGTTGGAGCCTGTGGCAGTGTAGGATGCGGACGTAACACTGGTGTCAGGAGTGGGATTATTTTGGTGCTGCAGTGAGTCACCTTCGACATGGAAGCAGGAGGTGTGCAGACAGGATCCCAAGCTGGACAGGAGAACGAGATGTCATTGGCGGCAATCATTGAGCTATTACAGGAACTGAATGAAGGACAGAAGAAACTCAAGGAAGTAGTACAGGCACGAGGTGTACTATTGAAGGCAAATAGGGAACTATTAGAGGCACAACGTGAAGAATACAAAGAGCTCAGAAACGAAATCAAAGAACAATTGCAAGCACAGAGGGAACAGCTTCAAGAGACATTTCAAGAGCAACAGAGGGAATTACAATGGAGGATGAAAGGACAGCTAGAAGCTTTCATGGGGGAAATGAAGGAAGAACAGCAACAGCTTAAGGAGGAAGTAGATGCCAAGCTACGGCAGCAGAAGTATGAGAGGGCAGTGCAACTTGCTACTAGCCACAAGGGTTCTGCCGTGGAAATTCTGGGCCTGATGTCAGTAGAGACGAGGATGCAGATTTACAACCAGTGCCAGAGTGGCTGCAGCAGAGTACAATGCGACTATTATGGGAAGAGGTTTCCAGGTTAAGCCCTATGATCAAGAGTAACTGGAGTCAGTGGGACTTTCTTTGTTTGAACAACGGACTACTGGAGCATCAGTGGGGGACAGCCGATGGCCTCAGCAAGTATTGGCAATTAGTGGTTCCAAAGAAGATGAGGTCCGAGATCTTGGATGAATCCCATAACCAGATCACTAGTGGGCACCTGGGAGTGAAGAAAACTCTAAGCCGGCTGAGAGACTGGTTCTACTGGACTGGCATATGTCAGGATGTTGAAGAGTGGTATCGGGCCTGTGATGTATGCTGTGCCAAGAAGGGACCCAAAAAATGTGGTTGCGGCCCTCTTCTGCTGTACCAAGTGAACGCACCAATGGAAAGAGTCACGGTAGACATTGCTGGACCTTTGCCACTCACTGAGAGAGGAAACTGGTATATATGTGTTGCCATGGACTACTTCACAAAGTGGCCAGAAGCCTATGCTATCCCCGACCAAGAGGCTGCAACTGTTGCTCAGGCGTTGGTTGACCAGTTTTTCTGTCGTTTTGGGATGCCACAGGAGCTACATTCAGACCAGGGTAGAAACTTCGAGTCTGCTGTGTTCCGTGAGTGCTGCAGGTTACTGGGGATCAAGAAGACCAGGACGACCCCACTAAGGCCACAGTCAGATGGGATGGTGAAGAAATTCAACTGGACCCTGGGACAAGAACTGGCCAAGTACTGCATAGAGGGAAACAACAGAATGGGACCAGAAGTTACCTGTGTTGCTGATGGCAAATCGGTCTGCATCCCATGAGTCTACCGTCTACACCCCTCCAAAACTTTGGGCCATGAGTTATGCTTACCTGTTGACTTGTTAATGGGAAGACCACCTGGTGAAGAGCTGCCTTCAGACACCACCTGCTATGTGAGGCACTTTCAGGAAAGGCTGGCTGAGGTACATCATCAAGTGCGAGGAGCCCTGAAGTTTGCAGGAGAGGTGATGAAATGCAAGTATGATGCCAAGGCAAGTGAGGTGAGCTTCAAGGAAGATGACCAAGTTTGGTATACAGTACAATCCTCAGCGAAAGAAGGGACAGTCACCGAAGCTGCAAAGCCCATGGGACGGGCCTTACACTGTGTTGGACTGCCTATCATACATAATGTATCGGATTCGGGGAGGCAGGATGTCTCACCCAAAGGTGGTACACTTGAACCGTCTGTGGCAGTACCATGGGCCAGGACAGTACAGTTGGGATGTCTCTGAGGAATCGTGCTCTCCCACAGCCGAGGATGTTGAGAGAACCAAGGAGCTGAAGTTCAAGAGGATGGTGACCGTTCCTCAAGAGAAGCAAATCAAGAAGAGGACCAAGACCTGCCTGGAGGAGTGGACTGTGTGGAGGAGCAGGGACATTGTCAGAAGTGGCTTAGAAGAAGACCTGATAAGTTGAAGGATTATTTTGTGTATAGTTAGATGTTCCACTAAGATTAAGGTTTTTGTTTGTATATACTGTGTGGTTTTGTCGGGACAACAAAGAACTAGGGTGAGGGTAGTGTTAAGAAGCGAAATTTGCCAGTTAGTCGAGATGTTTCTCGACGTTTCCCATACCGTAGGCTAGTTCTGGTACGAGTCAGTTGCCAGTTTGCCTGCTGTTTGTGAGTATAGTTGTTTCGTAAGTTATGCATTGATATTTATGCTCTTTTTCTCAATAATGTGTTATTTATATGATTCTTAAATTATGTAATGTAAGTTCGTATGGTAAATAATTTAGAGTGTTATATAATGTAAGAGAACTCTGGCATGTTTTGATATCTCCAAGTTGGCAACTGTTGTTCTCGTAGAATGTAGAAGTTTCTCGAATAATACAAGCTTATAAGAGACTCTTTCAGTTTCAGTCGGTTTTCAGTTCAGTTTGAGTGTAGTGCAGTGTCAGTGCAGTGAAGTTTGTATACTTTCAGTACTTGTGTAATAACAGTGAAGTGTTACTGAAGTTCGTATATCATTGGTACTTGTGAAAACAGTGAAGTGTTGTCAAGCATTGAGTGTAATAACAGTGTTGTCAAGCATTAAGTGTAATAACAGTGAAGTGTTGTCAACATTAAGTGTAATAGTGAAGTGAAGTTGGAAAGTAAAATGCCAGTAGTCACTGAGGGCATCACAACACCCCCAGGAGGACCTACAGAGGGGCAGACAGAGCGCGAACTGACCCCAGGCGACAGGGATGTAAGTCCCCACGGGCCGCACGCCCTGGAATTCGCCCGCCGCCACCATAGCAGGAAACAGAGACTACCTGGTGGGCAAGCTGACCCTCGACAGGATCGGGGTGGAGCTACTTCCTTAGCTCCAAGCAGCATCCCAGCGACGGCCAGCAGCCGCACCCTTGGTGAGATGGCCAGTAGCCACTCAGACCTTCAGAAGATAGCCGGTAACTGCTTGGAAGGCTTCCCAGAGACAGCCTGCAGCTGCTCTGCCCTTCAGGAGATGGCCGGTAACCGCTTCCCCCTAAGAGCCATGCCCTGTAGCCGGGCTCAGACAACGGCTGGTAGCCGCACCCTTAAAAGGCCACAGCCTGTAGCCAGGCCACACAGCAGGAGATAGCCAGTAGCAGCTCCCCCATCAGGTGCTGCTATATCCCCCTACAGGAACCAGCGATGGCCAGTAGCCGCGCTGGGGAGAGAAAGGTACGTCCCATCTCCTCCTGTAGTTGCCACAGAGGACAAGACACAGGCGACAGCCGGTAGCCGCGCCCGTCGGCGGGAAACAGCTGGTAGCCGCTCCTCATTGGCACATCATCCTCCACACAGGACTTCGGCGATGACCGGTAGCTGTGCCAACAGGCAAGTGACAGCCAGTAGCCGCACTTCACTTGCATCCCTGTCAGGGAGTCAGGCCCAGGCAACGGCCGGTAGCCATGCCTACGATGAAGGGACGGCCAGTAGTGGCCTTAGTTTCATTGCCATCGGGAACCCAGTGACAGCCGGCAGCCACGCCGAGGAGGAGCACCTAAGCCCCTCACCCCCTGTGACTCCACTACGAGAGGGCATTCTGCCATCAGACCTGCTGACCGGCAAGGGTGCAGACGACCCTACTGTCCACCACCAGCGAGGCAACCTTCAGGAGGAAGACCTCAGCCCTGAGGATCCGTGGAGAGGCCCTGTGCTATCCACAGGGTTATTCTTCACCCAGCCGGCTCCAGAGGGACCCTACCTGATGGACTCCGACGGAGGCTAACGCCGCAGCCCACTCCTGACGGCGTCCTCGACGGCAGGAGACCGCAGCCAACAGGCCCCCAAGGCAACCCCCAGGCGAAGCCTCTCCCCACCCCGACGCAGAAGACACTCGTCCTCCATGAGGCGTCTGAGTGAGCACTTCAGGAAACTCTGCGGGCCCAGTCCCGAGGGCCATACCCCGTTCTCAGCCCCAACAGTGTTAGGCCCTTCGCTGCATGCAGCCCCAGACGAGAGAGGACGCCCCTACGAGTGATCCAAAAACCCCTGGCGGAGCTCAACTCCCATCAGGAGATGGGCTGTGAGCTCTCCCGCCGCCCCCTGCCAACGCCGCCACCCTACCCAGTCCCGACAGTGAGTGACAGTGGAAGTGCAGTGACAGTGAAACAGTGACCTTGACATCGGGCAGTGTGGTAAGATATTAGAGGGAAACTAAGCCCAAGTTTTGTCAGTGCTATAGTGCCGGAAGTATAGACCAACAGTGAACCAGTGACAGGGCGAGAGAAGCCGAACAGTGATTACAGTGACCTGAGTGAATGTGTATCTCTGCTCTAGTAATATAATTCTTCCTCGGCATAAGATCTATAGGCAAGCTGCCTATTCTAACCACAGTGTAAATTTTCCTCAAAGTGACAGTGACCGATTCCCCTGCCCAACACCTTAAGTGCTGTTCATTGTACTATCCACTTTTATCCAGAACTATCGTCCCAACAGTATCCTGCGAGATACTACTACTCCCAATCTCAGTACATGTTATATAATTGTCTAGATTCCTGTTTGTGACATCTACCTGTTCCACATTTAGAATTTACCAATATACTGTACGTGTAAGGTTGTTGTCCTGAGTTTTTGTGCCCTGTCTCTCTTAGTCTCCTAAGCTCCGGTCTAGAAAGGGAACCCAGCTGCAGAATAAGCGTTCAAGGGACGGGAAGCCGACCCTTAAACACCTTGCATAACAGAAAGCATTAAGTGTAACCATTTGGAAAATAAAGACAGTGAACTTTAAGACGCCAGTGTTTATTGACAACGCCTCAGCTGATCTTGTGTACTGTACAGCTGAAGGCTGGAGCCTGTAGCAGTGTGGGACGCGGACGTAACAATATATATATATATATATATATATATATATATATATTTATATATATATATATACTCCTATTGTATATCTGTAGAAGGCCGATAATTTTCTGCTAAACTGAGCTCCATAAAAGACTTAATGTAAGGAAAACTTTTCTGATAGTTGGAGGTACTTTTTGCTAAATCCTTAAAGGCAACTGTCAAACCTAGTTCCGGACAGTGTGCACCCAAACCTCATAAAATGTGCTAACTCTCAATGTTACACACAACCTGAACCCATAATTAAAAAGTTAATACCCACACTTAAATGCATTATTGTGTACATATTGACTGATACATAAAGTATTGATTTACTGTAGTAATAAAATGTGCACAGAGGATAAGGTGAGGATAGTAGGAGATTAAACTATTAGATGAGAATTCCGGTAAATCAGTGGTTTTGCGAATGGAATTTCCCTAACGGAATTATGCTAGTGTTAATTGAAATTTTTCCTTAAATAGGGGAAATAAAATACCCCTCCCCCCCAAAAAAAATGCTTCCGCTCTTTCAGGCTTCCGTTATATATATATATATATATATATATATATATATATATATATATATATATATATATATATATATATATATATATATTTGTTGACCGAGTCGTCTTCAAATCGAATCCCTTAGTCTTTACATTACTTTTAACCATTCCAGCAAGTTAAACAGATAAAACAGTTCACTCTGCCCTTGCCATGTATATAACCCTGACATTTGACTTTTCCAGTGACCTTGACGTGCGATTGATTGTTCTCAGTTTTGTTCTAAATCAGATCAAAATTGTTTAACCTGAAATTCCCATATTACCTTAACCTTTGGCCTTTCCCTGTGACCCTGACCTGTGACCAGTTCTCAGAACTGAATCTCTTTATTCTTGCCTTAACCTGAACCCTTCACTAAGTTTCATCCAATTGGAATCAAAACTGTTCAGCTGGCCTTGCTATGTGGCCCTGACCTCTGACGTTGATCTTTGACAGACTGTTCTCAAGACCAAATCCATTTGCTTTTGCATTACCCCTAGTCCTTCCACAAAGTTGGATGTAAATTAGATAATAACGTTCAAGCTGAACTTCCTATTTGTCCCTTGATCTTTAATTAATTGTTTTCAAAAATGAATCACTTTGTTCATGCCTAACCTGAACCCTCCATAAAGTTAAATGAAAATCGGATGAAAACCATTATGTTGACCTTGCCATGTGACTTAACCTTTGATCTTTTCCTGTGACCTTGATCTTAAGACTGATTGTTCTCACTCGAATCCATTAGTTCTGGAATTAACTAGAACTCTTCCACAAAGAGTGATCTGAATCGGATCAAAACTTTTCTGCAGACATTGCCATGTGACTTTGACCTTCGACCTTTCCCTGTGGCCTTGTTCTTTGACTGACTGACTCCTCAAAATCGAATTCCTTCATGCTTATCTAACCTTTAACTCTTCCACCAAGCTTGGTCTAAATTTGCTCAAAACTGTTGAAGTTGATCCTGTCATGTGATCTTGACATTTTGATCTGTTGGTCTAAAAATCAGTAGGTTAACCGGTTGGATGACACTCAGCATTTCCATCAGATTTGGTTAAAATCGATTACAAACTGTTATTTTGTTCACAAACACGTGCGCACGCGAGTGTGTTGAGCAGAACATAACACCCGCTCTCGCACGGGTGTAATAAATATCTATGACATAGAAAGATAATTAAGTGGTAGGACAACGAAATTGTAAACATACACATACAGTATACATACCGATTGACAGAGATAGATAGATAGAGACAGTAAGACCCACAGATAGATAGTCAGATAATTAGATAAACATAGACAAATAGGCAGATACAGCAAACAGAAAAAGCAGATAAGATGCACAGAAAGAAAATAGACAAGAATATAAGTATTCAGGTAAACAGACAAGACAAACGTACAGTAGAGAAACTGATTTGAAAGAGACAGATAGATTGCTTGACAGGTAGACAGACTGACAGATAGATAGATAGGTAGACACGCAGATACAGTAGATAGATAAGTTGATAGATATACACATAGGTAAATATAGATGAAGGGTTAAATGCAACTAACAAACAGGCGATAAATAAAGCGTCAGATAGTTGAATGGATAAACAGACATGTCAGTGGATAGGTAGATTGATAAGTAGATATATAATACCTTGACAGACGAACAGAAGAGCCTGACAGATGGAAGTGAAACGGATAGGTACATGGATAAGGTATACGTAGAAAGGTAGGCTAGATAGGTAGGTATATGGACAGCCAGGTAGAAGGATAAGCTACAGGAGGATATGATGATGGAGGGCAGGCTGCAGTCGCGGGAGGGAGTGTTGATAGGGAGGCTTGAAAGTTTATTAGCACATCTTCCTTATTAATTATTTCTACATATGACACTAAAGCATTCTCTTCTATGGATGGTCCACTGCGACAAGTGGAAATGTTGGATAGGAGAGAGACACAGGTTGGAGCTTGAATTCTTTAATGTCTCAAGTTTCGGGCTACACAGAAGGTGGGTTCTGTGCAGCCCGAAACATTAGAGAAAACAGGGAATTCAATTTCTATCCAGTATGTCTCTCCCACCCAACGTACTCCTGTGTGTTGTTTAGGTAATCTGTATCGATATTATCGTGACGTAAGTGACGTACAACAGAATATCATCCAATATAGTGGATGATTTTTCCTGTGGAAGGTACTGGTTTCCCTGTTTATTATGACTTGCCGTACGTGCCTAGGATAGATTAAAAGCATCTACTTGCCAGAGTGCCAGGGGGTTATCTCCCTCTTCAGGCCCACAGTGGGGGCGAGGGGACATAGGTTACAAGGTTGTGACAAAGTTAACTTTTACCTACTGTAGTCGTGGTGTAGTGGATTGCTGCCTGTCTCTCACCTGAGAGTCCCGTGTTCGATTCCCGGCATAGTGGTAATATATTGGATGATTTTTCTTGTGTAAAGTGCAGGTTTCCCTTCATACAACAGAATAGCTGGATATACAGTTCTTTCACCTTAAACTGGCCTAAAGTTCCGTCTTTTTGTAGTATTTTTCACGTAGTTTAGTGTCATAATGTGGCAGTACAACCCTACATCGTTTCCATAACACTTCTTCGTGACAAGCATAATTTTCTAGAGTTTGTCTGTTGTTACAACTCCGCGTTTAAAATGGAGATATGCTAACTTTAGGCCAAGTTAGAGTAAAAAGAGTATAGTATGGCAAATGTGTCGTTAGAAAGCCTACTACGGTGAGGAGAATACAGGGCTTGGTTGGTCGCGGCCAGCCAGGAAGAACTCTGGGATTAGGAGTCTGTTAATAGGCGGATAGTATAGTTGATGAAATTATTATTATTAATCATCATCATCACCTCATCCCTAATTCCCATCCAGAAGTGCGATGAATGTTGTTGTTGTTGGTACTATTACTACTAAGTTTTACTACTGCTACTACAACTGCTACTACTACTACTAAGTTTTACTACTGCTACTACAACTGCTACTACTACTACTACTACTGTTACCACCACCACCATTACTACTGTTACCACCACTACCACCACTACTATTAATATTGTATTACATTTTACTTTTCTTGTAGGCCCACTCCCATGAAAAAAATGGGAGAAATGGAGTTCCCCCGAGCTAAGCCCTGTATTGGACTATATAGCCCCGCTAGGGTTACAGGAGCGAGCTACCACTCCCGGCACGGCAGCCTGGGCGAGGCTCGAACTCGCAATCCCCCGATTACGAGTCCAGCGCGCTACCACTGTGCTACCGCGCCCCCCCCCCCACTCCCATGAAGTAATAAATTGTCTTTACTTACCGGCTGATAGCCCTTAACCCTCTCATGTTCGGGACGGCTCTGTTATTCTCTTCTGACGGTTAACTTGAGTGAGAAAGAAATTGAAAGTTACATGGCGATGGCTATACACAAGTGATATATTAGTGCGCCTGTGCTGCCGTGACCACTTCACCCCGTGGGCGATTTCCAAATGTTCCCAAACGTTACTTTTGGCGAGGTTCAGTAGATGGTGCGGTGCGTTGAGAAACACCGCCTGTAAGAGAGAGGAATTAGTGGGAGCAGTGATAAATTATATACTACAGTGTATCATTGGCAGGAAGTAAATGTGAACTTGAGCGGCCCGGACTCACAAACAGACGAGATCAGCTTCACGTTACTCGGATGTTGTTTCGCAGGAAGATGAGTCATAGAAAGACTCTGTGCTTTGTACATTCCTTGTTCTTCCTCCCCCCCACACAAACAAAAAGTTATTAGTCTCGGAACCAATATTTGTATTTGGAGAAAGAACGATAGACACATACAGGTTCGACACGGCCCCGGTCCTTCCTGCAGAGTAACATTTGATTTATCATAAGGTTGTTAGTGAAGCCAGCCCTAGGTCGTATTTAAGGGAGCAAGGGATAACGTGGATTACCCTCTCCCCGTCTTCCGAAAATACTGGTATAATATTCAGACATCTGTGAACAGTGCACAGGGGCTTGTGGTATAAACCAGCCTTTGTTATTAATATTCTTACAGTAAGCATGTTCTCTCTCACTCTGTGTGTGTGTGTGTGTGTGTGTGTGTGTGTGTGTGTGTGTGTGTGTGTGTGTGTGCCTTGCTCTGGCAAAGCCGAAGTCAATACTATATTCTCCCCCGAAAATAAGTCCTGCATACCCTGGTGCACTTGCAGTTGCTTGTGTTGTTTTTTCGTGATATGCACAGCTGTAGAGTGTTTTTCTTGTTCAAGGTATTACATACATCTAAAAAGAATACATATTTAAAACAACCCCACCACAACGAATGGTATCAGCTTTTTCAGGATGATGGCTGTATTGCATTTTGTCAACCGCGAAACTGTTGTGTCCAGTAGATTTAGAAAAGTCCTCAGACTTCTCAAGAATAGAAATCGTCAGCAATGATACTGGTGCTAGTAATGCTAATGCTGTTTATGATACCAGCAGAGTAGCAGATTTCTCATTGTTCTGATGGACAATGTACAGTTCGGTTGACAGTGGCGTGACTTTCGCAAGCACCACAAATGACCATTCTCTCTTGCTTTGCAAGCCTGTGGGTCGTATTCTCATTGGCTCTGGAGATTTTGTAACATCTCTTCCTCAACGATTCGTGCTGCACTTGACACCTCATTATTCCTTTGTACTGAATAGTTGCCAGCTGTGTCGTTCGTTCGTTCGTTGAAAGATTCCCTGCACATATAGTGCAGGCCGGGCCATATATTAGCCCGGTCAGTGGTGTATGGGCTGATTAAAAAACAGTAAGTGGGGAGGACAGGACCTGGCGATTACCCAGCACACACGTCCTGTCTCCTGACTGGCTTTGTGGTGTGTCAGCTGTGTCGATAAACGATATAAGCAACATACTCTGTAAGAGTATGTTGACGCTTAGGCTAATCTGCAAAATAGATAAAGAAGTGCTATGAAGCTTCCTTTCCCACATTGTGCTATACGCGGCACCAGCTTAGTATCGGTAGTGTGGGTGTAGGTAGACAGGTGCTGTACACTATCAGATTAGTCGCGTTCACATCAAATGCTTGCTTGGCACAGGCGAGAGTTTTGCATCACTGTAAACCATACAAGTGGCCCCACTGGACGTGGGTGGGTGTGGACGAGAACTTGTGTGAGTTACTGTGATGCACAGTTCTCGCCCACACCAGCAAGCATTTGGTGTGGACGCGCACTAACCCACTGTAGACCGGACACCGTTACCCACGTTTATTACACGGCCACACTGGCAACTGAGTAATCCAGGGCATATTTCAATACTGTAAGCTGTTTCAGCACTTTTAGCACCGCATATCAAGTTTTCTCTAGATGATTGCTCTTACTGAATTCAACACTAGCCAAGCCTGACCCAAAGAAACTGACCGAACTTAAACTGTCCTAAGCCAACTTAACCTAACCCTGGGAAAGTAAACTGACCTAACCTAAACAAACCAGACTAACCTGAGAAATTAAACTAACCGCACATAGACTTTCCTGTAAAAGAAAAGTGGCCACCTCGACTACAGTACGGAAATATACCTCCAGGGTAGAATTATCTTCACGACAGTATTTAATCCTTTCAGTACCACGACGCATTTTTTCTTTTTTGTTTTCGTTTTTTGCTTCATTCAGCTAAAGAGAAATATCTCGTAGAGAAAGAAGTAAAAGAAAATGTGGGCTACATTCTGAATGGCTTTGGAGATTTCTTAACATCGTTTCCTCACCGATTCAACTTCCAAATTACTTCTCAGTTATATTATTGTACTGTATGTGATGCGAACTATGTGAACAGCAGAACGAAATATATATCATGCAAGATAATAATGTGTGATAATGAAGACAAATCGCTAAGGAGGAGGTGTTACAAAGCCTCCTGTGATAAAGAATTGGGTCCAGTGTCTATCCCCTTCAGTGTGTGCGTAGAGTCCTGAATAATAATAATAATAATAATAATAATAATAATGAAGAAGGACGGTAGCAGCACAAAATAAAGGTGTTATTGCAGTGAAAGAATTAAAGACCTTGAGTTTGTGGAACCGATGCCGAAGTAGTGGTTGACAGAGCATGTTAATAAACACCCGTACTGTACATTCCTCACCGTCACACATCACGCCTGGTTGTTATGGCCCATCACTGTGTTGTCAGGCTAGAACCAAATGATTTTACCTTACCCAGCCAAAAGGTTAATAATACTACTGTAAATAGTAATCATCATCATCATCATCATCATCATCATGGTTATTGTTAGGTTCTACGTATTCCAGTTGGCGTGGGAGCTTGGTAGCAGTTCTCGATTCTGTATAGTATACCCTTTTGTATTATTGCTTGGTAGCAGTTCTCTCTTCTGTATAGTATACTTTTTATCCTGTTGTAAGTTACTGAGACAAAGTATGTCGACGCCGTAAATATACAAATACTGTAATGTAAAAGAATATCTGTCTATCTATCTATCTATTGCCAGACGCCATTGTGGGGTGGCCATTTGACTCTGAGTTATTTATTTTACAGGGAGGGGCACTAACCCTCCACCGACCCACTTGACACGTAGGGAGCTCGTATGGTTTGGTTATATGGTTACCACCCAGCGTTGTAAATGGTTTCTTGGCTTACAGGAAACCATTTGGCTTCACTCAATGTAAAGCCGCCTGTAACGGAAAGAAAAGCATTAAGTAGTGACAGGAAAGACGGGAGAAATAGGAAGAGAGAATATCACCGTATAATAATAATAATAATAATTATTATTATTATTATTATTTACCAAGAAAAAGGTGTTACGAAAGGTCCTATGCCACCTAGTATACTGGCCTTCTGTGTGCATACAGTAGAAGGAGCTCTAGGGCTGACTTCGATGAAAGTAGGAGGATGTGCACCTGTACAGTAGATTTACACCATCCTGTTACCTTTTTTAGACAGTCTATTTTCATTAACACTTTCACTACCTCCACATTATTTTACTCAGGTTAGGAATACCACTCCCACTGAAGGGGTTAATGAATGCTGCAGCTACAGCCTTCAATTCGAAAACTTTCTCCTAAGCTAAATAAAATCTGGAATAGGAGTTAAATCCCAGTTACTTGTCCTCTTCCGTGTCATAGGAGTCACAAGGCTACTTGCATCATATGAGTATTTGATAGTGGATCTTCACAAGGTCTAATGAGATACCTCATATTTCTGTTGTCCATGGTGAGGCATGTCTCATTTATGATGCTTCGAAACTACCATAAAATGACAGTCTGAGTGTCACTTGTCCGTAGCTTGTCTATTTATGACTTGCTTCTACTCATAACAAGAACACTTAGAGCTTTATGGAATTCGCGTTATACTAAGGATTCTAATATAACTTACATTGTCATCCGGTCATCCCATCCACCACTCCTACTCCCGTCTCCAGTTTTTCTTGATAAAACAAGCAGGCGTACCAACCTGTGACAATACTCCAGGAATCATACCACCCATTTCGTGTGGTATTTCATTATGTAGCCTCGGACCATGTAACGATACATTTTATCGCCTGTGTACACTCAAGAACAAGTCCTGCGCAGCTGACAGTCGTAATTAAATCCTGAAGCATCTGAAATTCGAGCACTGCCACTGCTATCCTCTCCTTCATTCCTCGAACCCTTCATGAGGCTCAAACCACGATTTTGCGGTGCGGAGGACTTAAGTTGTTGAGTGTACATACATGCATAGTAAGATTCAGGTGAATCGGCTCAAAAATAAAATGGGGACATAACAGTGAGGCTTGGTCAAATAAAGTAAAAAAAAAAAAAAAAAAAAAAAAAAAGCATGAACATCAAGAAAAACAAACAAAAATTATGTTCGCTTTTGAGAAAAGTAATGACACAGCACCCAGGCAAGTTGGTCATGTTCCGGAATTTTGGCGGCAAATTTGTAGTCTGTTTACAATTTCAGGCGTACGAAAGTTAATCCCCCCTAACGTGACTAGCACCTGCTTCCTCGCACTAGTTACTAATTACGTACTGTACCGATGTCGACTCTGTACTTTCACCCGCATTGTGATTCGCGGATGGTGATGGGATGCTGGTTTCTGAAATGCAATTTTGTTTACGCGTTTTGTGTGTGTGTGTGTGTGTGTGTGCGTGTGTGTGTGAGAGAGAGAGAGAGAGAGAGAGAGATTGATAATTTTATTGAGAAAAAAATAAAATTACAGTGATATTTACATTATCTCAAAGGGATGAGGGTGCATACCAAGTCTCCACCCCGTCTAACTTATTAGATTGTAATTAGTTCTACACATACTGTTTAACTCTATTATTTGTACATTTTGCGTTTGCACTGGTAATTGTTACACTGATTTATACGATCCTGCCCATAGGCATAGACTAGTTTTACCACATACATTACAATTTGGTGATATAATCAGTAGGCCTATAGAATTATACAGTATAGACAGCAAAATGCTTGTGTTTGCCGTCATGGATGCCGGCACACATGTGCACCTGCAAGTACAAACATGTACGCTGGCACACATTTATATCATTACACAAGCTTACTACACCTCCATACACGTTTTTTTGTCACATACAGAGAGAGAGAGAGAGAGAGAGAGAGAGAGAGAGAGAGAGACCTTGCTCACACACACGGACTCACTCACCCATACGCTCAACAACGGTAATCATACGCACTTTCTCACACACCTTGACGTAGTGTTCTCTCTCTCTCTCTCTCTCTCTCTCTCTCTCTCTCTCTCTCTCTCTCTCACTTGTCGGTTTTAGTGCTATTCTTCATCCCTTCTCTTTTCTCTTCTGTCCACGCTCACACGGCCTTATTCAGCTTTGGATGGATGTCTACACCCATTTGCTTAAGTAAGCTCTCCTTTCTCCAGATTTTTTTTTAGGTTATTTCAGAGATAGTACGTACAGTAAGGACGGTCACCATGAATGCATTTGATGCAGTGCTTCCTTCAGCTGACCACTGTGTGAGTAACAAGCCAAATGGTTCTGTGTAGCCTACAAAATCATTTACTACGTTGGCTTATAGGGAAGAGGGGACTGGCCATGTATCCAAATGGATGCCTATTGATGTAGTGAATAAAGAGGCTCCAGTTGGACTTAGCTCGTTAGGGTTTACCCCCGAGGAATGGTTGAGGTTTATTGCACACACAGTGTCGCAGAAGGATGAGCGACTGGTGTACTCTGGCCTTAAATACCTGGACTGGGTGGCCTAAACCCGGACTCTTAGGGCGCATCCACACGTGTGCTCAGAGATACCGTATAATGGCAACACAGCTGGCAACGTGTTCGAAAACACGTTTGCAGCAGTATTTGGACAGATGTATGCAAATATGTTTCAGTGCAGTTCCCAACACTGGCAACAGAGGTGATGGGATAAGTGTGTCCATACGAGGCAGCTGAGACTTCATCATGATGTTGCCAACATGATCTGGACGCTGCTGCTTCCAACATGTTTGCAACGTGTTCGTTACTGTGTTGCTTACGTGTTGCCAGTAATTGTTTGAGCACACGTGTGGATGCGCCCTTATACGCTCTTGACGAACAGTAAAAAAATAATAATAATAGGATGAAAGATTTCATTTCTCCCTTTAATGTTAATTATGAGTAAATTTGCATTTATTTCTCCCCCTTCCCCGCCTTCAATTTGTTGATAAATTATTACAAATCTTAGTTAACATACAGTTGAACCTCGACACATTTGGGAATTTAGATACTTATATATTAACGCTTTCTACTGGAGGATATATACAGGCATATTTTACTCTAGCCACTTCCAGTCGATTTTATTCTTCTTGGTAAGGACCTACCGGTACAGTAGTGGACTTAATGTAGGCTATATCTAACTCCTACAACCCATAAAGTATTTCTGTAGCTGATTAATACTGTCTGGGATATCAAGAATAAAATAAACACGTACAAAAGTACGAAATAGATGCGAGACCAGCAGAGTCGTGATATGGTACTCGTTGAAGTCTACGGGGGTGAAGCACCTCGTCCTAAAAACCCAAGATGGTGACTGACTGAGTGACTGAGAAGATTGCTCCAAGATATGCATCTGCATATAATAATGCGTTATCAGACTGAAGGGGTTGAAGGCGGGTCGCAGATGTTCTGCCCTACTTCTTGTCCATTGGTGGCGGTACGTACACGGTCACTCCGACTTTTTGCCCATCCAGTGCGTTTTTACATTTCATACTTGCTATGCTCAGATTACTACATTGAAGATCTCTGGTACTGAAGAGTACTGATGAAGTGTTTTTTTAGAACATAAGTTCGTGTATGTGTGTGTGTGTGTGTGTGTGTGTGTGTGTTCTTACCTAATTGTATTTTTACCTAGTTATATCATTACAGGAATGAGTCAGGCTCGTATTGTTCCGTGTTTTGAACCATTTTCATCATACATATCCTTAAATTTATGAATAGTTTTGACACACTATTTTATTTGGTAGTGCATTCCATTGCACTATTTGGGAAACTGAATTTCCTTATGTCTTTATCGCCTCTCCTTTTATGTAGTGTTTTGCAGTGCCCTGTTGTTTATACTTCCCAGTAAGTTATATACTATTTTATGTCTATTTTCTCTTTCCCTGAGATGCATTTATATAGCATAATCATGTCTCCTCTTTTCCTTCTCTCCTGTAGTGTTGGTAGATTCAGTTTTTTTAAGTCTATCTTCGTAGCTTGGATCCTTTAAGCTTGGTACCCATCTTGTAGCTAAACTTTGTAATTTTTCCATCTTATCTGTGTTTTTTGAGATGAGGATTCCAGACTACTGATGCAGACTACTGGGTTAGTCTGATGAATGATGTTATTATCTTTCTCAGCATGTCCTCATTTATATATATGAATGCTATTCTCGTATTAGCAAGCAGTGTATACATGTTACGTACACCTTCCCACTGATGTGGTCACCCGGATATAGTCTGTTTTTTATATAATCGCTCCTAGGTCCTTCTCCCTTTCTGATATGTGTAGGGCTGAACTTCCTAACGTAGATTCCCAGTCTGGTCTGTTTTCACTTTTACCAAATTTAACGTTGGGTCTGGTTAGTACTTGGATGGGTGACCGCCTGGAAACACCAGATGCTGTTGGCATAACGTTCTCCCTACGTGTCAAGTGGGGTTGGTGGAGGATTAGTGCCCCTCCCTGTAAAAACAATTAACTCTAAGCCCTTGGCCACCCCGTTTGGGATACATGGCGTCTGGCAATGAATGAATGAATGAATTACATGACACGTCCACATTAAATTCCATTGGCCATTTATTGCTCCATTCATGAAGTTTATTTCATTTTTCTTGTAGCTCTGAACAAGAGTCTGTGTTAGTAACTATCCTTTGTATTTTTGCATCATCAGCAAACATATTTCGATAGCTTCGATTTCCAGTGATACTGTCTGTCATTTATTTATACTAAATATATAACTGATGCCAGCACTGAGCCCTGTGGAACTCCGCTACTCACTTCCCTCCATGATGAGTAATTTCCCCTTAACACTGTTTTCATTTCCCTTTTTCTGTGAAAATCCTGTATCCAACAGTCTATGTTGCCTTGGATTGCTCCTTAATGGTACAGTTTCCATAAAAGTCTTTGGTGCGGTGCTCTGTCAAATGCTTTCTTGAAATCTCAATAGATACTGTCCACCCATCCTTCTCTTTTCTGTAATGTTTCTGTAACTCTACTATAATAGCTCAATAGATTAGTAACACATTATTTTTCCTTTCTAAAACCGAACTGCCTTTCTGTTATCATACTGTGTTCTTCTAGATGGTTTACCCAAACTTTTCTTATCAGCTTTTCTAGTATCTTACTTACAACACTGGTCAGTGATACTGGTCGGTAGTTGAGTGGATTCTGTCTATTCCCTCTCTTGAATAGGGGAACAATGTTTGCGTTCTTCCAAATATGAGGTAGTTAACTGTACTTTGACCTAAGGATTCCTTGAATATTGAATATAATGGTCTGCAGTTATGTAGCACTCAACCTGAAATTTCGTCAGGACCATATGATTTTTCTTTCTCTGATTTACTTAACTCTTCCTGTACAGCACTTCTTTTTCTGATATCTGTATAACTGGTAATATGTGTGGGCATGCATGTTCCATACCATCTCTTTCAAATTATATTCGTTTGTAAAAATTGACTGGAAATTTTTATTTAGTTTATCTATCTATCTATTGCCAGACGCCTTAATCCCGTAAGGGATGGCCACAAAAAAATCGCCTCCATGTCACTCTGTCCCCCGCCATTTCATTGCCCTACTCCCAGCGCACAACCCCCTCTCTCATATACCTCTCCACTCCACCCCTCCATCTCATCCTTGGCCTCCCCTTCCCTCTTCCCCCCTCCACCTCACTCATTACACTCTCCTCGTCAGTCTCTCACTCTCCATCCTCTCCACATGGCCAGACCACCTCAGTGTGTTTCTCCTAACACTTCCTATCACATCCACATTCACACCACAACGCTCTTGCACTTCCTCATTTGTCAGTCTGTCTCTCCATGTGACTCCACATGCTCCTTTCAAATAACTCATTTCCATTGCTCTCACTCTTGACTTCTGTCCCTCCAGCAAGGTCCAAGCTTCACTTCTATACGTTAGAGTTGGTATCACAATACTGTCATGTAGTAGCTTTTTTACTTCCATGCTCACTTCCCTGTTTCTTATCACTGCTTTCAAGGAACAAGCAACCTTTCTTCCATGTTGCACCCTTCCATCCTTACTTATCACACTACCCAAGTACTTAAACGTACTCACATTTTCCATTTCCTCCTCATCCAACCTCACTGTACATTCATTGACTTCACTTCTCTCGAAGACAATAACTTTACTCTTCCCTACATTCACTCTTAGATTCCGTTTCTTACACACTTTCCCAAACTCATCCACCATTTCCTCCTCATCCAACCTCACTGTACATTCACTGAGTTCACTTCTCTCGAAGACAATAACTTTACTCCTCCCTACATTCACCCTTAGATTCCGTTTCTTACACACTTTCCCAAACTCATCCACCAAGCCTTGCAGCTCCCCTTCGTCTTCACTTAACAACACAGTATCATCTGCAAACAGCGGTACAGGGAGTTTCCAAACACTGCTCTCTCTTACTAGGGCTGCTCAACATCCACTACCCTATCTTATATTTCTTTTATAATCCCATCCGTATACAGACTGAACAACCATGGAGATATGACACCCTTGTTTCAATCCAACCCTAAAATAGAAACATTCACTCAGTTCACTATCTACACGCACTGCAGCCTTAGCACCCTCATACATATTCTTCAATGCCATGAACAACTTCCCATCTACTCCATAATACTTTCCACAGTCTTTGTGTATCACCCTGTCATATGGTTTCTCCAAATCCATGAATGCCACATACGACTTCTTTCCCTTTAGAAACTTTTCTACTGAATATCTAAGAATGAATATCTGATCAATACAACCTCGTCCCTTCCTGAAACCTTCCTGTTCTTCTCCAGCTAGTTCCTCTGTTATTTCCCTAACTCTTTCAATAGGTATCCTACCATATACTTTAACTATTACACTAATAAGACAACTCCCCCTATTATTACCACACACTTCTTTTTCCCCTTTTATTTAGTGCTTCACAAATATCATTGTCTTCTGTATAAATGATCCCCTCGTCCGTAATAGACTATATTTTCTCTTTAACTTTGGTTTTGTTTCGGATGTATCTGTGAAATAGTTTAGGTTGATCACTACTTTTATTTATAATGTCATCCTCAAACTGTTTTTGAGCTTCTATCCTTATCCTTGTATAATCATTTGTTGCCTGTTTATAGTTGTTATATGCCCTCTCACTATCGTGTCTTCTGTATATTTTTTCCACTGCAAATCTCTTTTTTCTTTTGATTTTTTACATTCTGTATTCAACCATTTCTTTATTTTCATTTCTGTTTCTTTGTGCTGAGGGATGTAATTTTGGGCCCCTGCTTCATAGAATTCACAGGATTTTATATACTGTATATATAACGTTTAAATATTGTCCTCTGAGCTCCTTTTACCAATCTATTTCTAAGAAGCACTTCTTTAGGTCATGATAATTAGTTGCCCTTTTTGTAGTTTAGGCTCTTTTTGTAACTCTCATTACTGGTAACTATGTCATATGCAGTCCTAAGATTGCAATTTAATGTTGCATAGTTGCTTTTGCTGAATGGAGGGTGATACATTATAATGTCAGTATCATTTTCTTGCCTAGTAAATATAAGATCTAGTACTGATGGATCATCAAGTCCTCTTTTTCTGGTGTTTTCCTTTACAAGTTGTTAGGAAAAACTCCTGCACAAGATCCGGGAGCTTTTGATCCCAACAGCTTTCATGGCTTCGTACATGTAGAGTATTCCAACTTATATTTGTATTGAAATCTCCAGTTAATATAATTCTTTTAGATTCCTCTTCCTCTTTATGTTGTAATGCTTTAAACACTGAATCGTACCTTCTGCCAGGTCTTCATATTCGCCTCTTTCCCAAGTGCTTGTTTTGGGTGACATGTATAAAATTGCCGCAACTACTTTCCCTTCAGACGTATTAATCTCTACTGCAATCAGTTCTGCTTGTGAGGGTATATCTAGTTCTGTTTCTTTGACTTGTAGATTTTTCTTTGTCAAGATTATAATTCCTCCTCCTTTTCTTAAATTTCTGTCTGTTCTCCATATATTGTATTCCTCTAAGTTTGGGATATTGTTTGATATCACTGGGGTTAATTTTGTTTCAGTTAGGCAAATAATATGTGGTTCCTTTTCTTTTATAATTATAGTCTTTCATTTCTAATAATTAAGATACCATTCCATCTACATTTGAGTACATCAGCTTAATCATCTTGTTTACATACTTGCCATAGCTTGACTCTACTACCTTCCTTCTTTTTATTCCTTGTGGTTATATACGACTTTCGTAGCTGCAATCCAATTACTTTCTATTAAAAAAAAAAAAAAAAAAAAAAAAAAAAATCCCTTCCTCTGATCTTTCCTCGTTCTTTGTTTTTGCTTCTTTCATCTTCTCGTTTAGTATTCTCATTTCCTCTTTAGTTAGGCATTTTTTAATTCATACTTTTTTAAATTCCTCTTTTTTCGTGAGTTTGCATTTTTTAGTATTTCCTCCACAGTGTTCACACTGTAGAAGGTTACTTTCAGATGCATTGACTTATTTCTCTCATATTTCCCTAGCATTTTGTGTTCCTCTATGTCTTTATAACAGATTTCCTCTGATACTTCCTTCAGTATGTTCATTATATTTGCCATCTCCTTTTTGTCTCCCGAAATTTTGTTTTTTATTTCTTTTTCATCTGTACCAGTGATTACTATATATTTGTTTATAGGCTACCTGCTGAATCTTTGACCAGTTTTGGGTTGTTGTCAATGATTTTTTTCACTTCTTTTCTAATGCTTTTTTTTCTTTGACTTTTGCTTCTAAGTCTTTCCTTACTTTCACCATTTCAGCATACGTAGTTTCTAATTCATCTTTGCAACTTCTCATCATTTTGTTCATCTGGGCTATCTTCTCATCAGTCTTACTGCTTTGGTCTGTCAGATTGCTTGCTTGCTTAATTGTCTCTGTATCATTCCTGAACTTCTCTATAATACTCTCATGGTTGACAACTGTTCTCGCCGTTACACTAGTCGTCCTTCTACGTGAAACTACCTCAACTGACAGCTCATCTATTGTTGTGCCTTTTTTGTTTAATTCCTTTGCTGATTTTTCATTTTCCTCCCTCTGCATGCGTAATTCCTTCTTAATTTCATCTGTTTCACTTTGAAAAGTTTTCTCCAGTTTATTCGCTTTCTCTGCTAAATTATTATATGTTTCCATTTCGACCAGTTCTGGGTAAAAATCATCATTCTGTTTACTACCTTTGTCCCTTTTCTTAACTCCTTCCATATTCACTTTACTTAAGATAGTGCTCATCTTGCAGTAATTTTTTACTTAGAAAGATAACTTCTACTTACAAGTTTGCATCTCCCTGCCACCCGCCTGGTGACAGACGACACCCAGCTGATGATTTGTGGTATTAGCGGATTCTTGCACTAATTGGATGTATTCTATTATTTGGACAACACTTTTGTTTATACTTGCTCTACTATATTAGAACATCACTTAATTTAACCAAGTACAGTGTTTGACTCATATGAAGATACTATTTGGGTGTGGCCAGTTGCGGCCAAGGGTGGCCAGTGCAGAGCGAGGTGACGGACGTCCTTCCTCTCTGTCTCTCTCTTGGTGTGTGTGTGTGTGTGTGTGGGTGTGGGTGTGGGTGTGGGTGTGTTGGGGGGGGGATATAAATGAGGATAGTACAAATAAAAGTAATATACTGTATGAGTGTACATGGAGGAGTAGAGTGGCAGTTCGTACCCCCGCACAGGACTTGGCAGATAGTAGATGGGGTAGAATATTATCCAGTAACGATAACGATGAATTGTGTTGGGCAATTAACTGGCGCGGTGAGATGACACTTGCCCCCTCACCCACCCAGGGAGCGGCTCACCCCACGGACCAACAATTAAAAAATACTTTGAAGAAGTATTTAACCCTGTAGATGTTCAAGAGGTTAATGATAATGAGATGTAAGGTAAAGTAAGCATTCCGCTACTTGATGACCCGATAACCCCTAGGGAGGTGTCGGACCAAGAAAAGAAAATGAAATTAAATAAGGCTAGCGGCCCTGATGGTCTGCCATCAGGAGTATTGAGAATACTGCCCACTGAATGGATTGTGACCATCGTGTCCCTTTTTAATGCTGTGTTCTTGTCTGGTACTTACCCATCATCCTGGAGTACAGCCAGATTATGTACCAATTACAGAGGTATTAGTATTATAAACAGCTTGACTAAACTGTTCGATATGGTCATATTTGATAGGTTAAATAGGTGGTTTTCCCCACATAGAGAACAGGCAGGCAGTCAATCCGAAAGGGGATGCTTGGAGCATATAGTCGCTCTTAGATTACTTTCGGATGTAGCAAGAAGGAAAAAGTTTAAATTATTTATAACGTTTATAGATTTCATACAAACATATGATAAAGTTCCCAGAAGTGTATTGCTTTCTAGTTTGAAGAGACTGGGATGTGGCGTAGTTATGCTGTTGGGAATTAATGCAATGTATAGAGTGACTAATTGAGTGATCGGAACTGCACTTGTTACTGCAGCAATAGGAGTGCGACAGAGGTCTCCAACATCGTGTCTCTTATATGTCATATATATGAATGAACTGATGAGGATGATTAAGCAGAACTGTGGTGTGGATGGCTTCCTGTCTTGGCTGCATGTTCTCGTCATAATGGATGACACGGTTCTAGTGGCAACGACAAGGGCTAACATGATAAACAAAATAAAATTTCTAAGCATGTTCTGTGATTATATGGCATGCAAATCAATATGAGCAAAAGAAAATTTTTTATCAGTGGTAGTGACGAGGAAAGGAAGACCATTCGGGTGAACGGTGTGGTGGTGGAGCCATGTAAACATTATGTGTACCTAGGTAGCCCCTTTACCGCTGATGGCTCCACTTCCACTGCTGTAAAATTTCAAGCAAGAATGAAAATGTCATGCACTTAAGTTTATATCTTTTATTAACAAAAATAATGATATGCCTTTCTATGTTAAAATGAAAGTGTTTGAGGCAGCCCTTATGTCGACTGTCCTATATGGGTGCGAGTCTTGGGTAGCCTATATGGAGATGTAAGACCAATGAATAAATTATATAGCTGGTGTATGAAGCAGTTGCTGGGTGTAAGAAACACCACAAGTAATGACCTTTGTATGGTGGAACTTGGAGTCCCATCTTTGAGTTCACTAGCTAAAGCTAAACAACAAAAGTATTTCAGAAATGTTTGGAGAGCAAGCCATAATATGACGGACGACCCACTGGCTCACGCACTACGTACAGTATTACATTAAGTTACAGTACCCATACTTGTAAAAATATACAGAACTTAATAAATAACCAAATGGATGATATACAGGTTGACACTAACAACAGTAAGGAGAACATTCAAAATTCGGTGTCATCAAGAATGCAACTTTATAACATTATTAACCCAGACCTATGTGTTCACGATGTTTATAAAGGTAAAGCTAAGAGAGTGATTTCCAACCTGTGGGGCGCGCCTCCCTAGGGGGGCACGAAGGGCTGTCTGGGGGGGCGCGAAGGCTTGATAAAGAGGGTAATTATATTTGAAAACTATGAATTATGATGGAATTCAGTAATTTCTATGGAGAAAATATTTCAGATATGAATAAGAAATATAGTTATCTGAATATATATACAATTTCAAAGATTAAGAATCTACGATATTTATTGACATGTGCCAACTATGCCAGTAAAATACAGTATTTGAGGAAGGGGGGCGCAGGGAATGTGTCATTCAGTGAGGGGGGGGGGCGAGAATTAGAAAAGGTTGGAAACCACTGAGCTAAGGTGTCTGAGTTGGAACGAATTTCATGGACTAGGTTGCGGTTGAGTGATCACTGGTTAGCAATCGAGGAAGGCCGATGGAACCGGCGAGGCAGGGGCCGGTTACAGGTAGAGGAGCGGCTGTGCTCGTGTGGCCAGATTCAGACAGAGAGGCATGTATAGTTGAGAGCTGCCTTAGAACTGCCACATTACGTCAACTGAATGGTGTTTCATCATTAGAAAACCTTTTCCTAGAAAAGGAGGACATTGCTAGTGTTTGTACAATTGTACATAAGGTCTTGTTGGAATACAAGTGATAAGCATGCGGGTGATTCCAAATATTGATTAACGTGGTTTGCATTATAGCTGCCATATTGACCTATGAGTAAGGCCGATGGCTATTCTTGATTATCCTGTTTTTTCATTACGAAATGTATTATTATTTTGTTGTTTTCCCCTCAATTTTTGTGAAAAAAAGAAAAAAAAAGAAAATGCATGTGCTATACAGTTGGCTTATAAATTTGACAATATATTTTATAGCCTTAGAACATTAATGTATTACAGTTTAAGTATTTGGTGTGTTGACATGATTCATAAGCTGTAATTAAGATTTTAGTGATGGGTTTCTTTGTATATCAGGTTGGACCATATACGTATTTTATGTTAAATGATGTAAATTGGTTTATTTTTGTGGTCAATAAACATATATCTATCTATCTATCTGTGTGTGTGTGTGTGTGTGTGTGTGTGTGTGTGTGTGTGTGTGTGTGTGTGTGTGTGCTTCTATTACTTTAACACCGTTACTGATTGCATTCACAACATAGGCTGTGGGGATATTATGGTTTCCATTTATCCATCATCCCAGTTCTGTACTACTGTATCAGGAGTGTACGGGTCAGAGTTTAGGCTCTTTAGTCTGAACATTTAAGGCAATAGCAAGGAATTAGTATAGCCTGTATCTAAATTCTCCGGTTCGAACAGTCTCTTAAGTAAGTAAAATCTACTGAGGCTAGCAAGAATATCAAAACTGCGTCATCGCACTGAATTGATTAATAATGTGACCATTTCTGCGGTAGACTGGCCAGACCCATGGCCAGGAAAAAGGATTCGGTTGCCCACCCTTGATGTAGAGTCAGCTGAAGGTAGCACTATTCGATATTAAGATGCCATATACAAAATAATTCTGATGTAGGTGTTATAAAGCCTCCTGAGTCACCGAGAATACTGCCCAGTGATAGCATTTAATTTTCTCTGTTATTCAGCTGTTGTCTCTACCCTTGCTCTCCATAGGCGCCTGGTGGTGATGGGAGGCGTGGGACGAGGGGCGGCACGAGGTTCTTCCGGCATGAGGAGCGGGGTGCAGATGGCCGGGTACGGGGACAGTATGGGTTTGTAGATGCTACCGGGGACCTGCATGTTGTCATATATGCCGTCGATAATCTGGGACATAGGTAAGCTCCAACATCACACAAAGTGATCCAGTTTTTGTCCGGTTCTTGCCACTGCCTGGATAATTCTCTTGTGTTCTGGGGACGGCTCAGTCAGCATTGCCACTGTCTACCCTGCAGGGGTGTAGCTAAGATTATGATAACGGCGTAGTCATGTGGCTCAGGAAAGCTCTTTGTTGGGGCCTGGTGGTATTCCATCAGAAAGTTGAGATGGCCTCTGGGGTTGCCAAGCTATTTTTCAAGGGTGGCCAGTTCCACACTGACCACCCCTTTGGTTATGCCACCGCTACCCTGAATTATTTTATACTTTCGTGGATCCACTCACTCAGTGTAGAGATGCCATATGATCTCTACACTGAGTGAAAAGCCAAATGGTTTCCTGTACCCAGGAAACATTTTACTACGCTGGGTGGTAACCATATAACCGAGGTTTCTGGCAGGGTGAAATGTCCCCCAGATTCTGCTGTCCAAAATCATTTAATCATGTCAGTCGTTTCAGAGAGCCTCGGAGGGCCCAATACCTGCCCAGGGCCCCAACCAAATGGGCATACTCGCATGGCCATGTGGAATGTGAGAGGTGTGAATGAGGACAGCAAGAGGGTGGAAGTGGTGAATATGTGCAAGAGTGCGAGATATGCCGTGATGGCATTGTGTGAAACGAAGATGAAAGGGTGCAAAGTGGAGGAGTGGGAGGGTGTGAAATGTGAAAGATCAGGCATGAATGGCCGAGGAAGATGCAAGGAAGGAGTTGCTTTGTTGATGAATGAGGCGTGGCAGAATGGAATGAGAGACTACAAATGTGTCAGCTCGAGGTGTATGTATGTCAAGTTCAAGTTTGAAAAGGTGAAAGTGGCAGTGACTGTAGTGCATGCACCGTGTGAGGACAGGAGTGAGAGAGAGAGAGAGAGAGAGAGAGAGAGAGAGAGAGAAAGACAGGTTTTGGGATGAGCTGGGTGAAGTAGTGGGAGAAATGCCCAGGAGCTATAAAGTGATCGTAATGGGGGATATGAATGGAAGAGTAGGCACTGGTCCTGAGGATGACATAATGGGTCGTTATGGAGTACCAGGAGAAAATGATATTTGGAAGCGACTAAAGAATATGTGTCAGGAGAGGAGGTTATGCATTTGTAACTCGTATTTCAAACACAAAGATGCACCTAAATATACATGGTATAGAGGGAATGGGGATCGTGTTGAAAGAAGCTTGATTGATTACGTGCTCGTAGAGAGGTCGATGATGGGAATGGTTGCTGATACGAGGGCTGTGAGAGGACGATGTGGAGGTCTGTCAGATCATATGATTGTGGTATGCAAGCTCAAGTTGAGAGGAGTGAGGTGGATCAGGAGAGAGAGGAGCAGTCGGGGAGAAAGACTGGAAGTTGATAAGCTGAGGATAAAAGAAATGGCAGATGATTACAGGACCAAAGTAGAGGAGGAGTTAGAATCAGTGAATTGTAATGAAATGGATCTGGACAGCCTGTAGAATGCATATAGAGATTACTTAGTTAGGAATGCTAAAGCAGTGTGTGGTGTGGCAAGAGTATCAACAAAGAAGAAAGGTATGGCCTGGTGGGATGAAGAGATTAAGAGAGCGGTGGAGGAAAAGAGGAAGAAGTGACTAAAGTGGTTACAGGACAGGGGCTCAATTGAAATAAGAACTGAATATATTGAGAGCAAGAAGCACTTAAGAGACTAGTGAAGAGGAAAAAGAAGGAGGTAAATGATAATCTAGGAAGAATAATGAATGCAAACAACTATGAAACTAGGAAGTTATTCTGGAAAGAGGTGCGGAATGTAGATGTGAAAGCGGAAAGAAATGTGATAGTGTGAAGGATGTAGGTGGTAGATTATTAACCCATGGGGATGAAGTAAGGACCAGATGGAAAGAATATTTTGAAAGCCTGATGAATGGGAATAGAGAAAGCAGAGCGGCTGTAAACATGACTGGTCTGGGGGGTGTGCAGGGAAGGAATACAGTGCCAGGAGACGTGACACTCGCACAGGTGAAGAGTGCTGTGAAGTGGCTGAAAAATGGGAAGGCAGCTGGGGTTGATGAGGTGTATGCAGTGATGCTCAAGTGGAGTGGAGAGAGTGGAATGAAGTGTTTGTTAGAGATATGTAAGAAGGCATGGATGAATGAAACTGTTCCTTCAGAGTGGAAAAAGGCTGTGATTGTACCCCTGTACAAAAATAAAGGTGAGCGAAGTGAGTGCATGAATTATCGTGGCATAAGTTTATTGTGGTAGGGAAGGGATATGGAAGAATTATTATAGAGAAAGTAAGAGACATCTCAGAAGTCCTAGTGAGTAATGAACAGGGTGGCTTTAGGAGTGGCAAAGGATGTGTGGATCAAATATTTGCAATGAGACAGATAGTGGAGAAGGCTTGTGAGAAGGACCATAAGGTGTTAATGGCATTCATGGATCTGGAAAAAGTATACGACAACGTGGACAAAGAGGGATTGTGGAAAGTTTTTCGCATGTACGGTGTAGATGGCAAGCTGCTACCTGCCGTCAAGATTTTTTTTTTTTTTTTTTTTTTTTAAGATGGTAGTGAAACATGTGTAAAGGTTAATGGGCATCTAAGTGAATGGTTCACGATCGGCGTGGACGTGCGACAAGGTTGTGTGATGTCCCCATGGTTGTTCAATGTATATATGGATGGGATGATGAGAGAAGTAAAAACACGAGTAATGGAGAGAGAGAGATGGCGTTGGTAATGAATGGTGATTGATGGAATATGTCAAATTTGTTGTATGCTGATGATGCAGTACTGCTTGCAAGTACCGGACAAGAACTTGGTAGGCTAGTGCAGAGTTCTGCTGATGTCTGTGAGCGTCATGCCTTGAGAGTAAATGCAGAAAAGAGTAAAGTGATGGTTATTGAGAGAGAAGGGGACTCCCAGTGCGATGTTACAGTGAATGGAGAGAGACTGGAACTGGTGAGAGAGTTCAAAAAACATTGGATTGGGCAAATTTGGGCTGTATGGACATTGCTACTCCTCACCATCCCCTAGGGTGGGAAAGGAGGTCCGGATGATGATTATGATGATAACCCTTTACATGATGTGCAACGTCTGCCTTTTACATCTGTTTACGTGGAAGATTACTAATTTCATGAAGCAGACGAAAACGTTTGGACTGGTCATACTAGCAGACTAAGCCGTCCCTGCAACACAGAAGGGAGGGGGAGGGACGCTTATTATACGAGCCACCATGATTTGGGATCATATGATTTCCTTGATTACTTGATTTTTTTTTTTTTTCACAAATCTTAGAAAGCCGAGGTTTGACTTTGTGGTTTTGATGACAACATTGAAAGTTTTATTCATTAATCTGGAACGTTGGCGTACAGTATGTGTGTGGTCTAAATTTTATAGGCCCTTGGTCTTGTTGTTGGTAACATGACAAGTTCTCTCTCTCTCTCTCTCTCTCTCTCTCTCTCTCTGATTTGGGACATGGATGAAGTTTTAATAATTTTAGTTTTATAAATTATTATCTATTCTTTGTTGAGATACAGGAAATGTTTAGTTAACTCACATGATTTTGATGATGGTGATTCAGATATGAGTTTTAAATATTCGTCTGGACTACAGGTGAAGTCTGGATACTGCTAACCTATGTGTTGGTTATGATGTTGATGATGAATGTGGTTTTATTACCTCATATAGTTCACGTGAGGCTTAGGATAATGTTTTAGGGATTTGATGATGATTATGATGATGATGATCATGATCATGTTGTAACAGTGTGATTCAGTGCTGGGGACCTTCACGCAGTTATTTATACAGGCTATACCGTCGGTAACGGACACATAAGGTTGGGCTCAAGGTTTACGAGTATTTTGTAAAATGTGGGGCACATAAGGTTGGGTTCCAGGTTAAAACTGCATCATTTAGTACACGTGTATTTTATATGGTAAGGAAATTTGTGCAGTAGAAACCCTGTCAGTCCCGTGTCTTTCTTTTTTTCATACTTCAGTTACACGATTCTGTTCAATTCAGGAGAGACATTTCCATTTGGAGAGGCTAGATAAAATTTCAATAGCCTCTTCACTGTTTGAGGTTCTTCCTAGTTTATTAAAATAGTTACATCTCCATCCCACATGCCACAGGCTCCAACAGCAGCAGTTCAGTATATATAGGAAGGACGTTGCCCAATGAGTTGTTCTTCCTGTGGTCAGTCTTTCGGTGTACAGCTCACAAGATCAGCTCAGGCGTTGTAAATAAACACTGGCTTCTTAAGTTTGCTATCTTTATTTTCCGAATAATTACACTTAATACTTGCCAACTTCACTGTTTTCACAAGTACCGGACCTATACAATTCGCACTGACGCTGAACTAAACTCAGACTGAACTGGAACTCCTCTAGTCCCTTCCCCATCCTTATATAAGCTCCCTATATACTATAGTCGTGGCGCATGACTCTGAGGTTGTCATTATCGTACCCTGGCAACCTACCATTCAAAAATGCGTCCGATTTCGTATCATAATATACACGAATCATATTATTATACACGAATATTATCATACAGGAACATATTATACACGAATCACATTCGTGTCATATTATACACGAAATCAGGCACACTTTTGAATGGTAGGTTGCCAGGGCACGATAATAACAACCTCAGAGTCGCGCGCCGCGACTATAGAATAATCTACTAGGTTCTTGGGAAAGCAACAGTTGCCAACTCGGAGACATCCATAATATCCAGAGTTTTCTTATATTTGTGCATAGCACTCTATATTCTTTAGCATACAAACTTGAATTAAATTACACAATTTAACAAACAATCACGTAAATAAAACGTTATAAAGAAAAAAAGAGCATAAAATTTAATGTATAACTTTACAAAATAATTTCGCTCACAAATAGCAGGCAAACTGGCAACTCTGACACGTAGCAGAAAAATTCGAGAATCATCGGGAATACTTCAGCACTACCTAACTGGCAAACCCCGCTTCTCAACACTACGCCCTCTCAAGTCCTTTTATCATCCCGACAAAACTACACAATGTATACAAACATAATCCTTAATCCAAACTAAATATTTAATTATACAGAAAATAATCCTTCAGTTTGTCAGGTCTTTTCCTATGCTGCTTGCAAATTGCAATGACGTCCCTGCTCCTCCACATGGTCCACTCCTCCTGGAAGGTCTTGGTCTTATTACTGATGCACTTCTCTTAGAAACCTGTCACCATCCTCTTGTGCTTCAGCTCCTTGGCCTTCCTCAACATCCTCAGCTGCGAGAGAGTACGTTTCCTTGGTGATATCCCAGCTGTACTGTCCTGGCCCCTGGTACTGCCACAGACCATTCATGTGTACCACCTTTGGGCGAGATTTCCTGCCTCCCCGAATCCGATACGTTACGTCTGATAGGCGATCCAACACAGTGTAAGGCCCATCCCACGGGCTCTGTAGCTTCGGTGACTGTCCCTTCTTCCACTGAGGATTGTATAACCCAACTTTGTCACCATCCTTGAAGCTCGCCTCACTAGCCTTGGCATCATACTTGCACTTCATCACTTCGCCTGAAAACTTTAGAGCTTCTCGCACTTGTTGATGTACCTCACCCAGCCTTTCATGAAAATGCTTTGCAAAGCTGGAGGTGTCTGTAGGCAGCTTCTCACCAGGTGGTCTTTTAACAAGTCAATGGGTAAGTGTAACTCGTGGCCCAACATCAGATTTGCGGGGGTGTAGCCAGTAGACTCATGGGATGCAGACCAATATGCCATCAGCAGCGCTAGTAATTTCTGGTCCCATTCCATTTGTCCATCTACAGTATGCAGTACTTGGCCAGTTCTTGCCCCAGGGTCCACATGAATTTCTCCACCATCCCATCTGACTGTGGCCTTAGTGGGGTCGTCCTGTCTTCTTGATGCCCAGTAACTTGTAGCATTCGTGGAGCACAGCAGACTCGAAGTTTCTACTCTGGTCTGAATGTAGCTCCTGTGACATCCCAAAACGACAGAAGAACTGGTCAATGAACACCTGAGCAACAGTTGCAAACTCTTGATTGGGAATTGCATAGGCTTCTGGCCACTTTGTGAAGTAGTCCATGGCGACACATATATACTGGTTTCCTCTTTCAATGAGTGGTAGAGATCCAGCAATGTTCACCCCAAGTCCTTCCATCAATGCACCCACTTGGTACATCTGAAGAGGGGCGCAACCACGTTTCTTGGGTCCCTTCTTGGCACAACACACATCACAGGCCTGACACCACTCTTCAACATCCTGATGCATTCCAGTCCAGAAGAACCTTTGTTGCAGCTGATGTAGTTTTCTTCACTTCTAGGTGCCCACTGGTGATCTGGTTATGGGACTCATCCAAGATCTTGGACCTCATTTTCTTCAGAACTACCAGTTGCCAATACTTGCTAAGACCATTAGGTGTCTCCCACTGACGCTCCAGTAGTCTGTGGTTCAAACAAAGAAGGTCCCACTGACTCCAGTAGCTCTTGGTCGCAGGGCTGAACATGGAAACTTCTTCCCAAGATGGTCGCACTGTACTCCACTGCGGCCACTCTAGCACTGGTTGTAATCTGCATCTTCCATCTGCATTCTCTTCAGGCCTTCTTCATCTGATGCTTGACCTGTCACTGCAGTACAGCTGCATTTCTTGCTACGATCTTCTTTTTTACTACACTGCCGGCACTCTGGGTCACAAGGCCGACAACTCAGGCTGGCAGCATTGCCATGTACCCGCCCAGGACGGTGCTGTACCTCATGATTGTGTCGGTCCAGCATCTCGAGCTAGCGTGCCAGTTGTCCTTCCGGATTCTTTAACGTCTTTAACCACTTGAGTGCCACATGATCTATCCTGATGATGATGTACAACCCATACAATTAGGGATGGAATGAATCAAGGCTCTTCATCACTGCCAAGAGCTCCTTACAGGTCACACAGTAATTCCACCCCGGTGGGCTGAGCGTCTTGCTGTAATACGCCACCACATGCTCTTTGTCATCCTTCTTCTGTGACGGGACACCACCAATACCGTGGTCACTAGCATCACAGTCCAGGATGAATGGCTGACTCTGATTTGGGTAGGGCAATACTGGAGAGCTTGCCAACGCATGCTTGAGTTCATTAAAGGCCTTCTGAGTAACAGCTGTCCACACAAACTTCTGCCTCTTCCCCAACAGCTTGTGCAGAGGTGCAGCTATCGTTGCAGAGTCCTTGACAAAATGCCAGTAGTAGGTACACAAATCTAGGAATCTCCGTAGTTCCTTCACACAAATTGGAACCGGCCAGTTTTTCACAGCTGCCACTTTCTCTGGAACAGTACAGACGCTGCCCTTGCCTACAATGTGTCCCAGGTACTTCACTTTCTTCTGAAACAAGTAGCACTTCTTGGGGATCAGCATGAGGTGCACCGCTCAGATCCTGTTGAACACCTCTGACAGCTTCTCCAGTTCCTGGTCGAAAGTCCATCCAAACACAACTACATCGTCCAGATAGATGAAAGCTGTCTGCCAATGCAGGCCTTCCAGTACATGATCCATGAAATGCTCAAAAGTAGCTGGGGCATTGCATGGGCCAAATGGCATCACTTTAAACTGCCATAAACCCTGCTTATGCTGAAAGGTTGTTTTCTCCTTGTCCCTCTCTGCAACCTTGACCTGATGATATCCTGCCATCATGTCTAGGATGGAGAACCACTTGGCACCTGACAGAGCATCCAGGATGTCATCAGGTCTTGGCAAGGGATATTCATCCTTCATTGTCACTTCATTCAGGGCTCGATTATCCACACAGCACCTTATTGAGCCATCTTTTTCCTTATCAGAACCACTGCTGTTGCCCAAGGACTGCTGGACTTTTCTGTCACTCCTTGACTTTGAAGATTCTCCATCACCTTCTCTATATCTTGCCGTTGGACTGGCGCCATGCTCTACGCTGGCTGTTTAATCGGGTGGTGATTCCCGGTGTCTACACAATGTTCCACCGGATCAGTGCACCCCAGGTCTAGGTCTCAGGTGGAAAAGACATCAGCGAACTTCGTCAACAGCTGTCTCAACTTCAGCACTTGTGAGTCATCCAGGCATTGGCATCTCCTTGAAAATAAGTCTTGTAAGTGGTCTGGCAGATACCCATCTTCTTTGACTACACTCCTTTTTTAGGCCTTCTTGTGGTGCCACTCAGGGTCCACCGCCTGGCCACAATTTCTCTGTGGCTCACAGGAGATACTGACCACCACAACTGGCACTTTACCTGCACCTGTTTCCACCAAAGTTCTCCCCACCATCGCTCCAGCCTTCGTCTTGCATGGTACATCAGGCTCCACTACCCTTAGACAGCTGTCAAAAGAGCCATTCACCTTATACAGGAGCAATAGTTCTGATTTGGGGGGTATCACTGTGGTGCAGAGCGCCCTCTCTCACCACCAGAACTGGTACGTCTCACTGCGGTGATGGGTACTGACCTTCCTCAAACCTTCAGCTTCATGGAGCAGAAGTCCAGCTCACATCCCATGGACATCAGATAGTCCAGACCAAGAGGGCAAGGATCCTCCATCTTGGCTACATAGACTGGAAGCGTGGCCTCTTGCCCTGCCACTTCTGTCCGGACATCCAGGGGTACCCTCAGTTTTGTGCGGTGCCCAGTTACACCACACAGTTGTTCTGATGACTCAGGTAGATACCGATGATGTAACACATCAGGCCTCAAAAAAGTCTGCTCTGAGACCGAATCAATCACCAGGGAACACTTATTGCTATCTATTTTTCCGTCTACCCACACTGTCGATCGCAGTTCTCTTGCATTTTCTCGTTGGTGGGGCTACTTGGGAAAAGCCAGCTAGTGGTTACCCCCTTAACACCAGCCTCCACCAGTTTTCCGCATTTTCTAGTCTTCTGCAGCCTTCTTCTTATCCTCCTTTTTCTTCTTTGGACACTCAGAACTGAAGTGCCCCACCTCACTACATGTCCAACACGCTTTTGTTACACTTGCAGATTTCCTTGCAATGCTCTGTTCTTGCTCCTTCTTCCACTGGTAACAATGGTTCTTCTTGTGTCTCGGCTTCCCACAGAACCAGCAACCTCTTTCGGTCTTCTCCTGTTCCCTCTTCCACTTACAGCAGTCCCCTTTGTTCTGGTCTTTCACAGTACCAGCAACTTCCTTCAAATTATTGCACTTCACGTACCTGCCCCTTTCTTGCCTTGGATCCTGCACTACGACCTGCTTGAAAAGTGGATGTACTGGACCTGGCGTAGGACCCAGATTCCAGAGCCCTGGCTAGTGCTTCTTGCAAGCTTGTGGGTTATGCCTGTTTCACTTGCACTTTCAACTCTGCACTATGAAGAGAATTGATGAATTGGTCCCTCAAAAGAATAGCCAAGAGGTTAGGTGCTACCCCAAGGTATGCCTTGTATGCCATACTCTCCAGGTCATGAGCAAGCTGCTGAAAGGATTCTCCTCGAGCTCGTACACGGCTCCGGAATCTTGCTCTGTAAACCTCGATCTGGTAAGTGGTCCCATATCTGTGCTCCAGTACTTTCTACTAAGGACCGATAACTGTTCCTCTCCTTTACTGACATCTGGCCCAGAATTTCCATTGCGACACCCTTGAGGCTAGTAGTCAGCTGCGCTGCCCTTTGCCTATCATCCCAACCATTCTGATCAGGAAGTAGCTCAAACTGCACACGGTAAGCTTCCCAAGATACTGTACCATCATATTCCTGACGTTTCTTTTTAACTGGACCCCACTACAGTCATGCACTTCACTGGTTGGAGCCTAAAAACTGGGGCATCCTAATTAAGTCCGGGACTTAAAACTTATGCATTCTGATTATTCAACCCTGTAATGCTGCCTTTAGATGCTTGGGATCCATCAAGTTTCACTATACACTGTTCATTCTTTTTGTATCCTCCTTGTACACTAACCTGAGGCTCAGCAGTGCAATATTTCTCTACAGCCTCAGTTTTCTCACTAATAATCTTCACATGGTCGACTATATGCTTCAACTGGTTAGCTACATGTTGTTTGCACTCCATCACTGTCTGTTCCGTCACTAATATTCAGCTGGTTTTCTATATGCTGTCTTCACTCTGTCGCTATTTCTTCACAAATCTTCAGTTGGTTGTCTACATGCTGTTTCCAATCCATCACATTATTGCTTACCTCATACTTCTGCCGCCTTAGCTCAGCGTATACATCCCCCTTCAACTGTTGTTGTTTTTCCTTCATTTTTCCCCGTGAAAGCATCTAGCTTTCCATGCATCCTCAGTTGTAACTTTCTCTGTTGCTCATGTCTAGCTGTTCACCTTGTGCTTGTAATAACTGTTCTTTGACTTTATTCTTGAACTTTTTCTGTTCTTTCTGTGACTGTAACTTTTTTTTAGTTCTTTCTGTCCTTCATTCTGTGCATGTAATTGTTCGTTGAGTGCTTTCTGTCCATTCTGTGCTTGTAATTGTACACTTCGTGCCTGTGATTGTTCTTTGAGTTCTTTCTGTCCTTCATTCCGTGCTTGTAATTGTACACTTTGTACCTGTAATTGTTCTGTGAGTTCTTTCTGTCCTTAATTCTGTGCATGTAATAGCTTCGTAATTGCAGACAGCGATGCCTCCTCTTGTCTAGCTTGGCCTCTTGTCTGTACACCCTCTGCATCTATGTCGAAGTTAGATTCACTGCAGCAACCCTGACACCACTGTTAGATCTCCGTCCCACACTGCCACAGGCTCTAACAGCAGTAGTTCAGAATAGGAAGGACGTTGCCCACTGATTTGTTCTTCCTATGGTCAGTCTTTCGGTGTGCAGCTCAGAAGATTATCTCAGGCATTGTAAATAAACGCTGGCTTCTGAAGTTTACTGTCATTATTTTCCAAATAATTACACTTAATGCTTCCCAAGTTACTTCACTGTTTTCACAAATACCGGAGCTATACAATCTGCACTGACACTGAACTAAACTCAAACTGAATTGAAACTTCTCTAGTTGTTGTTGTTGTTGTTAAAAGATTCCCTGCACATATAGTGCAAGCCGGGCCATACTTTAGCCCGGTCAGTGGTGTATGGGCTGATTAAAAAACAGTAAGTGGGAAGGACAGGACCTGGGGATTGCCCAGCACACACGTCCTGTCTCCTGACTGGCTTTGTGGTGTGTGTGACTTCTCTAGTCCCTTCCCCATCCTTATATAAGCTCCCTATGTGCTTTTTGTGCTTTACATAGCACTTTAAATTCTTTAGCATACAAATTTTAATTCAGTTACGTAATTTAACAAACAGTAACATAAATAAAACTTTATAGAGAAAAAAGAGCATAAGATTTAATGCATAACTTTACCAAATAACCGCTCAGAAAAAGCGGGCAAACTGGCAACCCTGACGTGTAGGGGAAAAACACTTCAGCATTTCGTTACTGGCAAATCCCGCTTCTCAGCAATATTCTTGTGGTAGCTTGTTTAAAAAAAAAAAAATAGCAGTTATCAAAATGAAAAGAGTAAGGATCTTGTCTTTGTAAGCAACACTTAGGCATGTGTAAGCCGGCCGCAATAATACATCATATCAACTTAAAAACGTGCAGAAACTCACAGGAAGACAATGAAATTCATAGCCATCACACAGACTCTGATGTGCAAGTGGAGCCTTATATATATATCCATCCATCATCCAGTCCTAAGTTGCCCCATGAGGGGCGAAGGAGCCCGGGGCTGGGCAGTTGATCCTGACATTTAAGATGAGAGTGGCCAGCCTCACTCATCCCTGAGTGGCATTATGTGATCAATAAACCCCAACCATCACTTGGATATAAACCTTCACCGGCTCAGACCCGCTAAACCACCAGGCACCAAAATTTGGTTGTGTGGTTACCACCCAGTGTAGTAAATGGTTTCCTGGTGTACAGGGCCCTACGGCAGAAGACGACCTGTAGCCACTCCTCCGTCAGGTGCTGACTCCTGTTCATCGACCCACGACCCAGAGGGAGTCCCTAGCCTGGAGGGGTAATGGAGAGGCCCCGTGACTTCCACTGGCCTCTTCTCCTTGCAGCCGGATCCTGAGAGGACTCACCTGACGGGACCTGACATAGGCCGATGCCGCAGCCCCTTCCTGACGGCGTCTCCGAACACCAATGACCGCAGCCCTCAGGACCTCCAGATCGCCCCCGGGACCCCCGGGCGGAACCTCCCTACACCCAGACGCCGGAGATCCTCGTCCTCTGTCAGGCGCCTGAGTGAGAAGTTCGGGCAGCTATTCAGCCCCAGCCCCGAGGGCCAGACTCCCGCCCCAAGCCCAGAGAGCGAGGGTCCCTTCGCCACCAGCAGCCCCGGACGAGAGAAAACGCCCCTACGCGTGATCCCGTGACCCCTGAACACAGAGGCCCCTGTCGGAACCCGGCCCCGTCAATAGTGAGGCTGAATCACTCCCGCGCCCCCGTACCTGGCCGCCACAACGTCCAGACTCATAGGGAGTGAAAGTGAAAGTGTGATAAAGGCAGAGTAGAGCGTTCATGGTACAAAGGAAGTCGGTGAGATAGTGCCAATATAAAAGAGAGTGGAATAAGCAAAGTGACAGTGAAACAGTGAATACGGCAAGACAGTGAAATACGGGCCTATCCTGGTGAATACGCTACCAAACAATAACGCCACGCCACACTTTGATCATACGCCGGCCCTGGTGTTAAAATAGTAATTACCCACAGTGAAATAGTACCATCCATTCCACCAATATATTAAACTTGGACTTCCTACGATAATAGTGCATAACCCCTCTGCTTTAAGGGCTGTTCACCTTACCCGACATTGACCTGAGTAGTATCCGAGCGATACTAGTAACACAAATCTAGCTCTAAGAATTATAATTGGCCAGCCTCTCTGTATTAGTGACATCTACCCGTTCCACTGTAGAATTTAGTAATACATGTATAAGGTTGTTGCTTTGAGTTTTTGTGTCCTGCCTATCCCTTATTTGTCTAAGCTCTGGTCCAGAAAGAGAACCAAGCTGCACACCAGGCATTAGAGGGACGGGAAGCCGACTCTAAAACACCGAGCATTACAACCCTAAAAGCATAACGGGAAATATGTATAAGCTTTGTTATTGATGTATTTTATAGTTTTGGATCCTTTCATAGACTTAAAGGCAAGATTATTGCAGCTCATTTACGCAGGAAATAAAATTGTTCTCTCATTATACATGATTTTCGTAACCCATGGGCGTATTTATGGTGTGCGACGGCTTGTATGAAGTAATGGGTTATGTATTTCTAAGAATTCAATCTTCCAGACAGTGAACACAGCCCATCAGTGAAATCCTGCAATCTTTCATAAAACTGTAAAACTTTTACTTGAATCAGAATGAAATTTTAAAGAGAAACTCAGATGTTCACATAATAATTTCAGGCTTTGTGTTATAGGCACAGTGGTCTTGCTTCATTTTGTTTCTCAGGAACTTCTGTACTTTATTGCTGTTATAATAATAGTTAAAAAGTTGTAATAATGAGAACTGGGGTAAACCCTCTGATATGGGGTCTGGGCCCAGCACTTTGCAGCCCTGTAACCCCTGCAAATACTGTCCTGTATTTACCGTTCCAACCCTTTACAGAATCAGAACGGAGACCCACAAACTGGAAGGATACGGGCCAGAACTGTCACGACTCCTCGCAGAGGGCGCCTCGACTGCCGACGTAAGGGACGCCATCAATGAGATACTCAGGACACGTGGCCATTCCAGCCAAGCACTGACACACGGCAGGGTATTGGCAAATATTTCTAGTCATACCAAAGACACACACACTGATGACCAGAGTGAAGAAGCATCAACTGAGCTCCCACAGCTGTTGATGGAGCTTAGTAGCAAAGTCCCAGGTACACATGAGGATTACCTGGATGAAGAAGAGTTATTTGATCTCCCACATTTGTTAACAGAACATTCTAGCCAGGCTACAGACGCTTACCTGGATTACCTTGATAAAGAAGCATTTGTCACACTCCCACATCTGTTACCGAAGCGGGAAAGTCAGGTCTTGGATGCATACCTAGATTACGTAGACAAAGCTGTGTCGATTGAGCTTCCACAGGCCCTAGAGCCACCCCACCATGCCTCCCACCCAACACCACATCCTGAAGTCCCTACAACTCAGACGTTCCACAGGACAACGAGAGGAGCTCAGTTTTTGACCAATTCCGAGCCCTATTTTGATGACTCTGACCCACCCCCAGATCAAAGTCAATCCACCATCACTCCTACCCCGCAGTCGGGAGGTCAAAGGTCACAGAGTCATACGCAAGTCTCAAACACAGCTCCTTCGATACATAAGATCCCTGGTATTGTGTCGCGGAATTCCCAACAGTCAGACAATGGAAGAGGAAACAATCATGAGTCAAGCAGAAATGTAGGGTCAAACAGTAACAGATCAGGCGAGAATCAGAGGTCACAGGGTCAAGGGAGGTCACAAGGAGGACAGCTGACAACAAGCTTCTTTAACCTGCACTTTGATGAAGTGGAGGGACAGTCTATCAACCTATCTCCGTCGCCCCCGCATGTCATCGCTCAGGTTGCCCCTCCTGCCACCGTCATCACCTCACCACCCTCCATCTTCCCAAACTATGGTACTCTCACTTGGACTCGGAGCTGCATTCACTATAAACTTTCCTAAGCTAAAGTTGTGTGCAAGCTTGCTTTTTAAACTTAGCCTACACCTACCAAACAGCTTCGCTAGTAGGGGTGAAGTGCGGCCACACTTGCTGCAAACATATGATCGACAAAAGGAAACGAGGCTCAAGGGTTCATCTAACGTTCAGACTAATATTGCAGCGGCTCTAACCCAGTGCTTCGGTTTCTCTTGTTGATCACATGTTTCGGGCAAATGTGGCCGCACCCTTAGTGTGACAAAATACGAAAATCAAAACAATCAACTCAATAGCATTTTAGTGCTATGTGGGCTCATTTATAGCATTTTAGTGCTATGTGGGCTCATTTATCTTGTAATTCGGTTAGAATTCTTCATAAAGTCGGTCTTTGGGATTGTATTTATTTCTTTGACTGCCACGATTTTCCTCATCTGGATAAAATTGTATGGTAATAGCCCGAGGAAAATTTCTAGGGGTATGAATAACAGAGAAAGGATGACTCGAGACTGTTTATGAAACATTTGAACACGAGGACTTTTCATAGTAGAGTAAAATCATTCAGATGTCACCCATGTGCACCAACCACGCTGTATGGTTTGGAATCCTAACCAGTTTTTAGAGTAAGCGAGTCTCCATGGCACTGAATTGTTGCCATTTTTTTTACATTATTATTCACTGGAGTTTAGTGGGGAAGTATTTGTTAGCTGTATGAGTGAAGCCAAGAGTTTATACTAGCAATCTTATACCAAACTCAAGCTTGGAAAAGTTTACTAATACGGTCTCCGTTTACTGTTTCATAGTTGCATTACAAATTTAACTCTTAAGGACAGTTTTTATGTAATGCCTTGAACAGTAACTTTGCTCACAGAGGGTCAGAGACACTAATAATCTAAAACTGATGTAACAACGGTTTTAAGTAGAGTTAGAAAGTTTTGAATGAGACATTCAATGCATGTATTCAATATGGACTGTCGTTACTGACGCCGGGGTGGTGATGTTTGAAGGAGAGTGGCACATAGGAGAACTGTTGACCCTCAGGGAACAAAGTGTAAAGTCTGTGCCTAGAGTAAGACACATTAAATATTCATTTATAATTAAAGAATTATATATATATATATATATATATATATATATATATATATATATATATATATATATATATATATATATATATATATATATATATATATATATATATATATATATATATATGATTCAAGTTGTAAAGATATCAAACAGCCATACTCCAGGTTCCGGTGCTGGAGGCGGGCTTCTGCATGTGGTGGCACTGATGTTACCAGGAACCTCCACTATCTTGTCAGGCTGCAGAAGAAGGGTAACTTCAGCCTGCAGTCCACGTAGTTCACCTTCGTATGAGCCTAAGGTTGCAACTATTACTATTTACTACTACTACTACTACTACTGCTGCTGCTACTACTACCACTACTACTAATACTGTTACTACTATTACTACCACTACTTCAGATTCCACACCCTGTTGTGTAGTAAAATGTAAGTTCGCATACATAATGATAGAGAAGACAGTTCCCCGTTTTCGATGGTCATTGTGTCCCCCCCCCCCACCGCACTATGGGGATGGTACTACTACTCTGCGGCCAGGTTGTGTTAGGAAGAATTCTGCCACCGTATTCCCTGCGTGTCGTAAAAGGCGACTAAAAGGGGCGGGGTGAGGGAACTAGGGACCCACTCCTGTGTGTGTGTGTGTGTGTGTGTGTGTGTGTGTGTGTGTGTGTGTGTGCGCGCGCGTGTGTGTGTGTGTGTGTGTGTGTGTGTGTGTGTGTGTGTTTTAGTTCCTAAAAAGAGACAGGCCATAGTATGGAATGGGGGATTGAGTTATCCCCGTACCCTAAAGACTGGGTCTATGAATGTACGTGGATGTAGTAAAAGGGAGGAGATTGGGAAAATTTGTGAGAAGAGAGTTGGATGTGTTAGCTTTGAGTGAAACAAAGATGAAAGAGAAAGATGAGTCTAGGTTTGGAAGTGTGAATGGAATATTGTCAGGTGTTGACAGAGGAAGGGCAAGAGAAGATGTGGCCTTATTTAGTGAGCCCGGAAGTGCAGCAGTGTGTGACTGAATGGAAGGTGTCATCGAGACTGATGTGGGTGAAAGCGTAATTTGAACGTGAGTTGTGGGTATATGTGAATACATATGGGCCTAGTAGTGAAAGGGATGAAGAAGAGAGGGAGTTTTTCTGGAATGATGTTGATGAGTGTCTGCAGAGTTTTGGAGCGAATGTGAAAGTGGTAATGATGGGGGATCTGAATGCTGGAATGGGAAATGTAGCAATTGAATTCAAGGTGTAGTTGGTATGCATGGTGTGCCTGGAAGAAATGAATATGAGGAACGAATGATAAGGAAGTGCGTTGAGCGAAAGTTGATGATTGGAAATACGTTGTTTGAGAAGAAAGATATTTATACATGGCTGAGACAGGAGGGTGGAAAGGTTGTTGACAGAGCATTGATGGACTATGTGATTGTGACCGGGAATGTAATAAGAAGATTGTTAGATGTGAGTTTTGAGAAAGGAGGGTGGAGGTATGTCTGACCACTTCCTGGTGGAGGGAAAGTTGAGAGTAGGTAAGAGATGGGCGAGAACAAGGAGAGTTAGGTGTGGCAGTGAGGGTTTGAAAGTGAGTGAGTTGGATATGAGAGAGAAAATGATAGAGTATCAGGAGAAATTGAAAGATGAGTGGAAAGCAGTGAAAGATCAGGAGAATGGCATTGTGGAGGAGGAATGGCAGTTGTTTAAGATTGGTGGGGCATGCAGAAGAGGTGTGTTGTGTGAGACGAATGGGTGGTGGTGTAAAAAAGGGAAGTAAATGGTGGTGCGAGGAAGTAAGTATGGCTGTGGCTGAGAAGAGACGTGCATATGAAGTGTGGCTGCAGAGGAAGGATGAGGTGTCATATGAGAGGAATAGGGCGAGAAGGGCTGTGCATGATGCTAAAGTGCCAGAAGATGAGAGGTGGGGTAGGCGGTTGATTGAGAATTTTCAGCACAATAAGAAAATGTTTTGGAAGGAGGTGAAAAAGGTTCGAAAGGGAGAGTCTGAGAAGGAAGAGCGAGTAAAAGCAGAGGATGGAAGGATGTTAACTGAGATGGATGCAGTTAGGAAGAGATGGGCGGAGTATTATGAAAGATTTTAAATGTAGAGGAGGAAAGGGAGGCTGAGATTGTGGCGGATGGAAGGATGCAAGGAATAAATATGTTGAGAGAGTTGAATGATTATTTGATCACCAGGGAGGAATTGCAGGAGGCAGTAAAGGAAATTGAAAGCAGGGAAAGATGCAGGTATGGATGGGTGTGCTGTGGAATGCCTGAAAGGTGGTGGAGCGACTATTGTTGACTGGTTAGTAAGATTGTTGAATGTGTGCTTTGTGCAACGTATGGTGCCAGTTGACTGGGCAAGTGCTTGTGTGGTCCCGTTGTATAAAGGTAGGGGTGATAAGTATGAATGTACTAGCTTTAGGGGTATAAATCTATTGAGTGTTATAGGTAAGGTGTATAGTCGAGTGTTAATTAAGAGATTTAGAGAGGGTACAGAGTGAGTGATTGGTGATGAACAGTGTGCCTTTAGGAGAGGGAGGGGATGAGGTGTTTGCTGTGAGACAGGTGTGTGAAAAGTATTTAGTGAAAGGTAAGGATGTGTTTTGGGCGTTCATGGATTTAGAGAAAGCTTATGATAGAATTGATAGGGAGGCTTTGTGGACTGTTTTAAGATTGTATGGACTTGATGGTAGGTTACTTAAAGGAGTGAAAAGTTTTTATATAAATAGTAGAGTGTAAGAGTGGGAAATGCTGTGAGTGGTTGGTTTCCCGTGAGAGTGGGGCTGCGGCAGGAATGTGTAATGTCGCCTTGGTTGTTTAATATTTGTATGGATGGTGTTGTAAGGGGGGTGAATGCAAGAGTTTTAGGTAGAGGTCTGAGTCTGGTGAATGTTGATGGTAGAGAGTGGCATCTGATGCAGCTGCTGTTTGCAGATGATACTGCACTGGCGGCTGATTCAGAGGAGAAATTGAGACAGTTGGTAGAGGAGTTTGGAAGAGTGTGTGAAAGGAGGAAATTGAAAGTAAATGAGAATAAGAGTAAAGTGATGAAGTGTACGAGGTTTGTAGATGGTAGGAGGATGAATATAGTATTGAATGGTGAGTTGCTTGAGGAGGTAGAGTGTTTTAAGTATTTAGGGTCACATGTGTGCTGTGGATGGAAGAATAGATGCAGAAGTGAAGTTTAGAATGAATGAAGTAGGAAAGCTGCTGGGAGGAATGAAAAAAAGTGTTTAGATGTTGTTCGCTTAGAATGGATGTAAAGAGAAGGCTGTATGAGGGTGTTGTGGTACCGACTGCCTTATATGGGGCTGAAACATGGAATATGGGTGTAGCAGAGAGGGATAGATTGAATGTAATGGAGATGAGGTGTCTGAGGAGTATGTGTGGAGTGACGTGTACGAATCGAGTGAGAAATGATGAAGTATGAAGGAGAACTTCGAGTTGTTCGGGAAAAAGCTGATCGAGTTGAGCAGAGGGTGTTGTGATGGTTTGGGCATATGGAGTGAATGGATAATGAGCGACTGGTGAAAAAGATAACTAGATCTGATGTGAGAGGTGTAAGACTGAGAGGAAGACCACGAATAGGATGGATGGACAGTGTGAAGAGAGCGTTGGATGTGAGAGGGATGTCTGTTGAGCAAGGAAGAGTGGTTGTGCGTGATAGAAATGAATAGAGAGAAATTGTAAATGAATAAATGATGACGCAGCCCTGAGGGGATATTCTCCCACATTTTGTCTGATCTGCTGATCAGGTCAGGTGCGGGTAAGGGGATGGGTCCATTATGATGTGGCAGGGGTAAACCAGCTCTGCTGTCAGGCCCTGCTGCAGATGTCACTGATTGCACTGTGAAGGTGACCCTCGTGCGGTGTGGTGCAGTGAGGATCTGTCCCTTCTACCCTTTGAGGCTAAGATGCAAATGAATGTGTTTGAGTGGATGAGTAAATTGGGAGTGTGTCGTCCTGTCTCAGCTACCTCCCTTTCCTTGGGGGAAGCAGCCTAGGTATAAAGATAGACAGACAGACCTATGGGAAGCCTTTAATTGCTAGATGTGATCAGTCTGCATCCCACATTAAAGAGTATTGTAAGTAAAGTACAGAAAGGCCAGATATGTATCAGTTCACATGCATCAGAAAATGTGATCTGGTATTGAGTGTCTGTGCATACCTCCATTCGTCTTTCTTGATAATAGGCCTTAAAGTGACAACAAGTGCCTAGCGGCCCCATTGGACCGCTAAATGCTTGCTGCAACTAAGGACACTCGGACTTTGCCTCGATTTTAACTCTTAAACAGGTATGATGTTTGTTTGCTTAAACCAAACTTGACATGGACCTGCTCTGACATACCGGGCATGTCCGTGTGATATTTCAGCTCATTCCACCCAGCGATATGACCTGTATAGGGTTCCCAATGTTTGGTGGAAAATCAGGAACAAAGTGCGCATGGCTTGGGCGCAACTGATCACACGCGGTTATGCTGTCAGCTCTTCATTCCGTATCTTTTGATGTATGGCACGTCGAAATCCGAGGTGGTCAAATGTGGACACACACACACACACACACACACACACACACACACACACACACACACCTCGCTTATTCGCAACGTATTATTGATACAGTATCTCTGCTATTTATGTTTATGTCAGTCTGATTTATGCTATACTGTTATGAAGCCATATTCTCGCTAGCATAAAAGAAAACTTCATAAAAATTCTTCATCGGTAATTTTGCATATTACGCCCATACTGTTGTCATTCATATCGTTAAAATTTCGACATGCTTTGCATCAGTAGTATACAAGTGGAGGTAAAATTACAATAAGCACAGTATATCTCCGTGGAAGAAGTGCTGCGAAGTCTCTGAAGCGAACAACAATACGGCCTATGATCATTGTGCCGTTTCATTACCAAGTGAAATCCTAAATATTTTGTAATTATTTTCAGATGTTGTGTTCCAGGGCGGCTCCGACACTTTCCCTCCTCCCCCTATCTTCCCCACCACCCCCGACTCCTCCTTCCCTCCCTTCACCTCCATCACACCTAACCACGGCTATCCCACAGCCCCTACCCAGCCCTCCTCCCATACCTTCTCATCTGAACATGGAAATGGGTATCAACAGGCCACCGGTTCATCTTTTCCCATCTACTCCCCTTCCCCTTCTCCGTCCTCTTCCTCTTCTTCCTCCTCCTCCTCCTCTACTCCGGCCCTGCCTCTCTCCCTCACCATACCCCTCAAGCATTCCCTCACGGAAGAAGAATACCAGGTGAGGCCTGTGAAAATCATGGACAACGTTGTTCCTTTGTTCACCTAGCCATATAACTGGGGACCTGGATATAGCATCGGCCATTGTGAGTCGTATTCTAACGGGAGATTGATAAACTTAGTTTTGTCTTGATAACCCACTTATAGTTGATAGGCGTTAATTTATCCCTCTTCTCCAGGTACTTCGAAACTACCTTCGGCGCATTCTGACAAGGGATGGAGGTTTGCTCGAAGATGCACTTCTCAACAAGCTTAATGTCGATGATTTGGCCACATTTCTACATCCAAACCACAGTAGGAATGGGGCAACGGGACCGAGAGGAATAATTAATGGGGGAATAATCAGGGGGGAAATAATCGATGGTGGAATCATCAACCGGGAACTCCTGGATGAACTGAGGAATGGCTTTGGCAAAGAAGGTGGGACAAACCTGAGTGATGGGAAAAACGACCAAATCAGTGGCCTAAATCTAATCAACACACCACTGAGACAAAGCAGCCACCAGACAGTCACCACAATCACATCTAATCAGCACATCGTCGGTCAAAACCAGCGCATCACAGTAAAGGGACCAGTATCTTCAAGCAGTCAGGCCCAGACGAACATCCTCAACTCACTAGTAAATATTCCTGATGTTATCCACTATATCCCCTCGCCAGATCTATCAACGGGGAGGCCAATGTTTATTTCGCAGTCGAATTCTGGGAGTGTGAACACAGCAAACCAAGATAAGAATCACGTTAATTCTAAAGACCAAGTTAACCACCAACGTACTATTGCGAAGCAAGCCCAAATTCACCGTAATTTTACAACCCAAGATAAGAATATACATAATTTTGCAACCCAAGATAAGAGTCACCAAACCTCGATATCACAGAACTCCCAGGCAAATGGAGAATTATTGCAACACTCTGGATCCATTACCACTGAACATGGTAACAAGAGGATTCAGAACAGTCTGTCTGGAACATCTCCCTCACAGAACACAGGGAAGGACGTTATTAGACATTTTAATCAAGGGGATGAAGGCGAGAATCCCTCTAGTGACCTGGCAACGGCTAGTGGTAGCAGATATTCTGGAAATGTTTTAGGCTTGTCACCCGCTCTTCCGAGCCTCCCAGTTCACCTAGAGCCACCCAGACGTTCTGTTACTGGACCACTAAAAGTAACATCTCTCTCCCAAGACAGTTCAACTTCTGTCAACTCCACCATCTTTGGCCCTGCCCCAGCCATTCATATTCTCCAGCCACCTCCACTTCCAGACTTCCACACAGCTCCACTTTCGAGTGTCCAGCCACAGGCAGGAAAAATCCCCTTTCAATCCCCACCAGGAGAGAGCACCACCATTAACCCAAGCATTCGAAACCTGCCAGATGATTCATTTCTTACCGCGTGCAACCAGCTACACCGATTTGGGCACAAGGGTCTCGCAGGAGGACAGCAGCAGCATAAGACGACAACAGTGATCGAGGAAGGGGAGGAACTGGTTGCATCGAATGAAGGCAAGCTAAGTGGTGGTAGTAGAGAGCAAGTGAGAGGGAATGGTCAGATAGAAACTGTTAGTATAGGGTCAAGGGGTCAGATTCTTGCTTTCTCCCCTCCTCTTCCTCCACCTTTTCCTCCTACCTCCCGTCCCACTCTTCCTTCTTTCCGTCAAAATCCCTTTCCTCTTCCTTCCCCTCCTATTCCTTACCCACCTCCTCACCATCCAATTTCTCCACCTCCTCACCATCCAATTTCTCCACCTCCTTCTCCTCTATTCCCTCAGACTTCACGTCCTTCCTTTTCTACATTTCAGTCACCCTTGCCAAAAATCTCTCCCTTTCCTACATCCTCCCTATTCCCAGTAGCCCTTTCTCATTCCAGCGGCTTCCCAACTTTCCCTAATCCATTTCCCCGTTCCCCAAGACCCTCCATTTCCACCCAGATCCCTCCCAGTGTCCCCTCTGCTTGATCGCTTCCTCTCCGCAGTCTCTTCCACAACCATCTCATCAAATAATCCACCAGCAGTCACCACCCTCACCTGCTGCTCTCCCTCCACCACCTAGCCTCTCCGCTTTCTCCCCTCCACATTCCTCCACCTCCCTTCCGCTTCTCGCCACCTCTCCAAACCCTAAAAATTCCACATCTTTTCTACAGCAATCCAAAACTACACTGCATCCTTCCAAATCGGCCCGTACAAATGATCTTCAGATATCGCACTTCTCATCCCACTTTTCCTCCAGCTCCTCTCCCCTCCCTGGATCCCCACGCCTCTCCTAAATTCTCTTCATGAGCCCAGAGAAAATCCCCTCTGTCTTGCACTCCGACCCGCTATCAATCCCCCCACAATTCCCAACTGACTACTCTGGTCGTGTACCGTTCAAACAGCTGAATTTTAGGAAGATCACGATACCACAGCGCACGAGATAAGAGAGTGTATTTCCACTTCTCTTCAGTCCCCTTCTCTCTCCACCCCTCCCTTCCCCTTCTTTCCCCACCTTTCCCTTCCCCTCCCCTCTCCTCCCAGACTCCATCTCTCGCACAGGTTAAGTACTTATAAATATGAAAAGTAGATAGTTAAGTAGAAGTAGCACTAGTTACAAGCGAGGGTGAAGCCCTAGCGAGTCTCGTTAAGTAGTTTTTTTTTTTTTATGCGAGGAAGAAGGAACCAAAGGCTGAGCCCGCAAAACAGTTCCCTCCGAGAAAAAAACAAAAACAATATAGAAGAGACCCAAATTCAAGATCCATTCATTTCGAGATGCCTGGACACACTGCGTTTGAAAGACTGGAGATCATAGGAAGTAGGAATACAAACAGAGGGAGACAGTTCCAGAGTTGACCTGTTGAATAAATGAGGGACTGGGAGTAACGGTTAACTCTTGCATTAGAGAGTTGGACAAAAAAGGGATGAGAGTTTGTTGCTAGACGGGTGCTACGCGCCCATCGTAGAGGTAGAGGAATGCAAGCAGACAGTTCAGAGGAGCAGTGACCATTGAAGTACCGAGAGAAAAGAGTTAAAGAGGCATCAATGCGGTCCAACCCAGCCTGATCATGACGCTTTTGAGAAGCTTATATCTCAGCACCCATAGGGCCGATCACTGCGTGGTTTGCACCATATGGTAGCCCAATTCTTTAAGATTTGCTTTTGACTGGTTTCATCACACGCAGGCGGTGCACGTGGCACGTGACACGCCCCAAGTGCAGCATGTCGAAAATCTTCAAAAGAGGGCCACAGGCCAGACAATTTGTCATAAAGGCATGAAACTTGGTAGGTAGATAGCCATCAATATACTCTAGGCATCCTCGGGGTGTAAGGCAACATTTAAATGCTTTCGGATTTAAATGGCCTCGCTCGTACCTCGCCGACAAAGGCGTTTTACTGGTGTAGTGGAAGGGTGAATAAGTGCACTGTATATTTACATACCTAGCACTAACATGTAACTAACTTGTACTGATATAACCATTAGATTACAATGCTGTATGTACAATACTAGCTCATCGTTATTATTATTATTATTATTATTATTATTATTATTATTATTATAATGTACATTTTCAATAAACTCTTCCTAGATAATATTTTTGGTGTTCCATCTTTGGCCAAGATGATGATATAATGAGGAGAGTAAGACGGACAACGAGATGGAGGTATATCGTAAACAGTAGGGGTACATGTGGTAGGAGTGACTTGGGGTAGTGGTGATAAAAAGCTTGGAGGCATGTTTGACTCAGCCATCCTGTATGAATTCTGAGAGTGAGCGTGTGGAGTATATGAGAAAAGGTGTATATGTTAGAGACTCTATAATGTGTGGGTGGTTCCAGGACAAAACCCTTTCACAACAAAAAACGCCTTCAGGACGATTCTTCGTCATATACAGGGTGCTTAAAAAAAAAAAAAAAAAAATATATATATATATATATATATATATTAACACCGGGTATATGGAGAATTTGTACCGAGAGAAATTGCCTCAGAGCTCTGGAGACCATCTGGAGAAGATTCCAAGACTGTGTTGACAATGATGATGAAGTTGAAACTCTGAAGACAAACTACATTTGTTATTATTGTCTTATCAGTTTTGTTTCTCTAATAAAGTTACTTCCATATAAATGCTGACATTTTTTTATGCACCCAGTATTTATATATCAATTTATTTAACAAATACATAGTTCTCGAGTTATGAGTTAACAACGTGATACTGGTTGATTGGCACTAGGAAACGTAAATAATACAGTATTTACTAAGAAACGTAATTAATACAAACTTTTAAAAGGACCAGTTTTACGTGTAATCATACAGGTAACAGACATAAAGCTTTCTAAAACCTTGGTGCAAATTCAGGATATTCATGGAGAACAGAAATTATCTTTTCATCGATTAACCACGAAATCTCTGTCAGCGTATTAAGTTGTGGATTCCTTTATTTCGCAAAGGGGACATTCCATAATACAGGTACTTGTATATTGATGAAGTATGTGTGATGCAGTCGCACCACCAACTTCGCAAGGAACGGGGTCATCTCTAGTGAATTCCGAATAACATTTATAACTCAGGAGGTCTCAGTCTCAAAACAACAATGTTATAAAGTTCACCTCTTTGGTCATATGTTACCTGATTCTCAGACACATTCACATGGAGCTGGTAGTACAATCAATTTTCCATGCTAGAATTAAACTGTCTAGTAATATAATGTCGTACTCGACAAAAGTATGACTATATCGTCATTAATATCAGGAGAATTCAGAAAGAGAGCTATTGCAATGAACTAAATAGTGACCCTTTTCATTGAAGGGTATCTCAGCATTTTTTTTTTTTTTTTTTTTTTATGTGACTGACTCTGGGCATAGGCTTCACAGCCTGCTTTCAAGGCCCGGTAGTCCTCCTACATACCGCACACCTCTGCATGTTACCACTTCGGCGCTAACACCCACCATCCATACTGAATACATGCTAGGGCTGTCTCATACAGGACTGGTGTATTGGTATTAGCGGGGGTATTTTACGACATGTCGGCGGGCCTTCTGGTAGATCAGTAAAGTCTGATTTTATGAAATTCAAATCAGACTCATAGGGCTCCTTGACTGTCAACAAAGAAATATAGGCTACATCTTTAGATAAAGATAATACACAGTCAACTCCCTCTTCTATACAGTAGAGTACAATGTAGTTTTGCCCAAGAAGAAGAGAGACAGACAGTCTTTCTGATACAGCGTCCACGTACTGTGTGGGAGATTCAATGAATATCCCACACCCAGACTTGGTTCCGTTGACAAACCTGTCACAGCATGTGTACAGATCAGTGATGACAGATTGTCTCTAACATCCACGAAGAAAGATTTAAGTTCAAAAGGCAGTCAGTGATCCTCGGGCTTAGTCAGTTTCTTAGTATCAACACTCACTTTACGAGGACCCCAGGTGGCCAACCCTGGTGTCTGAATGAAACTGATACTAGGACCAAGTATATTAAAATAGGAGAAAAGTTTGTACGTACATAGAACTAGAGTATGTACTGTATTTGGAGGTGAACAGCCATTGTTATGAAACTACAGCAAGGACAGCCAGGAGAGTCTTGTGTATTCAGAGCTGTAATTAACAATTCTTACAACTGTACATGACGCAGTTTCGTGTATCCTTGTTACAATACTAGGTACTGTACTTCCAATTCAGCCTCCATTACCCCAATTTTTGTTGCCTTGGAACAACCTAACGCAATCCTCAGAGTCTTACTGTGTATTATATCCAACTTCTGACGATGCTTTTGATTATACTGTACCATGACAAGGGCTACATAATCAAAGAGCCAACAGTAGTAATATGCATTATTCTGAGAACTGGGATCCCAACTCCTCGTCAGCCAAGACTCGCAGTGACGCAAGTCTTGGGAGATATAAATTACGAACATCATCAATACATTCTGGGTCCTTATGGTAACTAAGTTGGATCACTATAAAAAATTCGCGGCGCGCGACTCTGAAGTTGTTATTATCGTGACCTGGCAACTACCATTGAAAAGTACGTCTGATTTCGTGTATTATATGAGATGCATGTGATTCGTGTATAATATGTTCGTGTATAATAATATTCGTGAATGATATATTCGTGCTTAATATTTTGATTCGTGCATAATATGATACGAAATCGGTCACACTTTTGAATGGTAAGTTGCCAGGGTACGATATTGACAACCTCAGAGTCGTGTGCCGTGACTACTGTATAGACATTTGTAGGAACTGACTCTAGATTAACAGAATTTGTACCAGGTTCTTTGCATCTCTTATCCAGTCCCTGATATTTTGTATTCTATCTATGTATGTATCTACAGTATTGCCAGACGTCTCAATCCATAAGGAGTGGCCACAAATAAATCGCCTCCATATCTCCCCGTCCAATGCCATTTCACTGCCCTGCTCCCAGCGCACACACTCCTCTCTCATATACCTCTTCACTCCATCCCTCTATCCCATCCTCGGCCTCCCACTCCCTCCATGCCCATTCACCTCACTCACATACACTCTCTTCGTTAGTCTCTTGCTCCATCCTCTCCACATGGCCAAACCACCTCTATGTAATTCTCCTAACGCTTTCTATCACATCCAAATCCACACCACAAAGCTCCTTCACTTCCTCATTTGTCAGTCTGTCTCTCCACGTTACTCCACATGCTCCTCTCAAATAACTCATTTCTACTTGCCTCACTCTTGACTCGTGTTCTTCCAACACGGTCCAAACTTCACTTCCATACGTTAGGGTTGGTATCACAATACTGTCATGCATCGACTTTTTTACTTACATGCTCACTTTCCTGTTCCTTATGACTGCTTTCAAAGAACCAGCAACCTCTCTTATTCCCTGCAGTATCCTTTCAAGCACTTCGCTCTCTAAATTTCCATCCATACTCATCACACTACCGAAGTACTTAAATGCACTCACATTTTCCATTTCCTCCTCATCTAGCCTCACTGTGCATTCTGTGGTTTCATTTTTCTCGATCATAACTTTACTCTTCCCTACATTCACCTTTAGATTCCGTTTCTTACATACTCTTCCAAACTCATTCACCAAGCCTTGCAGTTCCCCTTCGTCTTCAATTTATAATGCAGTATCATCTGCAAACAACAGTACAGGGAATTTCCAAACACTGCCCTCTCTCATTAGGGTCGCTCCGACTCCCTACATTGTACCTCATGTATAACCCCGTCAATATACAGGCTGAACAACCACAGAGACGTGACACAATCCTGTTCCAATCCAACATCAAAATAGGAAAATTTACTCATTTCACTATCCACACGCACTACAGCCTTAGTTCCCTCATTCATACCGGCACTCTTCTCGGCATTCAACAGCTTCCCATTCACTCCATATAGGCTATTCTTAAAGTTTTCCACTTCTTTGTCTATCCACCCTGTCATACGCTTTCTCCCATTCCACTGAAAGCTGCATGGCTTTCGATTCATCAATATGGAGCACCATATACAAAACAATTTCTCTAACTGTCGCAAGGATTTACATAAAATGGAAGCTAGGTGTTTCGCACAGAATAAGCATGTACAATACCTGGCGGGAAAGTGTGACATGCTATTTTTTCCATTAGTATAATGAACAGCATAGGACTGAGAACACCACCCTATGAATTCTGGACTTCTTGAGGACACAATGAAAAGGAGTGCTGTTGCTGTCCTTTACTGGTAAAAGAAAATAGTTTCAGTCTGTAAACACGTTGTCATGTTGTCGCTGCTGGTATACCTACATGGTGCACATACGAGTCATATAAGTCTCCTGACACTGGCACACAGGTTGCTGGAACGAGTCCTTCCACGAACCAGCCATCTAGAGTTCCAGGTAGCCCACAATATGAGATGTACTCATATTTTATCATGATAATATGGAAACTAACAACACTGTTTCGCACTGATGAATAACAGCCACTCCACGACGAAAGAAAACCAGCTATACTCTATTGTCGTCCGTTATCTTTTTCATTGCCAGAAGTAGGCCTGACTTAATTCACTTATTGTCTGATATGGGCACGCACAATGATGCAACGGGAAATGATACGTGCCTTGGGAAATCGGGATCAGTGGTGAAACTTTTCTGACAGTGTAACAGGTTACATGGTTTTATGCCACTTAATCAGATCAAATCGGATGATGTGGGACTGCATAATCTATGGATCCAAGAGCTATGCGTGTGGATCTTTCACTCACCCCATACGACCCAGGGATAAAGCTGTGTGTTGTCCTTGTCCCAGGCTATGACAAGTGTCGCTATGCTTATACTTCTTTACTACTACAGTGCTACTTTTCTCTCATTACAAGTGATGTATAAAATGCAGTTCAATGTCACTGAGGACAACTCAACACCCCCAGAAGGAGCCCACCGAGGAGCATATGCTGCGCGCCTGGACTCCGGGCGACAAGGACATAAATCCGCACGGGCCGCACGCCCCTATGACCCGGAGCTCGCCCACTGCCATCATAGCAGAAATACGAGACTACATTCCGGGCGAGCCAACCACCAACTACCACGGGGTGGAGCTGTTACTCCAGCTCCAGTCAGCACTCCTGAGACGGCCTGTAGCCGCTCAACCCTCCTGCAGGAGACGGCCTGTTGCCACTCTGGAGGAAAACAGGAGACGGCCTATGGCCACTCCTGCCTTCATCAGGAGACAGCCTGTAGCCACACTGAAGATGCCCTTCACAAGACGGCCTGTAGCCACTCGACCCTTCCACAGGAGATGGCCTGTAGCCGCTCTGGAAGAAAACAGGAGACGGCCTGTAGCCACTCTGAAGGTGCCCCTAACAAGACAACCCATAGCCGCTCGACCCTCCTACAGGAGACGGCCTGTAGCTGCTCTGGAGGGATACAGGAAACGGTCTGTAGCCGCTCCTGTCTTCTTCAGGAAATGGCCTGTAGCCGCTCTGAAGGTACCCTTCACAAGACGGCCTGTAGCCGCTCAACCCTCCTGCAGGAGATGGCTTGTAGCCACTCCAGAGGGAATCAGGAGACAGCTTGTAGTCGCTCCCGCCTTCGTCGGGAGACGGCCTGCAGCCACTCTGAAGGTCCCCCTTAGTCGGTCTGTAGCTGCTCCCTCTCCCAGGCCAAGGCCAGTAGCCGGGCCTAAGCGACAACCTGTAGCTGCGCCCCCAGAAGGCCACAGCCAGTATCCGGGCCCTACGGCAGGAGACGGCCTGTAGCCGCTCCTCTGTCAGGTGTTGATTCCTGTTCACCGACCTACGACCCACAGGGAGCCCCCCCCCAGCCTGGAGGAGTACTGGAGAGACCCCGTGACTTCCATTGGTCTCTTCTCCCTGGAGCTGGAACATGAGAGGACTCGCCTGACGGACCCCGACGTAGGCTGACGCCACAGCCCCTGCCTGACAGCATCTCCAAACACTGGAGACCGCAGCCCTCAGGACCTCCAGACCGCCCCCAGGACCCCCGGGTGGAACCTCCCAGACGCCAGAGATCCTCGTCCTCCGTCAGGCGCCTGAGCGAGAAGTTCAGGCAGCTATTCGGCCCCAGCCCCGAGGGCCAGACTCCCACCCCAAGCCCAGAGAACGCGGGACCCTTCGCCACCAGCAGCCCCGGACGAGAGAGGACGTCCCTACGCTTGATCCCGTGGCCCCTGAACTCAGAGGCCCCCCGCGGAACCCAGCCCCGTCAATAGTGAGTCTGGGTCACCTCCGCCGCCCTTGTACCTGACCGCTGCGACGCCCAGACCCAAAAGGAGTGACAGTGAAAGTATACTGTAGTGTCCGTGACATAGTACAGTAAAGGCAGAACAGTACATTCATAGTGTAAAGGAAGTCGGTGAGAAATTAGTGACAATATAAAAGAGTGGTGGAATAAGCAAGGTGACAGTGAAACAGTGAATACGGCAAGACAGTGAAATACGGGTCTGTCATGGTGAACTCGCTGCCAAACAATAACGCCGCGCCACACTAAGATCACACGCAGGCTCTAGTGCTGAAGTAATAATTACTCACAGTGAAATATTACCATCAATTCCACCCATGTATCAAACTTGGACTTCCTACAATAATAGTGCATAACCCCTCTGCCCTAAGTGCTATTCACCTTACCCGACCTAGACCTGCGTATAGTATCCTGAGCGATACTAGCAACCCATATCTAGGCCTAAGAATTATAATTGTCCAGTATCTCTGTATTCGTGACATCTACCCGTTCCACTGTAGAATTTAGTAATACACGTGTAAGGTTGTTGCCTTGAGTTTTTGTGTCCTGCCTCTCTCTCATATTAAATTTGTCTAACCCCTAGTCTAGAAAGAGAACTCAGCTACACACTAGGCGTTAGAGGGACGGGAAGCCGACCCTAAAACACCTAGCATTACACGTGTACCATTGTACGTATACTGTAAGGAAGTTGGACTAAGGGAATATATGTGTTAAGGTGTCTTGCCGAGTTTTTATGCCCTGTTCCTTTGTAAGAGTTCTATTTCCGGGCTAGAAAGAGGACCCCGCTCAGTCGCTGGTGTCTTTAGAACAAGAAGTAGGTCTAAAAACATCCAGCATAACAAAATGAGGCCTCAAAACACTCAAATGAACTAGAAATCTATCAAATGGAACAAAAAAAAAAAAAAAGGAAACGGCAATAAATATTTACCCAAGTCCTCAGTGTCTGACACCGCAGGATGCAGGGATATTCAGGGACAATTTTTGGCCTCCAAATATCAATGCTCTACATTTGTAAAAAAGAAAAAAATAACAGGTTTCAAGAGATGCCTTTAGTAGGGTTTTAGCGACTTCTAAGATTGTGAATTTGATTTGGCATCCCTGCAATGACGCTTGACGACAGTATTTTCTTACATTGTTTACCAATTTGTGGCGGGACGTCAAGTGTCTCTCACAGGCAGCAGCAAACTAACATGACTGAGAAGGGTGGGGACTGCGCGGAAATTGTCAGTGTGTTAGAGAGGTAAGTTGTCATCTTGAGTATACATATTTAAACCCAGGGATGTAATTTTATATTGTTCTTGATGGTATTATATCCAAGTTTCGCTAGTGAAGCTGAAGTACCGTAACTCATCCAGGGTCATTGTTGCGTTAAGTATATCCTAAGGTGAATAGAATCGTCTTCGGATACCAAAATTAAGATGAACAACTACAAGCGTGTTTGTCAATCTCTAAAACTATGTCGCGCCACAAAACCATCAAGGTGAGTAAAGGAATGAGGAACTTTCAGGTATCGTCAGCTGTCTACCGTAGCTGGTGAGCCCTAACTCGGTCCTAGACCTGAAAACTTAACATAACTATTTTGACTGTTCTTTATGTTTGGATAAACTTACAAGAGTTAGCAACACTATAGATGATTAGTCACTAAAATCTATATCTATTGCCAGACGCCTTAATCCCATACAGGGTGGCCACAAACATATCGCCTCAAAGTCACCCTGTCCCCTGCCATTTCACTGCCCTGCTCGCTATGCACACCCCCCTCTCTCATATACCTCTCCACTCCATCCCTCCATCTCATCCTTTTTTTTTTTTTTTTTTTTTTTTAAATGTGAGGAAGAAGGAACCAAAGGCAACGAGCCTGCAAAACTGTTCCTTCCAAGAGAAAAACAAAATACAAGAGAGAGCCAAATTCAAGATCTGATCATTTTGAGATGCCTGGACACACTGCATTTGAAAGACTAGAGATCATAGGAAGCAGGAAATACAGACAGAGGGAGACAGTTCCAGAGTTGACCTGTTGCATAAATGAAGGACTGGGAGTAACGGTTAACTCTTGCATTACTGGTAGAGAGATGGACAGAAAAGGGATGAGAGTTTGCTGCTAGACGGGTGCTACTCGCCCATTGTAGAGGTGGAGGAATGCAAGCAGACAGTTCAGAGGAGCAGTGACCATTAAAGTAGCGATAGAAAAGAGATAAAGATGCAACAGTGTGGCGAAGAGACAGAGGTTGAAGGGAGTCAGTAAGAGGAGGAGAGTTAATGGAGGTGAAAAGCCTTTGACTCCACCCTATTGGTTCTTGTTCTTGGTGTTGAGTTAGGGCTTTCATTTCCGAGGGGGTCGGAGGAGCCCTTCCGGTGGCTTATGGAGCAGATGTCTTGCCTAGATGCGATGCAGTTGCCTGGACTTCCTTAAGAAGACACACACCAAGCGAATGACTGGATACCTTAGGGGACTGTTCAGACCCACACCTCCAAGGGGTACTGGCAGAGTGAAGTCTCGTACACCTAAGACAGACAGACGATCCCTCAATTCTGTGCGCATGGAGTGAAATCTTGGACAGTGCAAAAGAAAGTGGGCAATTGTTTCCTCTTGATCTCTGCACCACTGGCAGTAAGGGTCCGGCACCAGGCGTAAGCGGTGGAGATGGGACGCCAGACCAACGTGTCCAATGCGCAGTCTGGTGAGTGCCACGTCCAAGGCACGAGCAGTGGAACGGGCCCAAGGGTGACAAGAGGAGTCTGTGCGGTAAGCCCCTAAGGTGGAGGAGGGGAGCTCTGCTGCCAATTCTGAGTCCCAGGCCTTTCCACTAGCAACCGTCAGAAGCCTGCTACAAGTTGCTTCTTGAAGTGGAAGAGTCTCCACTGCTGCTGAGGTCAAAGCCAGCCTTGCAGCCCTGTCAACTATCTCGTTGCCCCTGATGCCCACATGAGATGGTATCCACTGTAGGCGAAGTACCCAATTCTCCTGGAGAAGTTGACTCAGCAGGGTCTGGATCTCATAGAGGAGATGTCTCGCTGACTGTGCCTTGGGGGACACAATAAGGTGCAATGCTGCCAGACAGTCTGTATAAATGACCACCTTCTGGGGTTGGAGATGTGCCTTGATGAAGGCCAAGGCCTTGAAGAGGGCAAAAAGTTCCGACGTGACACTATCGTGAAGTGCAGCCAAGCGCCATGTTTGGCAGAGAGAAAGGTCCACTAAGTATATTGCCGCAGCAGATGCTGCTGGTGTTGTGGTGTGTGAACCGTCAGTAAATACTTCAAAGTATCCCGCATACACCGTGTCCGACAGCTCTCTGTACAATGCTGGTGCTAGATGTCCATCTTGAGATTTGTCAAAAGACTCTGACAGGCAGAATGATACTAGAGATGAGAGGTCCCTCTGAGGCGGTGTTGGGGGCACTGAGGGGAGGGGCTGACGGAGTGGTGGTGGCAGCGAGAGGGACCTGTACACCCAGAGAGCCCTGATCAAGAGTGGCTGGCGGGACCTCACAGGCCAAGCAGGATGTGACAAAATGACACCCGCCTCCTCGAAGAGCACTGGTAGAGGGTGGTGGCGGGAGGAGTGTTGTATGGCCTGGTAGCGGCGGCAAACGAGCTTCGACCTGGTGACATGTAGAGGAGGGACACCACTCTCTGCCTGCAAGGACAGCACGGGGGAAGAACAAAATGCGCCCAGGGCAATGCGTAGGGTGGCGTTTTGTATCGGGTCAAGTTTTCGCAACTGAGTGGAGGATGCTGAACCATAAACTGAGCACCCGTAGTTGATCTTTCCCAAGATGGTAGCACGGTAGTAGCCTAAAAGCAGGTCACGGTTGGCACCCCATTTAGACCCTGCTACACTCTTCATGACGTCTAGCCTCTTGGCGCAGGATGTTCGGAGGTATTCTATGTGGTGACACCACTTAAGGACTGGCCCATCCAGACGAAGTCCCAAGAAGGTGTGAGTACGGACTACAGGAGGAGATTCAGTGCCTATCCTGACCACCGGCTGGGATGGCATACGACGCAAGGTGAAGGCCATCATGGCACACTTTGACACCCTGATCTCCAGATCCCATTGGTGAACCCAGTCCTCTAGAGTTGAGACAGCCGCCTGAAGTCTCCTCTGTGCACCTTCCATGGTGGTGTCCCTGCTAATGATAGTCACGTCATCTGCATAAACCAATGTGGAGACGTCCGGATGGTTGGGCAGGTCTGACATCAAAACATTGAAAAGCAGGGGGCTGAGAACTGAGCCTTGGGGCACCCCTCTACGGATGGGACGAGGAGAGGAAATGGCCCCACCAACAGATACGACATAACTCCTGCCATCAAGATAGTTGACAAACCACGCCAACACTGAACCAGAGACTCCACCCTATTGAGAAGAGCTGTATGTGGAGAGCCCCCCAACACATGAAAGTTGTACTCCACACAGGGGTGGATAAAACCCCTGTATAGAGTCAACAATTGTGCAAGGGTAAAGAAGGAATGGAGTTGGCTTAGTACACCCAATCTCCTGGAAGCAGATTTTACAAGAGAGGTAATATGATCTTTCCAAGTTAAGTCCCGAGTAAATGAAACCCCAGGCATGTTCAAGGATGATGCAGGATTAAGCTGAATATTATTAAACATTAGTGGGTATACCTGTGGAATCCTTGGCCTTCCCCTTCCTCTCTTCCCCTCCACCTCACTCACAAACACTCTCCTCATCAGTCTCTCATTTTCCATCCTCTCCACATGCCGAAACCACCTCAGTGTGTTTCTCCTAACACGTCCTTCCACATCCACATCCAGACCACAGTGCTCCTTCACTTCCTCATTAGTCAGTCTGTCTCTCCATGTGGTTTCACAGGCCCCTCTCAAAAAACTCATTTCCACTGCTCTCACTCTTGACTTGTGTCCCTCCAGCAAGGTCCAAGCTTCACTTCTATACGTTAGAGTTGGTATCTCAATACTGTCATGTAGTAACTTTTTCACTTCCATGCTCACTTCCCTGTTTCTTATCACTGTTTTCAAGGAACCAGCAACGTTTCTTCCTTGTTGTACTCTCTCATGCACCTCACCCTTCAAACTTCCATCCTTACTTATCACACTACCCAGGTACTTAAACATACTCACGTTTTCCATTTCCTCATCATCCAACTTCACTGTACATTTACTGACCTCACCTCTCCCGAAGACCATAACTTTACTCTTCCCTATATACACCTTTAGATTCCATTTCTTACACTCCCAAACTCATCCACCAAGCTCTGCAGCTCCCCTTCGTCTTCACAGTATCATCTGCAAACAATAGTACAGGGAGTTTCCAAACACTGCCCTCTCTCACTAGGGCCACTCCAACATCCACTGCCCTACCTTGAATCTCTTCTATAACCCCATCCATGTACAGATTGGACCAGGGGTGCACCCAGGAATATTTTTCTGGGGTGGCCATGCAAATGAAAATTGTGGCTAGGAAAAAAAAATCTAGTACTGTACAAGTAATTTTTATTTTCTTATAAGGAAGGAAATTTCAGAGGGGGGCCATGGCCTCCTGGGTCCACCCCTGGATTGGACAACCATGGAGACATGACACATCCCTGTTTCAACCCAACCTTCATATAGAAAAATTCACTCAGTTCAATATCCACACGCACTGCAGCCTTTGCACCCTCATACACACGCTTCACAACATTCAGCAACTTCCCATCTACTCCATTTATTCTTAATACTTTCCACAATCCTTGTCTATCCACCCTGTCATATGCTTTCTCCAAATCCATGAAGGCAGCATACAACGTCTTTCCCTTCTCTAGAAACTTTTCCATTAACCCGTTAACTGCTCTATACAGCCTCGGCTGTTCCGAGTGCGACTGCATAATACAGCCCTGGCTGCGCAGGTGAATTTCGAATATAGTGCCATGGTGACCAAGGTCGACCCATGCAAGCATGTTTGAGTCTTCAAAACTGAAGCCGAAAAAGAAAACGAAAACCACACATTCCAATAGGGAATCAGACACTTTGATGTTCATCCATGGCTTTGCCAAGGTAAATATTGAGCTAATATTTCGTTATTATATACTTTGGCATGTGTTCTCTCAATTTCTAAGACAATAATTTGGCCTTTGGGAAATTTCAATTTTACCCCTATGTCTGCGCACCACGGACACCTCCAAAAAACCACCATGCGCAGTTAACGGGTTAAAGATCTTAGAATGAATATCTGATCTACACAACCTCTTCCCTTCCTAAATCCTTCCTGTTCTTCTCTATTTCCTCTGTTTTTTCCTTGACTCTGTCAATAAGTGTCAATAAGTATCCTACCATATACTTTTCCTGTTACACGAAGAAGACAAATGCCCCTATGATTACCACACACTTCTTTTTCCCCTTTCCCCTTTGTACAAGGGAATAATTATTCCTGACTCCAATTCCCCAGGACTCTACCTTACTCCCAGGCCAATCTGCACATCTTCCACATTCATTCTACTACTAGCTCTCCCCCATGCTTCAGCATTTCATCACACACTCCATCAGTTCCTGGGGCTTTCCCCATTTTGACTTTCTTCATTGCTTCCACAACTTCCATCCTACTGATTTCTTCCTGTCTTTTCACCTCTCTCCTTCTCCCAGCCATTCCCCAGCCACTTATATTACTTTCATTCTCTGTGTTCAATAAGTCCTTAAAGTGTTCTCTCCATCTGCTCACTTTTTCTCTCTTCTCCACTAGTAATCTGCCATTTTTATCTTTCACTCCCCAACTAACTTCATTGCCACCCTGTTTAACTCTCTTTACCTTTTTTAGAACATTTTCTTACATTCCCTCCACTTTACACTCAAATTCCTTCCAAATTCCTCATCCACTCATCTTGCTGTCTCTTACTAATCTTTTCACCTCTCTCTTCCTTTCTACATATAACTCTCTTTTCCATCTCTCAACTTCTTTCACGCCCCTATTTCTCATCCATTCATTACATGCTTTCTTCTTTTGTGTCACAGCATGTCTCACCTCTTCATTCCACCATGCTGTTCCTTGCACCCCCTTTCATCTTCTCTTCACCCCACACACCACCTCACATGCTGCACATATTTCTTCTGTGAATATCATGCACACACCTACCGGTACCATGTCCCCCATCTGCTCCAGTCCATATTTACCCAATCATTCCTTTACTTCTCTCTTTTCTCATTTTCTTATAACCTTTCCACTCTCCGTGCATCTGCTCCCTCCGTCCTTCCCATCTTATATTTCTCCATTATACTTGGACCTTGATTCTGACTCTTGCATCCATTACACATCTTCACATCCTTTCGTCCACTAAATTACTAAATACTCGTTGATAAAAAATATCACACCCATGTATGAATACTTTTGACTGGCTATTTTTCATGTGCGTACATTGGGCTTCCATCCGGCAATCCCTTACATAGAGTCATTTCGTTGTGTTACTGATGAGGTCAGTGCAGTTGGCTTTCATATCTACATTTGTATTGTCTTGAGTAAGAATAGTGCTTTCTTGAAGCTTGTCATAGCCTTAGTTTTCTTAAATCTAATATTTGTCAAATACCTCCACTTGACATCTGTTTCCGTATACCATAAGCAACTGTCCCCTCAGTGGGATAAAACATAGGCTAGCTCGCTTTTTGCTAGCTGTCGGAGTAGGCGGATGTGCATACGGACCATTGTGGCTATTAACAAGAGTTTTGAAGTCCAATATTTGCATGATTTGTATGATGTACCTTGATTTGTACAGTGAGGGTAAAAAAAGACAATTACAAGTTAGCCTAGAGCGTGTGTTGCTACATGAGCTTGATTAAACTACTTCCTTCGCTCTGAGGACGTAAATCATTTTAATCTTTATTCCGACGACTTTGTTCAGCTCAGGGGAGACTGAACCACGATACAGCTTCATTAACCCCCTTCAGTATGAGTATTCTAAATCGTAAAATCGTTTGGTAGCAAGAATAAAACTATATCATTGGACTGAAAAAGGTAGGCTTCTGACATCACTTTCTTGTTCAGAGGCTTACCTGATCATCATTTGGTACATGTTTTATGATTTATTTTATCATCCCTTCCTAAAATTGAAGGAACATACATTATTCTAAATGGCACTGGAGACAGTACTACGCTCAAACCTCAGTTTAAGGGACCAAATGAATGTCCATTGTTTTACTGCATGTAAAGACAGTCTTACTATGAAATGCGATGATTGTTTCACTTATCTTACTTATTTATATGATCATGAATATTATTTTACAGGTACTGTATAAAGAAACATATTAATGTCTCAAGCAGCGGACTTTTTGAATGGTCCTGTCTGTTTGTCAGGTAGAATATGATTTCCCTTAAATCTGAAATCCCTTAAATGGAGGTCCCTTAAATCGAGGTTTGAGTGAACTTCTATCTGTATTACACATTTCAAGAATACTCCCCCAGTATCCCTGCTTGTCATAAAAGGCGACTAAAAGGGTTGGCGGAGGGTTAGTGCCCCTTCCCGGAAAACAGCTAACTAAAAAAAACAAACAAAAAGCCTCGGACAAGGACTGACCCAACAATGGTGACCCAGGACCGGACAAAGGACTTGGTAATGGCTACGTGGAATGTAAGAGGAGTGAATGATGAGGTGAAAGAGAGAGAGATTGTCCAGGTGCTTGAGGGCGCAAAAGTGGATGTATGTGGAATGACTGAAACAAAATGGAGAGGAGAAATTGTGAGAGAATGGGAGTATGGATGGGGTATATGTGCAGGAGTAGGTGAGAATGAGAGGGCAAAGGAAGGAGTATGTATAGTTGTAGTAAAAGATGGAAGAAGAGCATAAGACAGTATGGATCAGTTGGGTCAAGGATTGTGTGGGTAAAGTTGAAAGTTGGAATACAAATGTGGGCGATTGTGTGTGTGTATGAGCCAACACAAGATCGTGCTAGAAGAGTGAGAGAAGAGTTCTGGACAAATGTGGAAGTGTGCATGGAAAAGTTTGGAAGGAATGAGAGAGTGTTTTTGATCGGTGATATGAATGGTAAAGTAGGGAATGTGAAGGTGGATGGAATAGTTGGTGAGTGGGGTGTTCCTGCTGCGATAGATGAGAATGGCAGTGCGTTAGTGGACATTTGTGCTGGGAGGGGGTTGGTGATAGCCAATACCCTCTCCAGGCATAAAATGATCCACAGGTATACATGGCGAGTGATGAGAAGGGTGGGTGGTGAACTGAATGAAAAGAAGGCAATGATTGATTATGTGTGTGTGGATGAAAGGATGCGAAGATATGTAATGGATGCAAGAGCTTATAGAGGTTGGGGAAGTAGACTTTCTGACCACTATTTAGTGGTGGCCAGAATTAGGATACAAGTAAGATAGAGGAATAGCAGAAGGGAAAGACGAGAGGAAGGAGTAGTTGCAAGGAGAGTGGAAAGGTTACAAGAGTATGAGAAAAAGACAGAGTATAAGAGAGAAGTGGAGGAATGATTGGGCAAATATGAATTGGAGCAGATGGGGGATGTGGAAGACGTGTGCAGGATATTTACAGAAGAAATATGTGCAGCATGTGATGTGGTGTGTGGGAGGAAGAGAAGACGGAGGGGGGTGCAAGGAACAGCATGGTAGACTGAAGAGGTGAGACAGGGTGTGGCACAAAAGAAGAAAGCATATAATGAATGGATGAGAAATAGGGGCATGGAAGAAGTTGAGAGGCGGAAGAGAGAGTTGTATGAAGAAAGAAAGAGAGAGGTGAAAAGATTAGTATGAGAGAGTAAGAAGAGAGTGGATGAGGAATTTGAAAGGAATTTGAGTGTAAGGTGGAGGGACTGTAAGAAAATGTTCTGGAAAGAGGTGAAGAGAGTAAGACTGGGTGGAAGTGAGGTTAGCAGGGGAGTGAAAGATAAAAATGGTAGATTACTAGTGAAGGGAGAAAAAGTGAGCAGATGGAGAGAACACTTTAAGGAATTGTTGAACATACAGGATGGAAGTAATGCAAGTATAAGTAGCTGGGGAATGGCTGGGAGAAGGAGGGAGGTGAGAAGACAGGAAGAAATCAGTAGGATAGAAGTTGTGGAAGCAATGAAGAAAGTTAAATTGGGGAAAACCCCAGGAATTGATGGAGTGTGTGATGAAATGCTGAAGCATGGGGGAGAGATAGTAGTAGAATGGATGTGGAAGATGTGCAGATTGGCCTGGGAGGAAGGTAGAATCCCGGAGGATTGGAAGTCGGGTATAATTATTCCCTTGTACAAAGGAAAAGGGGAAAAAGAAGTGTGTGGTAATCATAGGGGCATTTGTCTTCTTAGTATAATAGGAAAAGTGTATGGTAGGATACTTATTGACAGAGTTAGAGAAAGAACAGAGGAATTAGTTGGAGAAGAACAGGGAGGCTTTAGGAAGGGAAGAGGTTGTGTAGATCAGATATTCATTTGTAGATCTTTAGTGGAAAAGTTTCTAGAGAAGGGAAAGAAGTTGTATGCAGCTTTCATGGATTTGGAGAAAGCATATGACAGGGTGGATAGACAAGGATTGTGGAAAGTATTAAGGATATATGGAGTAGATGGAAAGTTGTTGAATGCTGTGAAGAGTATGTATGATGGTGCTAAGGCTGCAGTGCGTGTGGATGGTGAACTAAGTGAATTTTTCTCTTTGGAGGTTGAGTTGAAACAGGGATGTGTCATGTCTCCATGGTTGTTCAATCTGTTCATGGATGGGATAATAAGAGGTACAAGGTACAGTAGTGGATGTTGGAGTGGCCCTGGTGAGAGAGGATAGTGTTTGGAAACTCCCTGTATTGTTGTTTGCAGATGATACTGTGTTGTTGAGTGAAGACGAAGGGGAGCTGCAAGGCTTGGTGGATGAGTTTGGGAGAGTGTGCAAGAAATTGAATCTAAAGGTGAATGTAGGGAAGAGTAAAGTGATGGTCTTTGAGAGAGGTGAAGTCAGTGAATGTAGAGCGAGGTTGGATAAGGAATTGGAAAATGTGAGTATGTTTAATTACTTGGGTAGTGTGATGAGTAAGGATGGAGGTTTGGAGGGTGAAGTGCTTGAAAGGGTACAGCAGGGAAGAAAGGTTGCTGGTTCTTTGAAAGCAGTGATAAGAAAGAGGGAAGTGAGCATGGAAGTGAAAAAGTTACTACATGACAGTATTGTGATACCAACTCTAACGTGTGGAAGTGAAGCTTGGTCATTGTAGGAAGGACACAGACCTGATAAGCGATTAAAATGTGTCTGTTGATAGTAAAAGCGCCCACCTCAGCTGTTTTCCTCCCCAAAACTGGTGTTTTGGTCCAGCACGCCTAGATGTGCTACAGATGGCAACTTCCAGATACCGTCAGCGGCTGTTGTGGATAGCTACTGTAATCTGTTTTGGTGTGAAGTGGGTAGATGCTTGGAGTACAGAACAGTGTTCGTCAAAATTATCGAGCGCCTACCACCAGTTCCCGCAATACTTATGGCCAAAAAAGAATCACTCATTTCTGGGGGTAAAAATTGAGCCACAAGTTTGCGGCGCTAGCATGACGTCATGGTACCCTGAGGCCTTCCAACGTGCTGGTTGGTTCCCACCTCAGTTGCCCACGGGCTGCCTGAGAGAGAGGAACTCTGCCATGTCTCCCTGTCTTATTGTGCCATTTTTTACCAAGTGTCCTGCAGTGTTTTGGCTTTCGCCACTTTGTTATGGCACCTACCCGTGAACTATCGAGTGAAATTATATCCCAGATCATTGCTCTAAAGGAGGCAGGCCACCAGACAAAGGAAATTAGTGAATTGGTTGGTGTGGCACGATCGACAGTGCGTCGGTGGTGCGCGCGGTTTCGAGTGGAAAACAGTGGTGAAGTTCCCACAAAGAAACCGCGGTCTGGTAGGCCTAAGAAAACTTCCCCAAGGTCTGTTAATGTTTTAAAACGTGCAGTGGAGTTTAATCCTCGTGTGAGTGCAAGGAAAATAAAGAAGAGCAACCCGGAAGTGTTTGGTGAGGTGTCTGTAAGAACAGTGTCTCGTAGGGTCCATGAACTTGGTTACACAATTCACAGGCCTGTGAAGAAGCCTCTTCTCACAAAAAACCAGCGACTTCATGGGCTTGCCTTTGCTAATAAATATCTTAACTGGGGTGAGGAGCAGTGGTTGTCAGTGTTGTGGTCTGATGAGGCAACGCTTAGTGTCACCTGTAACAGAGGAGCACGTGTGTACCGACGGAAAGGTAGTGGCCCACTTGACCCACGGTATGTAGAAAGCACAGTTAAACATCCTGAATCACTCATGGTATGGGCTTGTTTTTCTGGTCAAGGTCTGGGGAAACTTGTTGTGCTTCCCAAGAACATAAGAGTGAATCAGGATGTTTACCTGGAGCTTCTTTGTGATCATTTACCAGACTCCTTCGAGCTAACAGGTGGACGAGTATTTCAGCAGGATGGTGCACCTGCTCACAAGGCCAAATCGGTCACCAATTGGCTTCGTGACTGCGAGATATCATTCATGAAAGACTGGCCAGGAAATAGCCCAGACCTCAACCCGATTGAAAACCTCCAGTACCTCGTAAAGAAGAGTCTCCAAGGGAAGGACATGAGCTGTCTGCCTAAGCTGGAAGCCGCCATTTGTGACTCCTGGGAGAAAATACCCCTCCAGCACCTCAGGAGCCTTGCCCTTTCACTTCCAAGATGTCTCAGGTCCATGAAGAAGCGTAAAGGATACCCTACAAAGCACTAAAGGTAAATAAAATGCATTATTTATATGTTGTTTCAATGTTGAAAGGTTTGTTTTGTAGGAGGGACGCAGGGTGCTCAATACTTCTGACGAGTACTGTAATCCCTCATTTATCTGGGCCTGTTCATTTCCTGGATACTGGATCCGGCTCTATTAAACCATTATCCAAAATTACTTGCTATCATCTGGACACAAAAGCCCCTGAGAACTTCAGTCGGCTGGCTGACATGTTCAGACATTCGATATAGTGGCAGCTGGGCTCAAGCCGTGAGCAAGAAATAGGCCATAACCCACAACCATAGCTAAAATGTCCATCCGCCCCTGTACTGAATTGTTAAAGTTGCATGCTGGTCCAGTCACTCCCAACGAACCTCCAGCACCCGAATAATACAACTTTAACCCACAAGTGGTCTCAAAACATCTGCACGCATCCTCTCTGAGTGTTGAAAGTTGTGTGGCCACCAGGCTATGTCTTTCCCAACTGCCACCACGCATCGTACACGGACCACAAGCTACGAGTACATGTTCTTTGACAGCTGCTGTCTGCGTCTCTACCGTACTGAATGTCCAAAGTCGCCCTGTCACTATGGGTTTTGTTTCTGAATGGCCACCACATGTCTAACAGACCACAAGCCAACAGTAAATGTATGGTAAAAGCACCTGTCTGCCATGTGACAGAAGGGTGAAAATCCTGCCCAAACTCCTCACTTCTCCCCCATCCCGTCCCTCCTCCATACCCTCCCAGCTCTCACCTCAGTCCCCCCCCTCCTTTGCGCTGATGGCAGTGACTCTTGAATTTTTAAATTTTTTTGTGATTTTTTCAAATACCATTGGTCGAATCGAAATTCTGAAGTGACCATGAGAAAGCTCATGAAACTCTGCATCTTGACATGTGCATAACCCTTGGGAGGTGCTGGCAAAATTTTGCATTAGGATGGTGGGAAGTTATATGAGGGTAGGTTTTACTCTTGAACATTATTTATTCTCACTTCATTTCCGTACTTTTAATCATGCGTTTTCAGTGTTTTAATTAGCTTATCTTATAGTATAAACTCAAGCAAAGATGATGGTATATCATTTATAGCAATTTAACCAATTTCCGGTGGCATACTGTATTTGGCTGTGGATTTTTTTGTCGCCCAGAAGCAGCTATCACTGGTGTCAGATAACTGATTTTTCCAACCGGCCTGAGGTTTTTGTAGATGTTTGTTGTTTATGCATTGTTCCCTTGGTGTTTAGCATTAATATGGATAATCCTGTGTGTGTTTTGATGTCTAAATGTGACAGATTGGCCTGAAAACAGTGCCAAAATATGGAGGAGTCCTGTACAAACAGTAGTGTATAGGCAGGATGTTTTTTGGCACTCAGTGTTTATTTTTTCATGGTTTTCTTGGTGTTTAACATTACTTTGGCTATTCCTATGTTTGTTTTGATATCTAAATATGGCAGATTGACTGAAAATAGTGCCAAAATTAGGAGGGGTTCCCCGCACACAGTAGTATGTTGGTAGGGTGTTTTTTTATTATCAATGTGTGTGTTTTTTTTTTATGGTTTTCTTGGTGTTTAGCATTACTTTGGATATCCCTATGTGTGTTTTGATGTCTAAATGTGGCAGATTGACCTGAAAACCCACAGATCCTTAGATTATAATGCTAGTACCAGACAACTTAGGGGACAGGAATTTTAGCTAAAAAAGGTGTGGGGGGGGGATGAACCCACCTATTGTAAGTTATTACTCAGAAAAGAGAGAACCAATCTAAGATGGCACTGTGTAACTGGCAGGGCAAAGGGGCAGGGGGTCTAGCTCCTTCAAACCCTGGCAGTGCACTCCTGACCCAACAGTTTTGTTCAGCAAAGGAGAGACTTTTTGAACTAAGGTTACACATGACCTTCATGGATCCCTTTACTGTTGAATACATAATATTTATTTCAGTTTGTTTAACACTAAATGGTTTGTTTAGCTTCAGTGAGACAATGTTGCTCTGTATGGAAGGGGACAGAAACATCCCATCAACTCCTTCACTGTTAGGGCATAGGTAATGCCTTCATTTAGAGGTTCAGTTTGCCCTTGATGTACCATGTGTTAACTTTCTGATGTTCCCTTTTTGCTGTTGGGCCTGAGTTCAGAATAGATAACAGAAAAAAATAATGAAACTTCTATTACTACTTGCAAAACTAATGTGTCAAATTCTCCAGTTTACAGTATCATTTACATGCAGACAGCAGTGTAGGCTCTGTTTACCTATTTTAAACATTGTTTTAGTGTCATAAACTCTTTGAACAGTATTGTGCAAAGAATATTATGTACTTAAATGCTATAGTTTGTCCCAGATACTGTGTCATAAAATAGACAGAAGGTCGCATTCCTGCATTAAATACTGTACACTTATACCCCGTTTTCTGGCACATCGATAACAGGGGCTTCGCTAGAACAAACACAGGAAATAGGGGAACTTTTCCACGATCCAAACAGTTTGAGTGTCCGTTGCCTTGCTAGTCCAACACCCCCCTTCTCCCTAGGTTAGAAATGAGGCTTTCCTGGCCCTGCTGTCCTCCCTTCATCCCTTCTCTTCACCCCCGTCCCTTCTCTTCTCCCCCCGTCCCTTCTACATTCCCCACCACACTCAGCACTGCCAGGCATGTCTCCCTCCCTGTCCCCTGTCCTACCCCACATGTGGTTGTCTCCCTCTCCATCCTCCCCAACCCCTGCTTGTCTCCCGTGTATGTGTGTGTGTGAGTGAGTGGTGAGTGAGTGAGAGTGGTGAGTGAGTGAGACTGCGGGGGAGCTGATAGGGCTGTTTGGTTTTCTTGTCTACTTCCCTGTGTCCCCACCATCCCCCACCCCCACTTGTCTCTATCCCCCCACTGATGCTTGTCTCCCTTCCCATCCTCCCACCCTCCCCCACCCCCACTTGGAGCACTGCCAGCTGCCTGCCTGGCTGTTTAGTTGCCCTGAAGCATCTCAGCACCACACATCCCACCACCATATCCTCCTGCATGTGGTTTGATGTGCCATTTTTTAGCAGTAGTATTGTTTCTGAGGATAATAACATTACCTTTGGTGTTTTATGCATCAGTCTGTCTTGATTGAGTAAGGTGTACTGTATGAGAGTTTGGGTTTGGGTCTGGAACGCATCTCTGGCTTTTCTTCAGTATCTTGTGGGTAAAATTGCTTCAATGTCTGATATACTCGCTGGCCGAATATTATCTTGTGGGTAAAATTGCTTCGATGTCTGACATACTCGCTGGCCGAATACTCCCACTGGTACGCAACACTGCCGGATATTGGGGTATGGGTATATAGCCAAAAAACACACCCCACAAATCACTAAAGATTATGTTGCAAAGTAGATATGGATATTAAGGGAAGTATCAATATATAGGTTAAGATATTTCTGTCAGTACAGTTATTTGTATTTCCAATTCAATATTCATGCAAAATGGAAATCTGACAAGGCAAGTTGGCAATCAAAAGGTAAAGCACTTGTATTTACTGAAGCATGATTACACGTTGAAGCCAAATTTTTTATTAGTTAATAGTCATATTAAATGTATATATATATATATATATATATATATATATATATATATATGAAGTCACAGAATGTACAATGAGGTTGGATGGTGAGGATATGGAGAGTGTGAGTGCATTCAAGTGCTTGGGCAGTGTGATGAGTAAGGATGGAACTTTGGGGGATGAAGTGCATGAAAGGGTACAGCAGGGAAGGAAGGTTGTTGGTTCACTGAAAGCAGTGATGAGAAATAGGGAGGTGAGTATGGAAGTTAAGAAGTCACTGCATGATAGTATTGCGATCCCTACTCTGACGTATGGAAGTGAGGCGTGGACCTTGCAAGAGGGGAACAAGTCAAGAGTGAGAGCAGTGGAAATGAGTTACTTGAGAGGAGCGTGTGGAGTGACATGGAGGGACAGGTTGATGAATGAAGAAGTGAAGGAACGTTGTGGGGTGGATGTGGATGTGGTTGAAAAGATTAGGAGAAATACACTGAGGTGGTTTGGACATGTGGAGAGAATGGAGAATGAAAGACTGACTAAGAGGGTGTATGTAGGTGAGGTAGAGGGAGGAAAGGGAGGGGTAGACCTAGGATGAGGTGGAGGGATGGAGTTGAGAGGTATATGAGGGAGGGGGGGGTGAGTTGGGGGGAGGGTAGTCAAATGGTGGGTGACAGAGAGACTTGGAGGCGTTTTGTCTGCGGCCACCCTTTGCGGAATTAGGGCGTCGGGCTATAGATAGATAGTTTGATAGATATATATATATATATATATATATATATATATATATATATATACATATATATATATATATATATACAGTAATCACTCCAATATCCGGATCAATAGAGCCATCGGTAGGTTCGGATATTGGTTTTGTCCGGATATTGGGCCCCAGCTTATGGACTTGTACTTACGGACCCTAACACAGAGAAACACCTATACAACTCCCTCCGGACATGCATAGCACCTATTTAACACCCAAATCACACCAATAAGGCACATAAATGACTGAAATAAATGCAATAGACACATAAAATGTGGGTTTAGAAGTACAGTATGTTCATACATTAATAAACATTCTGGTACTTATGGACTCTAACCGAATCTAACCTAACCGAACCTAACCGAACTCTGAAAAACACATTCCTACTGCACATGCATGAGGTAAGTTTAGTATGGAAAGAAGTACAGTATGACACTTTCTGGTAAGTATAGTATGGGAAAAAATACAATATGAAACATTCTGGTAAATATAGTATGGAAAATAGTACAACATGAAACATTTTGGCTACTTATAGCAAGTCCCTGGCCACCTCGATGAATAACCGCCTCCTCTCGGACTCTGACAGTAAGAACGATTTCCTGAAGCACTTGCACTACACTCTTCCTGAAGTCTTGCACTGAACTTAGTCACTAACACACAGAAGTCCGTTCTTTTCACAGTGTTCACTTTAGTCCAAATAATGTTCCATTAAATTTAAGTGTTGCACATTAACTTTTCCCAAGTTTTTTTTAAGTTTCCAAAGCCAAAACAAAGAAGGTTAGTTACGTTAAATTTCTTTTCTACTTAGTCTTTTCTCCCAACTTGAAAACCTTAACACAACACACCGTTTTTTTCACTGCACAACACTCAAAATTCCCGTGTGGTCTAGTGGAGAAGTTCTTGCTGTTTATTCACTGTCAGAGCCCGAGAGTATCACTGGCAGGCGTCCAAGGGGTGCATCGGTGGGTAGTGGTGATGGCGTACCGACTACAGAAGACTCTGAAGACAGCCGCAAACTCACGTCGAGCGGTGACTCCACTGTAGCTGATGTGCTGGGCTGTGGCTCGGAGCATGAGGGCCTGTCTTGGGGAGGCAACGGAGTGGAGCCAGGGCTTGGCACAGCGGGGGTCACGGGCCTGAAAAAACTGTCAATCGTTGACTGACGCAAGGACCGACGATTCTGGCGATTGATGATGCGCTGCCGCAAAGCACGCACTTCCTCCACGAGTCCCAAGGGCCCCATCTCCCTGTCGCAGTCCGGGTGTTCCAGGTAGTCTAGGACGAACTCTAGATGTTCCCGGAGTGCGCTCAGCTTGGGGATGGCTGGAGTAGTGTCCTGCTGGGCGGAGTCTGCATCATCATCGCCTTCGTCGTCGGAATCTTCAAGTTCGGGACTGACACCAGCAACCGAAGACGCGATCTCGATATCAGACAACGTCTGATACCCAGGATCGCCCTCGTCGTCGTCCAACCACTCACGAACATCGTCCACATCAACATCGTCGCCGTGCGTAGCAGTAGCCGTGCATGGAAGTCATCCACGTCAAACCCTAGGAAATCGTACTCCACATCTGTTCCGAGAAGCAGACGAGACCAACCATTTTCAAGAGTTTTCACAGGGACTTCCTTCCATGCACTAGCCCAGTTGTACAGCGCAGACTTGATGTTGTAGCGGCGAAGGTTTTCCAAAGTCCTCTTGCCTCGAGTGTCACGTCCTTCCCTGCGCTCGTCCTCGTCCTCGAGAACCACCATCACCTCGTCCAGGAACTTCCGACGGTACAGGCGCTTTGTTGCCACGATCACTCCTTGGTCCATTGGTTGAATGAGAGCAGTCGTATTAGGTGGCAGAAACATGCACCTAATACGGCCATTCTCAGCAACCAAGTCCTTGTCGCACGGGTGGGCAGGTGCATTGTCGAGGAGAAGGAGAGCCTTTACCTGGTCGCAAGGAATTCCCAGTGTCTTCGTCTGGTAATGTATGACCTCCTTGACGAAGTGATAGTGAAACCAGTCTTTGAAAATCACAGCTGTGAACCATGCTTTCAAAGAATGGTACCATACGACAGGAAGGACATCCATCACCCCACGAAGGCACCGAGGCTGCTTTGCATGGCCAACAATAACGGGCTTAAGCCGGTGCATGCCGTTAGCATTGGCACAACACAAAGCAGATATCCGTTCCTTAGAAAGCTTGCGGCCAGGTACACGCTTCTCCGTCTCATCGGCGAGAGTGTTCGTTGGCACCGAGCGATAGAATAGGCCAGTTTCGTCAGCGTTATAGACTTGACCGAGAGTGAGGCCCTCCCTGTCGATCAAGCCTTTCACCTTGTGCCGAAACTCGTCCACTCCATCCTCGTTAGCGTCCAATGCTTCGCCATGTGCTTTACGGTTAGTAAGGCCATGTCGCAACTTGAAAGCGAAGAGCCATCCCTCGGATGCCTTGAAGTCTTGGGCGTCGTGAAGCCTTGCAAACTTCCTCAGCAGCAGCCTTCAGCTCCGTTCCACGTACCATCACACCAGCTGCACGTTGCTGTCGATGCAAATCAACGTGGAGCGGTCGATCTCTGCATACTTGGGGTAAACATAACCTTCCTCTCCACGTTGCGTTTGCTTCTCGACGAGAAGTCAGCCGTGTACTGCATGAGCTTGTCTCGGGAACGCTTGATATCAAACAAAGTCGACCGGGCCAGGTTGAACTCGCGGAGAATGCGAGAGGAAGACCAACCCGCATCAACCTTCTCCAATATCTCCGCTTCTTCTCCAGAGTCAACACCACTCTCTTCCTTTTCTCAGGAGGCGGGGCCATCATCACACACACTAAGAGTAGGGCAGAGAGCAGCAGGAGGCCTTGCAGCAAGTACGGCACCACCACAAAAGCGAGCACGTGGGCAGCCATGGCGAAGAGCGTAGGTCTTGTCGCGGTGAGAGACAGGCGGGAAGTGGGGAGGATGCAGCGGCGCTCTATCGGACGTCGGAGGAATGACGAACCAAAAACAATGCTCTCAACGCTGGCGCACGCAGCAATTTCAAATTACGGACGGCAAAAAATCGATTTTTTTTTCCAATTTTTTTGGATTTTCGGACCATTTTGGGAATGTTTGATCCCAGGACGATAAGGTTCGGTTAGTGGGGATGTTCGGATATTGGGCGTCCGGATATTAGAGTGATTACTGTATATATATATATATATATATATACAGTAGGCTCGCACAGTGCTTGAATCGCATTGTGCGCGAGTGAACAAAAATCATAACCAAAAACCTTGAATGCGTGAGTTTACCTCACAGAACGTGAGGTAGAGGCAAGGAATGGCTCAAAAACGCCATTTTCTATTAGTATGCGACCCTCTCCTCACACAACGCGTCCATTGTCACGTGTCGTCATGTTGATGGGCCGAAATTCCCGGGCATTCTACTGCGCAGCTTGGGGTACAAGGTGGCTGGCACGCCTAACAGTCCCGGCTCGTGCACAGTGCGGTTCCGCTCTCTACAGCTAAACTGTCATGTACAATGTGTGGCGTTGTTTTTGCTGCTCCATCCTGGCCTGTACTTCGCTGCACCATGGCTCCAGTCCCAAGAGTTAAAAAACTTCTGATGCACGGAACCAAGTTAGAGATTATCAAGATGAAAGAGGAGGGACAAAGAAACACCGCCATTGGGAAAGCCCTGGGACTGGCTGAATCAACAGAGAGGACAGTGTGGAAGAACCGTGATGCCGTAAGGACTCTTGTGAAGACGTATGGTGCCTCTGACCTAGACAACCGTTCGCGGGTGGGAAATTGTGTGATGATACTAATGGAACGATATCTTGCCTCCTTCATAATGAGGAAGGAGAAGGAAGGTGTTCCACTGAATGGCAGATTTATTCGGAACCAAGCCTAGCTGTTTTACAAGGCAGCACCTTGCAAGTTAAATGTGGACAAACCTTTCAAGGCATCGGTTGGATGGTTGGACCGTTTTCTGAAGTGCAAGGAACTCCATCACGTCAAAGTGTCTGGTGAATGTGCCCCCGCCGATGAGCTGGTGGTGAGAGACTATCCTTTGATATTTAGAGCACTTCGTGAAGAAGGACAGTACACCAAGGACCAGATCTACAATGTCGACGAAACGTTGTTATACTACAAGGCCATGCCCAAATCAACTTACTGTCACGAATTAATTCACGACATTGTATTAGTATTATATGAAGGAACTTCTGAATTTCATTGAAGTGCATTAATTTTCGCTCAGACTGTTAACTGCCTCGTTTTTGCATTCAGATCGTAATGAGTTTTCATAAACCTTGTCATTGTTTTCATAAGTGACTGTCTTTCTGTATAGACTGTGCATTTCACTGAACGAAAATTTTTGCGTAGTTGTCGTTCTTGCATTGCTTCTCGACCGTTGATTTGGGCCGTGCCTAGCCTGCTTACATGAGTCAGTCGGTGTCAAGCAGCTACAGGAGGAGGTTTGTTGTACCAGAGCTGAGAGAGGAGGTCTTCTAGCGCCTACAGCGTCCAGAGTCCAATGATTCCCTGTATTTCCCCGCCGAGTTTTGTGATCAGTTGCAGTGAGCTTAGCAGCGAATAGCAGCGCCTGGTGTGCAACAGACAGACGCCCAGTCTTTCGTTGCTTCAGCTCTGTTCCCTTCACTGACCAGTATTTTCGTTCGTTTTCTTAGCCTTAAGTCAGACTAGCTTTGACTGAGTGAGTGAGTGTATTTCCTTTGTTATTTGAATTCACTAGTCCCCCTGTGACAGTGAATTCCCCTTTTGAATTAATTTTGAGATTCATGTAACGTAAATTTATTTTCTTGTAATCAATAAATTTACAGTTCTTTTCTTTGAGCTCATTTAACCGTATTAATGCCGTTTGATTTCTCCATATTGAGATTAATTTAGTTTGCTACTCCCAGTTAGCACAAACTTCTTATATTAATCACAACTGGTATTTAAGCCAGTTCTTCCATATTAAAAGTTAATTCCGTTTTGTCAGCCAAGAGTTAAGCATCAGGAAGGACCTGTCCATTATTAGTACTGTATTAGTTGTTGATTGTCAGGGGGTAAGAATACTTTCTCAGAGGCTAACAGTCCTAACAATCAACACTCGTAAGCGATTTGTCTCCGCTGTGTGATGTTTAGAAAGTTTATAAAATTCTCATCTTTAGAGAATTGGCAAAGTAAGCCAGCATAAAGTAAAACTTACTTGATTTCACAAGTCAACTCCTTGTTTTTACTTTTGAGTAATATCAGCATTTAATTCTTAAATTTTATGTCCCCCCGTGACATCTGGCGACTTCATTCCAGGATATTAACTCCTAGCTGTAAAGTCTATCTATCTATCTATTGCCAGACGCCTCAATCCCGTTTGGGGTGGCCACAAACAAATCGCCTCCAAGTCGCCCTGTCCCCCGCCATTTCACTACCCTGCTCCCAACTCACACCCCCCTCTCTCATATACCTCTCCACCCCATCCCTCCATCTCATCCTCGGTCTCCCCCTCCCTCTTCCACCCTCCACCTCACTCACATACACTCTCTTCGTCAGTCTTTCACCCTCCATCCTCTCCACATGTAAAGTTATTAATAAAATAATACTCACTCACACCTAGGTATTTGTTATCATTAAAGGCTGTAGGCACTAGTCACGATTCACTAGTCCCCCTGCGACAGTGAATCTTACCAGTTTAACTAGATAAGACTAGCCACGATTCACTTTCCCTGTGCGACAGTGAATCCCACCAGTTTAACTAGATAAGACTAGTCATGATTCACTAGTTCCCCTGCAACAGTGAATCCTATCAGTTTAACGAGATAAAATGAGTCACAATTCATTAGTCCCCCTGCGACAGTGAATCCTCCTCCACAGGAGATAAAATGTGTAACAATTCATTAGTCCCCCTGTGACAGTGAACTCTCCTCCACAGGAGATAAAACGTGTAACAATTCACTAGTCCCCCTGCGACAGTGAATTCTCCTACACAGGAGATAAGACTGGTCACCACCAGCCTGTGCATATATTCTTTACTTTTGGTTATTGGCATTTCTCTGGGAAACAGCAGTCAGTACTCAGTCTTTAGTCCACTCAGCCTTAGTTGTGTTAGCATTATGGCTACTAGTCCATATGTACAGGAAGCCAAAGGTATGGGGCTTACCGATCCCCAGGAAATTAAAGAATATGTGCTTTCACGGTATAATTATGATCAGCAACGTGAGAATGATGCCCATGAAGAGCGTAGAATTCAACGTGAATACGAGCGTGAACAGCGCGAGGAACGTGAGAGAACGTCAAAACGAGCATGCCAAGCGCAAGGCATGTGAGAAACATGAACTTGAGATGCTGAAGCTCAAGCGAGACTCCTTGGCTTCAGGCTCATCTGGTGCAGCCGACCCGAGCATGAGTGCTCCCCCTGCACATGTTCTGGCAACCCCGCGCCTCAAGCTTCCTTCATGTAAGGAAGGTGAGTGAATTGAGCCATTCATAGCTCTTGTCGAAGACGTGGCGCAGCTGTACCAGCAGGATGAGGCAGCTAAGTGGCTCCAGTTTCTTAGCTTGTTCAAGGGCCTTGCCCTCGATATTCATCACAGAATTCGTGGAGACAATCTTACGTATGAGATGATGAAGGCCACACTCATCAGAGTGCACGGTCTCACAGTTGACAACACCAGGAGTCAGTTCATGAGGGCACGCCTCCAAAAAAGGAGACTGCTGTTCAGTTCCTTGATCGTCTCACTGCATTCTTAGATGGGTGGATGGAGAAAGATGAAACCCCTCGCATGCGAGAGGGGATAATTGACCTCATGCTGCGCACACAGCTAGAGAAGTCATGGCCTGCTGAGCTTATGGCGCAGCTTAAGATCTGCCAGGTAAGGGATGCCAGCCAAATGGTGGAAAAGGCTGATGCATTCTTCACTGTGTACGGGTACCAAACTTGTAAGCAACAGACCTGGAACAGGAAAGCTGACAAGTCTGGGAAACCATCTTAGACTGAACCCCAGCATCAAGGCCATTCTCAGAATAATGGCCAAGGTCCAAACAAACCGCAAAAGAAGGACCAGGGGCAAAATATGCAGAAACCCGATTGGAGGAAGTACAAGCAGTACCCTAACCAGCAGCAGTATCAGCCACGTGATCGACAGTCGGGACAGTCCTTTTCAGCACGAGCCCCAGTGTATCGGAGGCAGGAGGCAAACACAGCCTTCATTCCTCAACAGCAGTATGGTGGTGTCGTCCCTAGCAGCACAGGTACTTCCCCACAGTTCACTAGTCCTCCTGCGACAGTGAACCCTCCACCAAAGGTGGTCAATGCTCCAACTCCTCAGATGGTGAGTACGACCCCTCAGGCATCTAGTCCGAGTACGAATCCCATCACATTCGCGGAGTTGTGCGTTGTGCAGCCTTATCAATGGCTGGCTGCTTCCTCCACAGGACCTCCCACAGGCAACAGTGCCTTCCTTGTTCAGCCAGGGTTTGTGGGAGGCATTCTTGTAAAGGTCCTGAGAGACAATGGTTCCTCAGGTTGCTCTGTCAGGCAGAGTCTAGTTCAGCCCGAGGAGTACACAGGTAAACAGATCCAAGCTCAGCTTATTGATTGATCAGTGAGATTGTTCCCTGAGGCACATATCCAGGTGGCATCTCCATTTTACACTTGTACGACAGTTGCATTTGTCATGCCAGAACCTTTGTTTGACCTAATAATAGGTAACATAGCAGGTGCCAAGCATAGTTGCACCATAGATGACGCTACTCAGACTTCGGCTGCAGTAACAAGAGCCATGGCCAAGGCTCCGAACCATGTCACCCCGGTGACCATTGAATTGCCGCAAGATCTGATTTGTAGTCAAGATGTTGTGCGAGAAATACACTCTGACCCAACACTTGCTGCTGTGCGGAAGAAGCAAAAAGGTTAAGTGATTAAGTATTCACGGGGAGGTCAAGCCAAGTTCCTTTGTAAACAAGGATGGCTACATGTACCGTGAATCACAAACACCCCAGTGTGAGGTTCGACTGCAGTTTGTCGTTCCCGCTAAGCATCGCCAAGCAGTGTTAGAATGGGATCATTGTTCAGCGTCCGGAGGTCACATGGGCAAAAAGAAAACCCAGGGCCTTATCCGTTCTGACTTTTTCTGCCCAGGAATGGGACAGGAAATAGATAGGTTTGTGCATTCCTGCAATGTGTGTCAACGTACCACCAGTCAGGGATTTGTCTGTCCTTCCTGCGCTGTTTGAATCCATGCCCATAATCTCTGAATTAGTTGAGAGAGAGGGCAGTGGTAGTGTGGGGTGCAAACGTGATGTCTCACCTGTCGGCCCTACAGGACACATTATGTCCAAGACCTGTATATACTTGTGTACTGTAGGTTAAGGGTGAAGTTTGATCACCCCGCAGAGGCAGTCCAAGGCTGTGTCTGAATTACCTTGTGGAGCATCTCAAGTTGTGGGCCTCTCTGAGGATTCCCGGAGAATACACATTATCCATATGAGTGTTCACACCCATGTTGAGTGTTAAAATGTGACCTGCCGGAGTTTGCGTAGGGATTCTAAGCTTGCCGATGTTAATCGTAAGTGTAGAGTTAGGTTTAACCAGTAAACTGGATGTTCTGAGAGATTTATGCAATCCAAGGACTAGCACGTTTCCTGGTTAATAATGAAGGTTCAACCAGTAAAATACAGGGGTCCTCAGAGATTTATGCAATCCAGGGACTACGTTTCCTGGTTAATAGTGTATCCATTAAGAAAATAATAGTGTAAGTTTTGTAGCATATGTGCTGACTACTAGGCAGAGAGAGAAAGTGTAATTTAATATAAATTGTTTGTCACACTGACACTTTTGATGCTCCACCTCGATTGATTTTCCAGGTGCAGATGGCGGGCGTAGCAGTTTTCCCATGCAGATCAGCTGATTGTCTCTGCAGCATGCTGCCGCCTCTTCTTTCCTGCCTTGTTGTCTCTATTTACTATTGATTCGTATTATATCATTTTACACATAGGTACAGTTACACTACAACTGTCACAACTACATCGTGAATTACATACACCACGCTACATAACAAATTAGTTGTTAATGGAAATGTAGCGAACTTTTGCTCAGTTTGACCTGAGTACAGGATTTTTCACTGTCGTCACGGAGTTTTTTCCTCAAGCTTGCTTCTACTAATGTAAATATGAGGTTTTTACACTCATTGCCGACAGTGATTTTCTCCTGCAGCAGGATAGTACACACACCACAGTGTGAATCTTGTGTGACTTAGGATGTAAATATCACCAACTGTTAAATTTTCTATGAAAACATTTCATTTTGATGGGGTGTAATGTCATGAATTAATTCGCGACATTGTATTAGTATCATATAAGGGAACATCTGAATTTCATTGAAATGCATTAATTTTTGCTCAGACTGTTAACTGCCTCGCTTTTGGATGCAGATCGTAATGAGTTTTCATAAACCTTGTCATTGTTTTCATAAGTGACTGTCTTTCTGTATAGACAGTGTGTTTCACTGAGCGAAAATTTTCATGTAATTGTTCTCGCATTGCCTCTCGACCATGATTTGGGCTGTGCCCAGCCTGCTTACGTGAGTCAGTTGGTGTCGAGCAGCTGCAGGAGGAGGTTTGTTGTGCCAGAGCTGAGAGAGGAGGTCTTCGAGCGCCTACAGTCTCCAGAGTCCAACGATTCCCCGTATTTTCCCGCCGAGTTTGGTGATCAGTTGCAGTGAGCTTTGCAGTGAATAGCAGTGCCTGGTGTGCAACAGACAGACGCCCAGTCTTTCGTAGCTTCAGCTCCGTTCCCTTCACTAACCAGTATTTTCGTTCGTTTTCTTAGCCTTAAGTCAGACTAGCTTTGAATGAGTGAGTGAGTGTATTTCCTTTGTTATTTGAATTCACTAGTCCCCCTGTGACAGTGAATTCCCCTTTTGAATTCATTTTGAGATTCATGTAACGTAAATTTATATTCTTATAATCAATAAATTTACAGTTCTTTTCTTTGAGCTCATTTAACCGTATTAATGCCGTTTGATTTCTCCATATTGAGATTAATTTAGTTTGCTACTCCCAGTTAGCACAAACTTCTTATATTAATCGCAACTGGTATTTAAGCCAGTTCTTCCATATTAAAACTTAAATCTATTGTGCCGGCCAAGAGTTAAGCATCAACATGGACATGTCCATTATTAGTATTAGTTATTGATTGTCAGGGGATAAGAACACTTTCTCAGAGGCTAACAGTACTAACAATGAGCACTCGTAAGCGATTAGTCTCCGCTGTGTACTGTTGAGGAAGTTTATACAATTCTTGTCTTTAGAGAATTGGCGAAGTAAGCGAGCATAAAGTAAAACTTACTACTTGATTTCACAAGTCAGTTCCTTGTGTTTACCTTTTATTAATATTTGCATTTAAATTCTTAAATTTCACATCCCCCGTGACACTTACATCACTAAAAAACAGAAACAAGCTCCTGGTCGCAAGCCCCAGAAGTGTAAGATGACGGTAATGTTCACTGTAAACCTGTCTGGGAGCCACAAGATGAGGCCAGTTATTGTACACACAGCTTCACACTCAAGGTGCTACAAAAACCTCACGAACATGGACGCAAATGGCGTGTACTGGTACAAGTCTGCAAATGGTTGAATGACCCGGAACATTATGGCAGACTGGTTAACAAAGCACTGCGTCCCCGATGCCAGGGCCAAGTGTCGGGAACGTGGCATTCCATTTAAGATGCTCCTAGTGCTGGACAATTCACCAAGTCACCCTCCATACCTAGAAGATCTGCACAAGGATTGTCATGTTGTGTTTCTGCCGCCCCTGACGACATCAGTAGTGCAGCCACTGGATCAAGAACTGATTGCCACTGTGAAGCACTTCTACTATAAGTAAGTGTACGACTACCTACGCAGGAAGACTGACACACAAGAGGAGCTTCATGCCTTACAAGAAGATCACGACGAAGACCTCGATGAGGCATCTGCTCCTGTGCCATCTCCTCCAGCAGCTATATCCCAACCCACCACAGGTGACATGACTGTTGAGGCATTTTGGCGTCGTTTTACAGTGAAGGACGAAGTTGACTTTCTCCTACAAGCATGTCACTAGATTACACCTGCAGCGGTGAACCATGTGTGGCGAATGTTCGTTCCTCACACCCAGGAGACGGCCATTCAACCACTGGCCGAGGCTGAGGCAGCAACATTGACAGCAGCACAACTTGTACCAGGTTTTGAGGATGTTACATTGGCAGAAATACGAGAAGTGCACGCCACTAATGAGGAACAGCCTCCTGAGAAAGTGTTGCAACGGATAGACAAGGCTGATGCGGAGCCCGACACCAGGCAGAGTCAAGTTGAGCAGCCTAGTGTGATGGAGGGGAATAAAGAGCTGTGTATATCAACAATAAGCAAGATACTTGCTGCCGTGGATAAGCTCAAGGAAGAGGTGAAGGAACAGGGAGTGAGCAGCCTAAGAACAGAGGGAATTCTGGTTGGTATCAACAAACTCTTCCATTTCTACACAGACAGGCACAGGCAAGAAATAAACAGAAGACAGACGCTCATAACAAGTTACACACAGCGGGCTCAAGTTAGTGAAATTGAGGAACCAGCTACATCGTCTGCTCCTGTTCTTGTTGAGGATGAAGAGGATGAATTGTCAGAAGTGTCAGCATTGGACTTCGAGGGGTTTATGGCTGAAGTGAGTGACTTTGAGGCTCCTGGGGAAGGTGCTTAAGAGGAGTCTGTGGAGGGAAGTGTTGGTGTGGCGCCATAAGTGTTGCCGCGCCTTGGAACCCCTGTTATTTAAGTCCATGAGGCCTGTTGTCTACTGTTGTTAAGGTGACTGCCCATATTTTTGTTATTGTAGCTATATCTGTAGTACAATGTCTGAAAAATTTGACCTTTATTATCTCTCTAAGGGCCAAAAAATGTCCAGGTATGAGGGGGTACCACCCATATGTAATTTTTACCCTAAGATTATGTATTCATAGTGTGCGAATTCATAGTGCACGAGGTCGTGGACCACCTAGTCTCTTGCGCACTGTGTGAGCCTACTGTATGCAGTATATATATATAAAATAAAAAAGGTACAAGGTAGGGTAGTGGATGTTGGAGTGGCCCTGGTGAGAGAGGATAGTGTTTGGAAACTCCCTGTACTGTTGTTTGCAGATGATACTGTGATGTTGAGTGAAGATGAAGGGGAGCTGCAAGGCTTGGTGGATGAGTTTGGGAGACTGTATAAGAAACGGAATCTAAAGGCAAATGTAGGGAAGAGTAAAGTGATGGTCTTTGAGAGAGGTGAAGTCAGTGAATGTACAGCGAGGTTGGACGGTGGGGAATTGGAAAATGTGAGTACGTGTAAGTACTTGGGTAGTGTGATGAGTAAGGATGGAGGTTTGGAGGGTGAAGTGCTTGAAAGGGTACAGCAGGGAAGAAAGGTTGCTGGTTCTTTGAAAGCAGTGATAAGAAACAGGGAAGTGAGCATGGAAGTGAAAAAGTTACTACATGACAGTATTGTGATACCAACTCTAATGTACGGAAGTGAAGCTTGGACGTTGTTGGAAGGACACAAGTCAAGAGTGAGAGCAGTGGAAATGAGTTATTTAAGAGGAGCCTGTGGAGTCACATGGAGAGACAGGCTGACGAATGAGGATATAAAGGAGCGTTGTGGTGTGGATGTGGATGTGATAGGAAGTGTTATGAGGAACACACTGAGGTGGTTTGGCCATGTGGAGAGGACGGAGGGTGAAAGACTGACGAAGAGAGTGTATGTGAGTGAGGTGAAGGGGGGAAGAGGGAGGGGGAGGCCGAGGATGAGATGGAGGGATGGGGTGGAGAGGTATATGAGAGAGGGGGGTGCGAGTTGGGAGCAGGGGAGTGAAATGGCGGGGGACAGGGCGACTTGGAGGCGATTTGTTTGTGGCCACCCCAAACGGGATTGAGGCGTCTGGCAATAGATAGATAGATAGATATAGATATAGATATATAGATATATATATATATATATATATATATATATATATATATATATATCTATCTATCTATCTATATATATATACCATGTCACCCTGTCCCCTGCTGTTTCACTGCCTTGCTCCCAGCTTACACTCCCTTCTCTCATATACCTCTCCATTCCATCCCTCCATCTCATCCTTAGCCACCCCCTCCCTCTCCCCCCCTCCACCTCAGTCACATACACTCTTCTCTTTAGTCTCACTCTCCATCCTCTTCACATGCCCAAACTACCTCAGTGTGTTTTTCCTAACACTTCGTGTCACATCCACATCCACACCACAACACTCCTTCACTTCCTCATTTGTCAATCTGTCTCTCCATGTGACTCCACATGCTCCTTTCAAATTACTCACTTCCACAGCTCTCACTCCTGACTTCTGTCCCTCCAACAAGGTCCAAGCTTCACTTCCATACGTTAGAGTTGGTATCACAATACTGTCATGTAGTAACGTTTTCACTTCAATGCTCAATTCCCTGTTTTTTATCACTGCTTTCAAGGAAGCGGCAACTTTCTTCCTTGTTGTACTTTTTCAAGCACTTCACCCTCTAAACTTCCAGCCTTACTCATCACACTACTGAAGTACTTAAATGCACTCACATTTTCTGTTTCCTCCTCATCAACCCTCACTGTACATTCACTGACTTCACCTCTCTCGAAGACCATAACTTTACTCTTCCCTACATTCACCTTTAGATTCTGTTCCTTACATACTCTCCCAAACTCATCCACCAAGCCTTGCAGCTCCCCTTCATCTTCACTTAACAACACAGTATCATCTGCAAACACCAGTACCGAGAGTTTCCAAACACTGCCCTGTCTCATTAGGGTCGCTCCAACATCCACTGCTCTACCTTGTATCTCTTTTATAACCCCATCCATATACAGATTGAACAGCCATGAAGACATGACATATCCCCTTTTCAACCCAACCTTCAAATAGAAAAATTCACTCAGTTCAGTATCCACACACACTGCAGCCTTAGCACCCTCATACATACTTGTCACGGCATTCAACAACTTCCCATTTACTCCATATATTCTTAATACTTTCCACATTCCTTTTCTATCCACCCTGTCATATGCTTTCTCCAGATCCATGATGGCGGCATACAACTTGTTTCCCTTCTCTAGAAACTTTTCCACTAAAGATCTAAGAATGAATATCTGATCTACACAACCTCTTCCCTTCCTAAAACCTCTCTGTTCTTCTCCAACTAATTCCTCTGTTATTTCCCTAGCTTTGTCAATAAGTATCCTGCCATATACTTTTCCTGTTACACTAAGAAGCCAAATGCCCTTATGATTACACATACTTCTTTTTCCCCTTCCATTGTGCAGGGGAATAATTATACCTGACTTCCAGTCCTAACTCTACCTTCTTCCCAGGCCAATCTGCACATCTTCCACATCCATTCTACTACTATCTTTCCCCCATGCTTCAGCATTTCATCACACACTCCATCATTTCCAGGGGCTTCCCCCATTTTAACTTTCTTCATTGCTTCCACACCTTCCATTCTACTGATTTCTTCCTCTCTTCTCACCTCCCTCCTTCTCCCAGCCATTCCTCAACCACTTATACTCGCATTATTCATTCTCTATGTTCAACAGTTCGTTAAAGTGTTCTCTCCATCTCCTCACTTTTTCTTCCTTCTCCACTAGTAAGGTACCATCTTTATCTTTCACTTCCCAACCAACTTCTTTGGCACCCTGTGTAACTCTCCTTACCTCTTTCCTGAACATTTCTTACATTCCCTTCACTTTACACTCAAATTCCTTCCAAATTCCTCATCCACTCTCTTCTTACTCTCCCTTACTAATCTTTTCACCTCTCTCTTCTTACTCTCCCTTACTAATCTTTTCACCTCTCTCTTCCTCTCTGCATACAACTCTTTCTTCCGTCTCTCAACTTCTTCCACATTCCTGTTTCTCATCCACTCATTATATGCTTTCTTCTTTTGTGCCACAGCCCGGAGCACCTCTTTTTTCCACCACGCTGTTCCCTGCACCCCCTTTCGTCTTCTCTTGACCCCACACATCACCTCACATGCTGCACAGATTTCTTCTGTGAATAACTTGCACTCACCTTCCATGCACCTCATCTGCTCCAATCCATATTTCCCCAATCGCTTCTCCACTTCTCTCTTATATTCTGCCCTTTTTTCATCCTTTTGTAACCTTTCCACCCTCCTTGTATGAGGTACTTCCTCCTGTCCTTCCCTTCTTCTATTTCTCCATTTCGTTTGGACACTGATTCCGACCACCACCAAGTGGTGGTCAGAGAGTCCACTCCCCCAACCTCTATATACTCTTGCATCCTTTATACATCTTCTCACCCCGTCATCCACACATACATAATCAGTCATTGGCTTCTGTTCATTCAGTTCACCATCCACCCTTCTCATCACTCGTCATGTATACCTGTGGATCATTTTGTGCCTGAAGAGCGTATTGGCTATCACCAACCCCCTCCCGGCACAAATGTCCACTAAAGCACTGCCATTCTCATCCATTTCTGCAGGCACACCCCACTCACCAACTACTCCATGCACCTTCCCATTCCCTACTTCTCCATTCTTATCTCCAATCAAAAACACTCTCTCATTCCTTTCAGACTTTTCCATGCACACTTCCACATTTGTCCAGAACTCCTCTCACTCTGCTTGCACAATCTTGCGTTAGCGCATACACTCACACAGTCGGCCACATTCGTAGTCCAACTTTCAGTCTTACCCATACAATCCTTGAGCCAACTGCTCCATACTCTCTTTTATTCTCCATCCATCTGTTACAACAATACACACCCCTTCTTTTGCCCTTTCATTCTCATGTATTCCCGCACATATACCCCATATGCCCCGTAAGTATCATATTTTGCAATTGAAAGTGCTGATTTGGTACTGTAATTCTTGTGCCAGTTCTGTAAATGATTGCTGATTTGGTAATTCATCACACCCACTTAACCCCCTTGCGCACTGTAAGTTTTCTGTAAGTTTGTGGGACATGATCATAGAAAATGCCATGAGGGCAGCCTGGACATGCGCACAAAGGAAAACATTCCCATGGACTTTATTTGCCCCAGAAATTGATTTTATTTGTATAACTTGTATACAGTACCATCATTTTCACTGATGTTTATACAGTATGAAAGTTAATAATAAAACACAAAACTGATGAGTAAAAGTTCAGTGAAAGTATTGAAATGCAGTGAGAATAATGTTGTTTCACAGTGAAAATTATTTCTTAACACCCAACTGCAATATTTTACCTGCACCATGGAAGAGCTAAACACATGTCTAAATGTAGAATTTCACAAGCTTTTGTGTGATATCTTCGGAATTTTGATACGACAATAGTTTTCGAGAAAATCACCCAAAATTGTGCATGCGCTCACCCCTTCCCCCCCTCCAAAAGCCGAGAGAAAGATGACTATTTGAGGTTGTTGACCTTGAAATAGACACCTTTCCCTATGATGCACCAAAGAGTGATGCACTCCATGGTAAAACTTAATTTTTGATGAATTGCCTAATTAGCATCCCCTCTGACCAACACTGATATTGACGCAAAGTGAATCATCTGTTACTCTTCAGCCTAACACCATTTTGACTCATTTTGCATCATCATGCATGAAGGGGTTAAAGTGGGGGTCTCAAGTGCTATAGTAGGACTCGCGTACGTTTGCAGCTGTGGTGTGGCCCGCACCTGTGTACAGTGTTGCCACGTTTTCTATACCGTTATCTCTCTCTCTCTCTCGTGGCGGGAAATGTGAGCCACCCTGAGTACTTCTGATTCTTTTATAAGTTATTTATAATTGTGCTTTCATTTGTTAATTTGATTTTGTTATATTTAGTGATGCCGACAATGCATTCAGTGCATGCCCCTCTCCTGCCTCTCTCTCTCTCTCTCACCGACTGGGTGTGGAAGTGTTGCCGCTCGGGAGTGAGTAATATATATATTTTTTTTTTTACTTCGATTAAGCAACGTTGGGTCTGGTTAGTACTTGGATGGGTGACCGCCTGGGAGCACCAGATGCTGTTGGCATCCCTACGTCAAGTGGGGTTGGTGGAGGATTAGTGCCCCTCCCTGTAAAACAATTAACTCTAAGCCCTTGGCCACCCTGTCTGGGATACATGGCGTCTGGCAATGATTGAATGAATGAATTGGCATATGCCTACTATTTTGTCCTACATATTAGCTTATGATTATAAATGTGATTATTCCTCGCCCTTAAAATTATGGTAAAAGCCAGTAAATGTGAGCATTTTTTCCTAGCAACACTTGTACAAGCTATGGTTGGGTCTACGGAGGGGTACGTACTTTATCTTAGGCCAGACTGGGTGTGTAAGTGTTGCCACTCACAAGAATTACATGACATTATTTCTTTTACTTTGGATATTGGCATATTTCTTCTTTTTTCAGGCTCATTATCTTATATCCATAACTGTGATATTATTACCCACCCTAAAACTACGCTAAAAACCATTAAAAGTGACTACAATTTCTTTTAGCAACACTGTACAATATGTATGCCATGTTTCTGTGTTACTGTATAAATATTTTATGCATAATAAGATTACTGTTGATTCATCCATCAAAATACACAAGTGTAAGTTTTATTCATCTGAATTTATCGAATTTGTGATGCCTTGTACATAAATAGCTTCCGTTTCACATCGCAAGTTGGGGAAACGTGGCACCATTGTGCACAGGTGCGGGCCACACCACAGCTGCAAACGTACGCGAGTCCTACTATAACAGTTTCATCTTGATTTATAATAAGACTTTCATGATTCCCTTTGCCATGATTTGTTTAAATAGAAGGGTTGTACCCACATATTGAAACAGGTTTGACCTGATGAAGTGAAGATCCTTATCAGGCCAAAATTGTTATACCTTTACCATGAATCATATCTGTTCCTGCTAGATGTAGCCTGTAAGGTTAAGTCATAAGGATGATTGGTTGGGGTAAATGCTCACACAACACATCTCAGGGGATGAGTGACTGGGTACCCTTGTCTTAGACGTCCAGGGGTGAATAGCATAGTTCTCAGTCATAGACTTCTGGTGGGGAAATATGATAAAAGATTGGGTGATGGACGAGTGGGTAGACTATAACATTTTCATTGTCACTGTAGCTACCTGTACTATCACCCTTCAGTCTGAGAATGCAGTTTTTACCAGTACAGGATATTTAATTATTTGTTGTGCCCTGCATTTTTTTTTTTTTCTTTTTTTTTTGTATCATGGCTACTCAATTATGTATTTTTGTTATGATGATTTCATTCAATTTAGGACTTTTCAGACTGGATAGGTCAAGTACACCCATGTAGACCCATTCATTACTATGAGGCTCTCCTCAACTGGATAAATCATGAGATAGCTGCAAGAATATCTACAAAAACACATCCTCATGTTGAAGGGGTTAGTGGGAAAATTTTCCATAATTTACTGTGAATTTAATAGGAAAAAAAAAAAAAAGGCAACCTATAATCTTTTCAACCCTCTTTTCAAGTTCTATTTTGTTTTAATGACCACAGTAAATTATAATTTCCTGTCGTTGTAAAAACAAAATAGAACGTGGAAAAAAAAGTGACACAGGAAGAATTGTAATAGTTTCTTATAAGACTTCATGATTAAAAAAAAAGAAAAGGAAAAAAAAATGAGGGTTGCAAATTAGTTTTTGGTAGTAACAGTGGAACTCGGAGTAGCATTTATTCTATACTTTAATGATATATAAATGATTGTGTGACTTTTCACTGCACGTGCTGTTGATAATTCTTCTGCTTCTCATGCATATTCTTTCCTTGTCCCAGGATCCCACCTCACCCTGTCTTTTGGTGGAAAGAATGGGTAAATTAATTATAATGAAAAATGACAATCTACTACGAAGCATTATCATAATTAGCTATTAACAAGTCAATAACAAGTGAAGTTAATTTTCAAATAATCTCATAGCTTTTGCCATACACTTGGTAGGGTACTGCATATTGAAGGAAACTGTTACAGTATATCAGCTCTAGAGGTACCAGTAACAATGGAACTGTAACAGATAATTTTTCTGTTAAATAATGTGGATTTAACCCCTAAAAGGCAGGCATCGTAATGTTTTGACATACACTTAGGACAGGCATAATCAGTGAGTGCGATATGGCAGGGGATTTGTGGGGGAGTAGGTGTGGAAGGGTGTGGGGGTTGTGGGATGGTGTGGGGATGGGGACTGGGTGCTCGGGTGAAGGTTGGGGGTGGGGGCGGAGGGGTAGGATGGGGATGGGGGGTGATGGGTGAGGGTGGTAAGTGGGGGGGTATGAGGGTGGGGGTGGCATTGGGGGTTGGAAGGGTGGGGTTGTTTGGGGGGGTGGGGGTTTGGAGGATATGGGGTTGGGGTGGTGATGGGGGTAGAGGGAGGGTGGTAGGGGGTGATGGGGGGAGTGAGGGGTGATGGGGAAGCAGTTGGGGGATTGGTGGTTGTGGGGGGCTTGGGGGAAGGGGGTAGGGGTGAGAGGTGGTAGAGGGCTGTGGAGGGTATTGGGGGACAATGGGTGGAGTTGGGGGGTGGTGGAGGTTTGGGGGTGGAGTGGTGGGGGGAGGGCAGGGGGTCGGGATGAGGGGGTGAGGGTAGAGGTGGGTGGCAGGTGGTTTGTGGGTGTGGTGGTATGGGGGTACGGTGGGTGCGGTGCATTTGGGGGGTGGGGGGGCATGACTGCATATGTGGACACCCATCTTTTTGGCCCTAGTACCCATGGACAGCATATGCAGACCCGTCTTCTAGGGGTTAACATCAAACACAAAAGATGATGATTAGTAGCAAGAACTTACCTGTACTTTTCTTTCAGACTCATGCTTAAAAAGAGTGATGGTGGTGGGTATATAGAGGCTGGAGATGAGCGGTTGATTGTGACACGTGAGGACTGCCCGCCCGTGTTGCTGCCCATCAATAAACACATTCCAGAGATTATATTAGTGCAGCAATATACCCAGGTTGGTTCTTTCTTCTCCTTCTCCTTATCATCATCATCAGTATCATTATATATCTGCTCCTCGTCCTCCTCCTCCTCCTCCGTATCATCATCAGTGTTATTATTTATCTACTTATTGTCATCATCATCATCATCATCATATATCTACTCTGTATCATTATCATCATCATTTATCTATTCCTCCTTATCATCATCATCATCATCATCATCATCATCATCATTGTTTATCTACTCCTCCTTCTCCTGCTCTTCATCATCGTCATCATCATCATCATCATTATCATCATCGTCATCGTCATCATCTTAATTGTATTTGCCTACTCCTCCTCCTTCCAGTCATCATCATCCACCTCCTCATCACTTCTTTTGCCAATGTCATCATATGGCTATTCCTCCTCCAGACCATCATAAAAATTGACAAAGGGTGCCCCTTCTTTGCCGGGTAATTTGCTGAATAGAGATGTACTGATGTATCGATATCGGTGGTATCGGACCATTTTTAGAGTATTGGAATCACTATCGGCTGATTTTCTGCCAATACTACCGGTATTTAAAAGGAATTTAGTGTGTAGCATATCACTTGCTGGAAGTTATTTTGTTAAATAGAATTTAGATGTTTTGTGGGGATGAAAATTAAATTATTGGTAATGTCCAGTTATTTAATATCATATTATTTTGAGTACATGGTGTGTAGTAGTTTAATGACAAACTTGAAAAAAAGAAAGTTGCACAAGTATGGGTAACAGCCTAATAGACTGGTCTCCAGTGCACTGGTATTGGTCCAGTTTTGTGGTATTGGTATTGGTCAAAATTTTGGTATAGGTACATCTCTATTGCTGACATCATGAAAAATGAAATTAACCCGTAGGGTATGCAATTCTCCAGCCTCGACTACCCCAAGGACGCCAAAACAGGCCTATTTTTCGACTTTCTTAGAGGTTAAAAGTTTTATGCTTGATTTTTATAGAGCTTGAATTTACACACCTGAAAACACAAACCTCACCCTCCTAGACCCAATAGTTACCAAGATATGGCCTGTCAAAGTTGATAATAATTACCTGTCATGGCCCCGACGAGAAAGAAAATACGCCGCTCTGACCTGTTTTCTTTACAAAAATACGTACTAAAATCACCAAAATCAGTTTTTTTTTTTGGTGTGTATAGATATTATAAACCATTGTAATGTGCTTAGAAAAAAATAAAATGATGACAAACCCCTCCAATAAACATGATAAATAGTAAAAATTATCCTCCCCTCCTCTCCTCTCTCCATACCTCCAATCCCCTCCCTCCCCATCTCTTCCCTTCCCTCCCCTCCTCTCCCCTCCCTCTTCCCCTCCTCCCTCCCCTCCTTGTCGAGCTGTCAAATCTAGCTAGAGAAAATGGTCATGAACCCCTCCCACTAAAAATACGTTAAATAGTAAAAATGATCCTCCCCTCCTCTCCCCTCCCCATACCTCGTCCCCTCCCTCCCCTTCCCTTCCCTCCCCTCCTGTCTCCTCCCCTTCCCTCCCCTCCCATCACCTAACCTCCCCTCCCCCTTTCCTCTTCCCCTTCCCTCCCCTTGAGGCTGTGAAATCTAGCTGGGGAAAATAAAATTTCTTTATTGAATGGGTTTTGAATACAGACAGCTTAAATAATTGTGATGTGCGTATCTGTATGCAAAGACACGAATAAATTACAGGTAATGATTAAAAAACACGCGCCATAAAGCGTAAAAAATACACAAAATATTCGAGGCCGGGGAGGTAAAGATACTGCATGCTAGGGTGGGGGTGGGGGTGGGGGTGGGGGGGTGGTGATGTGAGGTGGTAAGGCCAGGAGGGGGTGTATGGGGATGGAGGAATGGGAGGAGACCACCACCAGACACAAAGGAAGGGCCCCAGTGGAGTACAGGGACGTGGAGAGAGGGTAAGGGGGAAATACCCTTCCCCCAGATGACTAGGGGGGGACATGGGGGGGATCCACATGGGAGGGGGGGGGATGCAGGAGGAGGGTGTGGGAGGGGTGGCGGTGGTGAGAAGAGTGGTGGGAGGTAGGGTAGTAGCAAGGTAGTGGGGTAGAGGAATGTGGCAAGAGGGAGGTAGGGGGTACACCCCCACCACCTGGGTATGGGCCTGGGTCTCCCTTCTGGTGTGTCCAACACTTAGTTCTGATTGGTTAGAAGCCATCTACATCACAGCCAGGGTGGAGCCAGCTGCTGCCAGTTTTTTGTGGATGTTGCACGATCGGCGTTGCTTGTCCTTGTAAGAAATTGCGCAAAAAGCTCGATCGACAAGCTTAGTACTTTAGGGTTTGAGGAATTGAAGGGGTCGGTTTCAGACAGATGCAGTGCAGGAGAGAGAACAGCAGGTACTGGTAGTTGTCATAAGTACAAAGAAGGGGGTTAAGGCAGATAGTGCCTTAGTGTCTGGGAGCATTAAAGCTTCCCTCAGGACCATCCAGTCACCACCTGTAGAGAGAAAAACACCATTTTTTTTTATAATTAAACTTCCTTTGGAGAAGGCAGAGGTGGATACCAAGAGAGCAATGTGCTCGTTATTTGATGAGGAGCCTAATTTCATTGTTTCTGCACCCAAAGAATAAGTTTTACCAAAAATTAACCCTCTCGCACACAGTAAGTTTTGGTAAATTTTTTAGCTAAGGTTTTTATTCCACCCCCCTTTCCACCAGCACCCCCACCCGCCTATGAAAACATGTATTCTTACATTATTTTTGCCACCCAGACGTATATATATTGCCATAAAACTACATCATCTTATTTGCCGATGTTTGTTCTAGCTGATAAGCAAAAAAAGAATAAGAAAAGTACGAATAGAAGTATATTAGGCTGGTGTGAATAAACATTTGGGAATGTCAATCTCACTTCCCAGCATCATAGCTCAAATGTTTTCCATCATACCTCTAATTGTAATTGCATGTATCGAAAGAGAATTTCGTCAGCTTTCTAGTAAATTTTGCGGCCTTTTTATATGATTTTTAGTTTTTGAGAAAATAGCTAGAAACTAAAAGTAATTACCTACAGGGAACAGATTTTTTGTTCATGGCTCTCTAGCAAAGATGTTTTCTTGCAGAGGTTATGGTTTTATTTCATCAGCTTATGTAGAATTTCATGGGCTTTCTTTTGGTATCGTCAGGAAATTGAAACGTCCAATACTTTTCGAGTAAATGGACGACAAAGGTAGAATACTCCTCCTAGCGCGCTGCATATTTTGCCTGCAAGCGAGATAAGACACTCTTTTTCCCTTGCCTGTACCTAAAAATTATGCTCGCAAAGGCTTTCTTCTTCTTCTTCTTTTCTTTTGTGTGTGTGTGTGTGTGTGTGTGTGTACAGATGCAGAATTTTATATGCTTTCTCAAGATGTTTTCAAAACATTGATGCGACTAATTTATTTCAAGTACCTGGACGATAAAGAACAATTTTTCCCGCCTCACCCACACCAACATACGTAGCTCGCTAGATTTTTGTTTTATTCAAAGGATACATGTAAAATTTCATAAGCTTTTATCAAGTGCTCTCAGAAACTCGACATGACCACTAGCCTTTTTGCTAGCTAGTGATATTGAAGCTGTACTTATTCCATCTCATATGTGTATATGTAAAAAACAGTATTCATTTATGTAAATATAGAAATATAGAAATAGGTCAATATACAAATCAACAAAATACAGAACTCACATCCTTCAGAGTTGGTTAACTGCTGGCAGGACCTTGAGGGGTTTGAATATTAGGAGTTATGTAGTGTGTGTGTGTGTGTGTGTGTGTGTGTATTTACCTATTTGTATTTACCTCCCGGTATTTGTAGTATACAGGAATTGAGCAATGCTCGTGTTGTCCTGTCTTCATATCCACATTTATCTAGTCTACCTTTACACACATGAATGTTTTTCTCCTGCACCACCTTTTCGTCTAAGTCGTTCCAAATACTTATGGATTTCCCTAATATACCTAATTGTGATATACACGAAATGTGCTATGCTCGTGGGTTCCCGGCGCTCTTTCTCAGTAAGTCATATTTAACTTTAAACTCATTTAAGTTTTTAGACTGGACGATCTCTTTGTCCTGGCTATTCCATAAGTCTTTACTTCTGTAAGGAAAGTTATATTTCTTGATATCCTTCAAGCAGCTTAACTTTTTCAATTTCATTCTGTGTCCTCTCGTTGCTCTCTTATCCCATAAAAACAGATCTTCTTGGTCAATTTTATCAACTCCCACCATGGTCCTGAACACTGCAATCATGTCTCCCCTCTTTCTCCTTTCCTCTAAGGTAGGCAAATCCAGCTTTTCCAGCCTCTCTCTGTACGACAGATCTGCCAGACTGGGGACCATCATGGTTGCTGTTCTTTGTATTCTCTCAATCCTGTTTATATCTTTCTTTTTGTGTGGGGACCACACTACCACTGCATATTCTAACCTGGGGCGGATCATGGCCACTATCAATTTTTTCATCATCTCATCCATATAATGAAATGCTACTCTTATGTTAGTCAAGAGTTTATACGTCTCTCTAACTATCTTGTTAATGTGTTTTCAGGTGACAAACTATCTCGGACCAGCACTCCCAAATCTTTCTCTTCTCTCCTTTTTGTGATTCATTCATTACCCATCAAATAATTCAGTGATAGCCTCCTGGTACTTTTACCCATTTCCAATATTTTACATTTCTTTATATTAAATTTCGTTTCCCTCATCTGGCTCCAATCATGTATCCTATCCAGATCCTCCTGCAGCATTTTACAATCCTCCTCAACCTCTACCTTCCTCAAGATCTTTACATCATCAGCAAACAGACTTGCATAACTATTCACTCCATCTACCATATCATTTACGTAAATCAGGAACATTACTGGCGCCAACACCGAGCCTTGAGGGACTCCACATGTTACTTCCCTCCATCCAGACATCCTATCCTTTATTACTGTCCTTATTTGTCTGTCTCTCAAAAAGTCTCTCATCCATTCCAGGAGTTTCCCCTTCAGTCCTCCTATATACACTCAATCCTCGTAAATCGTGGCAATTTGGGTCTGGACCACTGCCGCGATTTACAAATTCTGTGGTTTATAAATAATAACTCTTATGTGAAAAATGAATTTGGGTCTGGACTTTGGCCAACCACCCCCCACAGTACCCTACCTACACCTATCTAAGCACCATCAAACACAAACATTCAAATTTAGGAATATTCAGTGCATGTATTTAATAGAAATAAGCAATGTTAAGGGATCTCACCTTAATCTTATGACGATACTGCTTAAGTGAATGGAATGGGGTGGTGTTGGGATGAACTTAGAACCTCTCAGCATGAGGTGGGGGTGCTCCCTCATGCTGTTCTTCCTTCTCCAGCTCCTCTGCCTCCCTCAGGAAGCCCTCAAAGTCTGCCTCAGACATGACAGATGCTACGTCATCCACGTTCTCAGTGTGTGAAGGGCCAGGCTGTGGTTCAGGCTCAGCTTCTGCCCTTACCCGGGCAAAATAGTGGTTGGTGAGTTCCTGATGTTTCTCATTAACACTGCGATTATGCAATTCCTTGTAAAAACGCACAGCTTTTTCTAGGTAACCAGTACTCTCACTACACCTTTCCTCATCATGTTCAGTGGATTTCACAATCTCCTTGGCCAAGTCTACGGAAACAAGCAAATCACTGAGCTCCTTCTTCCCAAGGAGCTCTTTCGCCAGCCTTGAAAACTTCTCTCCCTTCTCAACACGACAAATGAGCTCCAAACGTTGACTGTACAACAACGGCGGCTGCTTCTTGATGCCATACTGCTTAGAGCGCTTCATCGGGGGTTCGGGAGGGGCCATGGAAGGTAGGAGGCAGGGGGGGAAGGTGCACAAAAAAAAGGCAGGTAGCTCTTGTATTCCACGGCGATGGTCTGTAGTGTGCGGATTGGTGGGAAGAACAACAACAACTTGGCGGCAATAGTATGCACACTTGCCACCAGGGACGGGTGGTGATTGGTTGTTAGGTCGCGATTTTCAAATAGAATGCCGCGGTTTAAGATTCTCCTCGGAAAAGGCCCACTTCGGTGCCTAGGTCCACGATTTTCGTGACTTAACAGCGATTTAAGGGTGCCGGCAGTCTGACAGCCACTTAGCCGTGATTTACGAATCTGTGATTTATGAACACGCGATTTACGAGGATTGAGTGTATTCTAGTTTCCACATTAGTCTCTTATGAGGTACCTTGTCAAAGGCCTTCTCTAAGTACACACAATCCACCCAACCATCTTTCTCCTGTACCACATCAATCGCTCTTGAGTAAAAGCTCAACAGGTTGGAAACACATGACCTTCCACTTCTGAATCCAAACTGACATTCAGCCAAAATATTAATCTCTTCTAGATATTTTATCTATCTGTCTTTCAGGATTCTCTCACACAATTTAGCAACCATGCTGATTAGAGACATTGGTCTGTAATTCAGGGGTTCTTCCCTGTTTCCTCCCTTTTAAATTGGTACCATATTTGGGCTCTTCCATTCTTGTGGCACTTTCCCCTCTTCCAGAGAACACACGATTAAACTGTGAATTTGATCCACCAGTTGTTCTCTGCATTCCTTCAGTACCCATTTAGAAATTCCATCAGGTCCTGGGGCCTTCCTTACATCTTGAGTTTCCAGTAATTTATACACTTCCTGTACCTCCACTTTTATATCTTTTATCACTGGTACATTTCCCCGTAAAACAAGTAACTCAAAGTCAAACGGCCACCCCTTACGGGATTGTGGCGTCTGGCAATAGATAGATAGATAGACATTTCTAATCACTCCCTCCCCGTCCACAAACTCTTTTTCATTAGTGAAAACCGATTGGAAACATTTGTTCATTATTTCAGCTTGCATTGCTGCATCTTTATAGGCCTCTCCTTTTACTTTCAGTTTGGTGATTCCCTCCTTTTGTTTCAGTTTGCCATTAACAAATCTGTAAAACAGTTCAGGTTCATCCTTGCATTTGTCTATTATACCTTTTTCAATATTCCTTTCTTCTTCTCTACGTATTCTTGTGTATTAATTTCTAGTTCTTTTATATTCTTCCTTTGTTCTGTTGTTACCTCTCTTTCTCCAGGTGTTCCACACCTTATCCCTCTCTTTTTTTGTTATCATACACCTTCAGTTAAACCACTCCTTTTCCCTGTTTTCTTTCTCTCTTACTCTTGGTACAAATTTTTCCACTCCTAAATTATAGAGGTCTAGAAAGATATCCCACTTCCTCTGTATCTCTCTTGTTTCTCTGAATTTTCTCCAATCTGCGTTTTCAAAAAATTTTCTCAATCCTGTAAAATTTGCTTTCCCAAAGTTGTATCTTCCCTGTCTATGAAGCTCATCTCTTGGCTCAACATTCCCTATTATCATCTGGAACTCAGTGACCACATGATCACTTTTTCCTATAGGGCAGAAATATTTCAATGATTCTATTACATCGGGTTCTTTGGTAAACAGTAAATCTAACCTTGCTGGTGTGTCCTCGTCTCGTGTCTCCTCTTTGACCCATTGCGTCGTCACATTATTATTATATTTATTAATATAGAGCCCCACGAATCCTCGCTGTCTCCTGAGTCCCATTCCTCCCAGTTCACCTCTTTACAGTTAAAGTCACCCACCAAAATTATATTGTTGCTTTTTTCAATTATTTTTTGTAAATAACTAGCCATATCTGACAACATTTCCTGGTATTTGTCATCATTCCATGCTCTCATCTTAGGGGGAACATACACTACCGCCATACCTCCCTTGACATTCTTTTCAGTTTCTAATTTCATATACAGTATATCACTTCAGCCCTGCCTTTTGCCATTTCCACGGTGTCTACATTTTATGTTGTTCTTCACTGCTATCATCACTCCTCCTCCCGTTTTTTCTTTTCTGTCTCTTCTCCACAGTTTGTATTTACCATCTCCCAAATGAACATCAATATCTTCTCTTAATTTGGTCTCTACAAAGTACACGACATCAGGTTCATGTTCTCTCAAGAAATCGATAATTTCAAGCCTTGCCGATATTAAACCATCAACATTAGTATATACCACCTTCAAATTATTTTTGATGTTTTTTATACCCTCTTCTCTCCTTCTCTCCGTCAGTACCACTTCTTCAATTTCTGATCTTTCATAGCCATCCCCCTTAGTTTCCTTCACTTCTATTTCCTTACATACCACTTCCGTACTTTCATATCCATCACTCTTCAAAAAAAAGTACAGGTATTACATTCTTCCTCTGTCCTCTTATCATTTTTTTCCTTTACTTGTTCCTTCAATGATTTTAAAACTTCTCTTTCTTCTTCATTCAAATCTTTTCTTATTATAATATTTTCCATCCCTGCCTCTTTGCTTAATTTCCAGATCACTTTAAGTATATCATGTACTACACTTTCTGAGGACAACTTGACTCTCATTGGTCTTGTTTCCCCTTTCTTATAAGGCTCTATCCTCCTTACTTCCTCAATTTCTTTTACCCACTTGTCTCCTTTGGGATCAATCTTGCCTAATATTCCTCTCACCAGGTTCGTGTCTCTCTCGAGTCTCACGGATCTAACCTTTTCTTCCTCCTCCGTTTCCAAATATTACCACACATCTGTTCCTTTCTACAGTTTCTCTCACTATTTTCTCTTTTTTCTTCAGTATTTTCACTACATTTTCTTCCATTTTTTTCTTGTTCATTTCCCTTTCTTCCTGGATGATTTCTCTTAAGCTGACCACTTCTTTCTGTTCTGCTTCTACGTGTGCCCACTTTGCCTTATGCTCATCTAATACACTACTCACCTTCTCTGTTTTATTAGTACTCTCTTTTAGTTTTCTCCTTAGTTTGATATTTTCACACTTCAAATTTCTGATCTTCTCATTCGCCGTCTCATTGGACTGGATCAGACTCTGTATAGTAATCTCCGTATTTTCAGACACGTCCTTTAACACTAGGTTCTCCACTTTCTTTTCAAGTTCACTAATCCTCATAATCAATGTTTCAACCAGATCAATGACATTAGTATTTCTATCAAATCCTGGAAATTCGAGTCCCTCAATGTTTACATTATTGGCCATGTTTGAGGTTGGTTACAGTACCAAAAACATCTGTTACTGAAAGTACTACAAACATTCATGTATACTCTTACCAATAAATCTTTACATTTTTGGTAGTCTATATTTTAAACTTAAACAAGACCATAGGAGACAGGACAAACATAATTCCTGAAAACTACTTAAGGTTTGCAGCGGTGGCTGGGCCTGGGCCTGGGAGCAGTCAAGAGACGTCCATTCGCTGTGTGTGTGTGTGTGTGTGTGTGTGTGTGTGTGTGTGTGTGTGTGTGTGTGTGTGTGCTCTACTAGGGAATACTTCGATCAGCATGGTACTGTTCAAAGCAATCACCCACGCAAAGCGGCACATCACATACAGGACACATATGACTAGTGTCTCTCCTGATCTTCATCAGGGCACACAAGGCACACTTGAGCCTCCTCCAGTTTGGGATCCTCTCCCAACGATGGCCCAGTGTGTGGTCCAATCGGACTGTGTCGTTAATTACTCGACGACGTTTGGTTGGATGTCCTCCTGGTGTTCCCTGGCCCTGTCTTGCTGGAGGTGCAGCTGCAGGGCCAGGCATGGCAGCAGCGGCAGGTTCTCCCGACAGACCAGCAACTGTATGTGATGGTGATGTTGGCACCCATGCTGGCGCTGCTGCAGGTGATGGTGGTGTTGCCACCTGTGCTGGTGCTGCTGCAGGTGCCGGAACTGGCTCCTGAGTGCCAGCTCGAGGTGCTGCTGGCTGTCTGGTTGGAAGGTCAGGGGCATGGCGTGGTGTGAGCCAATCCTCTTCATGAAATTGCGGGAGCTTGAGGATGATATGCTCCAGAAAGTCAAGGAGAGTCACTGTCCCACGTGTACATTTCTTGTATAAGGCGAACGCTTTGAAGATGGCCATTTGGATGAAGTAAAAGATGATCTTCTTCTTCCACTTCACGGTTTGCCTTTGGATGGGGTAATACTGGATCATTTGGTTGAAATGATCCATCCCACCCATGTGCCAGTTGTAATCATCCACCATGTTGGGCTTGTCCACAACCTTCTGGACATTGGTTGTCCTCCCATCAGGAGCCCTTACCTTCCCTCGAACCTGCTTTGGTAGGTTGACCCCATGTTGATGATGCGCATGTCCTTCCACATCAACAACGCTATCACATTGTCTCTGTGCCTTGCTGTCACACCCTCCTCTGGCAAGCTCTTAGCCTTGGTGATGGCCTGCAGCTGCTACGGTGTTCCCCTTGCCAGGTGTAGGGTCAGACACACATAGGTACCTGCACTGAAGAGGCGTTCGCACAGGGACACAGAGTTATAATAGTTATCCATGAATAACTTTTATCCCTGGTCCTTCAGCGGTTCTATGAGGCCACAGATGGTGATCTCTAGAGTCTTTTTTTGCTCCGTGTACACCTCAAAGTTCCAGATATGGCCTGAGGAAGACTCAGCCAGGATGTACAACTTGATGCCATATTTCGAGGGCTTCATGAGGTTGTACACCCTGAAGCAGAGGCGGCCCTTCCACCCTAGAGAGCCCTCGTCGAGGCTGAGTTTCTCCTCAGGCAGGTAGGTGTACTGGAACCACTGAAGGTGGTATTCCATCGCCTCGTGAACTCCGATGAGCCGATCTTGATTGTCCTGGGGTATAGCAGGGGTGTTGAAGGCTTGGAAGTGTTTCAAGGTTGCCCTGAAAAGCCTCCCACTCATTGCTTGCCAGAATCATGGATAGTCATGGAGCTCTGAACTTCTCTAATAGTGCCTGATGGTTGGCATGTCCACAATGCCCATGAAAAAGTACAGCCCTAGGAACTTGGCCATCTCCTCTTCATTGCAGATAAACCAGGCATCCAACTCAGTCCCCAGGAATGCTGTGTATTTGTTGGTCTCACAGGCACGATATGACAACAAAGTCATGGGTGAAAAGCAGTTGAAAGAACTGTAAGGGAATTGTTGGCAGATCCACCTTCATTCCTGGGGATCCTGTGAAGGGTCCATTATTTGGTGTGAATGGGCCACTGCTCCACCCTGGATCCTCTGTGGTAACACCTGCCACAGTGGTGGCAGTGGGTTGGCCTACCGACACCCTTCAGCCTGCTCTGCCACCCCTTGGCCGCCCCCTTTAGCCAGGCCGCTGACCTCGACGGCCTCGTCGTGGTGGTGAAGGCTCCGGTAAGGAAGATGATGACGATGGTTGTTGCTGCCGCACTTCAGGAGGGATGAGATCAGAAGGTGACAGCATCCTTGTTGACCTGGCAGGTGATGATGTCACAGTCGCATTCTGCTCCTGCTGTGCTGATGACACTGCGGTAGGTGCAGGTGCTAGTGTCACATAGCTTGGCCCAGCAACCGGTGACATTGGCTTGGCCAAGGGGACAGTGGGGCCTAGAGGAGGAGAGACTGGGACGGCTGCTGGAGCAAGAGGTCCTAGAGGTGGCGAGGGCTGGGCCATGGGTCCCGCTGCTGGTGGTGGTGTATGCTCCCGTGGTGGTAGTGGTCAGGGCAAAGCCTCCTGATGGGACCGGCACGGGACGTCATCCCAGTCCTCCTCGCCACTTGACTTATTGCTCGGCCTCTCCTCATCCTTGCTCCCCGTCTCATCTTAAAAGAGGACCTTCTGCCTCTCCTCATGAGACAGGTCCTTCCTTTCCATTTTTTCAAATTCTATATATAATACAAAACAAGTTCAGAATGAGAGCTAGGGTTATTTGCTGTGAAAATAAAAAAAAAAAGGATTTATTCACTCACACAACACCTTTTATCGAGACCAACACTATGCAAATGATTTAGTATGTTTTCCTATGAACACTTGCTGCACTACTTACGTATATTTTACACAAAACCATAATATAATCTAACACTGTCTGAGAATGGTGCAATATGTTTCATTCAAGTATGTGGCTGTGCGGCGTATTGACGCCTCTCATCCTTGTACTATGTTTGCGCTAACGCAGGCAATGCACACAATATATTTCTCTACGAACACTCGCTGCAGTACACACGTATATCTCACACAAAACCAATACGTAATCTATCACCGTCTGAGAACGGTGCAATACATTTTCATTCAAGTATGTGACTGTGTGGCATATTGACACCTCTCATCCTTGCACCATGTTTGCGCTAACTCAGTCAATGCACACAGTATACAGTATTTCTCCACGAACACTCGCCACACTACCCTACAAGGTAGGGTAGTGGATGTTGGAGTGGCCCTGGTGAGAGAGGGTATTGTTTGGAAACTCCCTGTACTGTTGTTTGCAGATGATACTTTGTTGTTGAGTGAAGGCTAAGGAGAGCTGCAAGGCTTGGTGGATGAGTTTGGGAGAATGTGTAAGAAACGAAATCTAAAGGTGAATGTAGGGAAGAGTAAAGTGATGGTCTTTGAGAGAGGTGAAATCAGTGAATGTACAGCGAGGTTGGATGGTGAGGAATTGGAAAATGTGAGAACGTTTAAGTACTTGGATAGTGTGATGAGTAAAGATGGAGGTTTGGAGGGTGAAGTGCTTGAAAGGGTACAACAGGGAAGAAAGGTTGCTGGTTCCTTGAAAGCAGTGATAAGAAGCAGGGATGTGAGCATGGAAGTGAAAAAGTTACTACATGACAGTAGTGTGATACCAACTCTAACGTATGGAAGTGAAGCTTGGACGTTGCTGGAAGGACACAAGTCAAGAGTGAGAGCAGTGGAAATGAGTTATTTAAGAGGAGCCTGTGGAGTCACATGGAGAGACAGGCTGACAAATGAGAATATAAAGGAGCGTTGTGGTGTGGATGTGGATGTGATAGGAAGCGTTAGGAGGAGTACACTGAGGTGGTTTGGCCATGTGGAGAGGATGGAGGGTGAAAGACTGACGAAGAGAGTGTATGTGAGTGAGATGGAGGGGGGAAGAGGAAGGGGGAGGCCGAGGATGAGATGGAGGGATGGGGTGGAGAGGTATATGAGAGCGGGGCAGTGAAATGGCGGGGGACAGGGCGACGTGGAGGCGATTTGTTTGTGGCCACCCCGAATGGGATTGGGGCGTCTGGCAATGGATAGATAGATAGATATTTCACACTAAACCATACGCAATATATCAGTGTCTGAGAACGGTGCAATACATTTTTATTCAGGTATGTAGCTTTGTGGTGTATTTGTTGCCTCTCATCCTTGCACTATGTTTGCGTTAACTCAGTCAATGCACACAATATATTTCTCCACGAACACTCGCAGCACTACATACATATATTTCACACTAAACCATACGCAGTATATCACTATCACAATGATTCCATCCTAGCCTCCCCTGTATTCCCTTCCCAATTATGGCATACCTCTATGGCGTATGTGACGCCTGGTTCCTTCCCGACTATGGCGTACCTCTATGGCGTACGTAACGCCTGCTAAGGTTGGCCAATTATTTCACTAATCCATGTGCTATATCTTTCACACAATAAAAACATTTGCTTCACCATATAGGTAAAATACTCTGATCAGTTGTGGCAGGGTGAAGCTGAGTAGTAAACCCCTGTGTAACAAACACGACTCCTGCCCCAATGCCTTACAAACAATATATGTATTTTCCATAGACGCAGTCACTTCACAATACGACATGCTACCTAAAAGTCCCAGTAATTTGAATGTTGTAGGAAAATATGTTACATTACCTCCTAGTTCTCACTGTCGTCATCGAAGTAGTCCCCTTGGGCAAGTTTACAGTGGTCTCAGCATTTTTTCCACGAGTCCATGCATCCCTGGAAGGCTTCAGGCATGATGGTCTTGAGCACCTCCTGCGATTCTGTCTGGAACTCCTCAATCGAGTCAAATTGGCGCCCTTTCTGTCGTAATTGCGGCTTGGGAAACAGGAAAAAGTTGCGGGGGGTCAAGTTCAGGCGAATAGGGTGGGTGGGGAATGACTGCCATATTAGTGGAAGCCAGGAACTGCTGGACAACAATTGATATGTGGACGGGGACGTTGTCATGATGCAGGACCCAGTCCGTGTTCTATTACTGTTCTGGACATTTGCGGTGGATGTTCTCTCTCAGGCGCTGCACAACTTCACAGTAAAATTTTCCGCTGGCAGATTGACTGGGTGGGACGAATTGCTTGTGAACAGTCCCTTGGATATCGAAGAAAACAATCAGCATCAACTTGACATTCCTGTGCCCTTGGTCCGCCATTGCAAAACTGCCAAACCACCTACACATCTTTACAATACTCAACAACACATCTGCTCACAGACACGGCCGGGGCCACGCTGATGCACAAGGAGTGCTGCTGACTCCTCTTAGCGGCAAAAGGCAAAACTGCAAACTGGAACTTTTGGGTAGCATCTCGGATATTCACAAACACAATACAATAATGATATTTCAATTGTGGCTTTTGCCTCGGGTGGGACAGGGAAAACAGGGAGTTAAAGGGATGAGGGACCGAGCGCTACCCTCCCGCCTGGCTGGTGGTGAGATACTGTGGAATACTGATACGCTCTGTCCCGTGCCTGGGCTGACAGGATTGCCAAGTACAGTATTTACATTGAACACTAGACTGGTCTGCTAGGATGCATCAAAATTTGACACGAATCGGCTGAAAACTTTTTATTTGGCAAATTTTTTTCTACTTTGGGACTCGATTCACGTCTGTGCTTTTGCCAGGAAACACCCAAAGAGCCAAATTACGTCTTCATGTGTGGGTGGGTTAATGTTGCTGGGATTTCCTCATGATTCCATATATGAAATAGTTACACATATTATAGATTAGAGCACAGACATGCATAGCCATTGGATCATGATGCTACACTGGATCTTGTTTTCTCAAAGGGAAGGGTGACAGCAAGTATGCTGTATCAAAACTATCACCAGATGTATGAAAGACTGTACTTAACTTCCAAGGATATATGTTTGTGGGGTTAAATAGGTGTAGGGCTTACAACAAAATTTGGATTACTGTGTCACCGCTGTCAGAAATTTGGATACCGCGCTTTTAATTGCCCTGAAAAAATTGCATGAACCAGTAAGTGCCCTCTCTACTGATCCTCATGAGTCTGGGTCCTGCACCATTAAGAATTCACCCCATAGTGAATTCTTATTGGTGCTCATCACTGCTGATATCACTGATTCGGGTGCCCACTTTACATTTAGCAGTGGTGCCTACTTCTTCTTCCACTTTTATTGTTCTTTTTCTGTGTTGGCCCACCTGTCTTCCAGTTTCTCCCATCTTTCCTGTCACATTTTATTACTCTTCTTTCCTTCTCAGATGGTTTTTCATTGAGTGACAAACCTAATAGTCTTGTAAGCCAGGAAACCATTTATGATGCTGGATAGTAACCATATAACCAACCGTACGTGTTCCCTATGTATTCATCAAGTAGGTTAGTGGAGGGTTAGTGCTCCTCTCCGTAAAGCAAGAAACTCGGAGACATACTGCCACCCCTTACAGGGTTATGGCATTTGGTTATGGATATATAGATAGAAAACTTGTCATGTGATGATATCTCACCATAAAAGGTTAATAGAGAACACTGATTTTTCATTATAAAAAAATTTGAACAAGCTCAGAACAGTTCAATATTGGTTTGCTGAATATTCACTGCCTTAAGAACAAAATTAATCTGACAGACTTGTAATGAGTTCAGATGCAACACTATGCCTTACGGAGACCTGGCCCTTAGATTCTGATATCAGTAGCATTCATAATGTCATACCTCAGACATATTCAGTAGTAAGCATCCCCAGGTCCCTTGCAGATCATCTGGGTGGTGATGTGGCTGTTATTTTCTCTGTGGTACTTGCGGATTTCTCTCAAGCAAGCTGTGACTTTGCTTCAGTTTCTTTTGAACTTTTGGAAGTGTTAATTCATCAACAGACCTTGATAATTGCAAATATTTATTGACCTAGGCATTGAGGTACTGGCAGATGTTTCATGGTTTAGATTGGTGAGTTTCTTGACATTTTTTCTTACTCTAAATTGGGGGGAATGTTGGTTTGTGGTGACCTCAGGTACTGAATTGACTATCCACAACTGAAACCCATTTGCTCTGAGTTTTTGAACCGATTGACCAGAATAATTCCTTTAATTGCATGTCTCACTCAGCACATATTTCAGGACATGTCCTTAATTTGATTTTGTCTCCTGTTGGCTATAATAGCACAGTGGGTGTTGTCATTGATGTGCTTGATCCTTCGATTTCCGACCATGGTTTGATGATCTTTGGCTTTGAAATCCCTAAACCCTCTTCTTATAGGAAGGTAATAAGATTTAGAAACTATGGGAATATTGACCAGAATCTGATCTGCCATGATGCTTATCAGCTTTTAAACAACATTGACTCTTCAGGTCTTTCTTTTTTATGAATTAATTGAGTTACATAACACTGTTTTCAAGTCAGTCTTTGCTCATCATTGTCTTGAGTTTGAGATGATTGTAACCATGCACGATGATTCCCGCCGGCTTTGCCAATCAGTGAAATCACTCCACAGAGAATGTAGGAGAGGAGAACAGAAATGGCACTCACAAAGAACAGATGCAACTTGGTCACAGTATGTATATGTGAGAAACGCAGCAGTCTGCACTGTGAAGGCGTAAAGGAATAGCTACTATCAAAATAAAGTTGATTCTTGTGGCAATGATCGCAAAAAGCTAGCTGTAGTTATGAATAATTTACTGGGTCATAGGAATGTGACTACAAAACAATCTTCTTTATCTGATACTTAGATGGCATCAGACTGTTGCTTTTCTCACAACTAAGATTTCCCACATTAGAAGTGATTCAGATGAAGCCTCTTTTGATGAAGATTTTTTTGTTGATATCCAAACACAGCATGCTCTTAATAACGTCCTTTAATCATTCCATCCAGTGGATACAAACTTGGTTGTAAGTTATATTAGAGACCTGAATACAGTATTTTGCCCATTGGATCGTATAAATATATATAAAATGCCAGCTGTCTATGTTTGTGTGGCAGAGTTTATTTATAAAATAATGAATTGATGTGTCTTTAGTGGTAGGTGGTGGCAACCATCATCCACTCACTTGATGTAGTGCTGCCTACTTCTTCCTTAGCCTTTATCATTCTTTTTCTGTGCCTGCCCTCCTCTCTTGCTTTTTCTCCCATCTTTCCTGTCACTTCGTATTGCTTTTCTTTCCCTTACAGGTGGCTTTACATTGAGTGACAAGCCAAATGGTTTCCTGTAAGCCAAGAAACCATTTACAATGCTGGGTGGTGACCATATAACCAAACCATACGTGCTTCCTACGTGTCAACAAGTGGGTTGGTGGAGGGTTAGTGCCCTCCCCGTAAAACAAATAACTCGAAGTCAAATGGCCACCCCTTACGGGATTATAGCGGCTGGCAATAGATAGATGCTTCTTTGAGGATAACTTCCTGATAGTCAAAGGGTGAATATGAATTATTTTAAATTGTCCCGTAGTCTTTTTTTCAGTATTGTCATATCAGCACAGCAAAAATAGCTCATCATTGATGCAGTTGAATAATTTACGGTGATCCTTTGGCTATCGTACATAATCAGTGTCAGATGTGGTGAGTGACAATGGAATTGCATGATAGTGAAAGCACAGAACCTATAGGATTTATCCTAATTGGTATCAGGCATCACAAGTACTGTGCAAGCCCAAATTTTCCCCTTGATGACAGTTTAGGCCCACTAAACACATACATACATACATACTGTTATTGCATCAGAAACACACAAAGGAATGGGTAGGTTAATAGAAAGCAGTGAAAAGTGTGCAATAATGAAGAAATATGTACCATAGAGAGACCTTAGATGGGCTTTTGATAAAGGGCTTGGAGGGTAGGAGTAGAGAGTTAATGGTCCCCACCATCTGGGATTAACTCCTTGAATAGAACCCCATCTTTGAATCCCTCAAAGCCCTCTGAAACCACAGACACCATACCATCATTGTCGGCAGAAACCAGCCTAGGTGCTTGATAATGATGTTTTTGAACCCAAAAGTGTCCTTTAATGGCAGGAGTGCAAATTTTCATCTCACGGTAACAAAGAAAACTGATGTAACCAAGTTTACTATAACCAAGGTGTCACTGTATGGCTGTTGAATCTTTTTTTTATCTATCTGTCTATTGCCAGATGCCTTAATCCCGTAAGGGATGGCCACAAACAAATTGCCTTCATGTGACCCTGTCCCCTGCCATTTTACTGCTCCCAGCTCACACCTCCCTCTCTCATATACCTCTCCACTCCATACCTCCATCTCATCCTTGGCCCTCCCCCTTCCTCTCCTCTCCTCCACCTCACTCACATACCATCCCCTCATCAGTCTCGCTTTCCATCCTCACCACATGGCCAAACCACCTTAATGTGTTTCTCCTAACGCTTCCTATCACATCCACATCCCCACCACAATACTCCATCACTTCCTCATTTGTCAGTCTGTCTCTTCATGTGACTCAGTGTTATAATACTGTAATAATAATTATTATTTATTTATTTATTTTTTAGCTGAGAGAAATCACGGAAAAGGTTTGTCAAAATCAGCTTGAGTGTATCATTAATTTTTTCTTTATTCTGTACAGTATTACCATTGTAGTGCAAAAAAGAAGTTGTAGAGTGTCCCCCATTATTTTTTTTCCCCCTAAGATTGTTAAAAAACTGTAGTGTCAGTTTTAGAGTGTACCCAAATTTTGTCAATACTGTCATTTCAGCACAGCAAAAGAATATTAAGTTCATCTTCAGCAACAGACAGTGGATCCATCTCCCACAACTCCGTAGCCACATTCAAGAACAAAACACCTTTGAAACCTCGAAGTGCAAGTGATGGTTAGTAAACTGTATTAGCTGTATGTATTTTTCATTGCATTATTTGATGGAATGACTTAACTTGACATGTGTATGTTTAGTGTACTGTACTTATAAAGGAGAAAAAAATGTTGGATGGCTATGCTTGTGAGGTGGAGCCAGAGTTCTTATAACTCGAGTGATGTGTGAATGTGTTTGTGGTCTGTACTGTATTTAGTCCTAACTTTAAGTGGGAATAAGGTTCAGGATTATGTAATCTTCCAATCTGAAGTCTTATTTTCCTTAACAGACTACAGTGATCCTTTGGCTGTCACGCAAATTGGTACGGAATATGGCATGTGTTAACAAAAGTACAGAACCTATGGGATTTACTGTAATTGGTACCTGTCATCCCAAGTACAGGCCCAAATTTTCCCTTTTAGACAGTTAAGGTCAACTAAGTACATACACACTGTTATCATGTCAGAAACACACATAGGCATGGTTAGAATGATAGAAAGTGATTAAAAGGGCACAATAAAGGAGAAACACATACCATAGCAAGACCTGATATGGACCTGAGGTAAGGCATTCCAATGCTGGGGGGTGTAGAGTTAGTGCAATTAACTCCTCGAGGAGGGCCCCATCTTTGATTCACTCAGAGCCATCGGAGACCACAGACACTGCACCATCATTGTCGGCAGAAGCCAGCTCAGGTGCACAAAAATGGTGTTTTTTAGCTGAAAATGCAATTTAGAGCAGGAGTGCTGACTTTCATCCTGCCTTGGTGACACAGATCATTATAACCAAGTGTGTGATAACTAAGGGATCACTGTATTTCACAGTAGTCTTCCCATTCTGAATAAAAATATGTCTGTTTTCTAAACTTTAGAAGCAGACGAGAAAAGTTGGTTTCTTGGGGCATGTATGATGTGTGCATGATTGTGTGGGTTTATTTTGTACTTTCTCTTTCCGGAAATTTGAAAGAAGGGCGAACACCACTTGTCATACAGTGTGTGGGTGCTAGGTGGCAGTGTGCCCACCCTTTGTTTATTAGTGTGCCAAGTGGTGTTGTGCAGGGTGGATGTGTTATACATTTTTTTTTGTGTGTGTATGGGGGGGGGGGTTAGTTTGTGAATTTTGTGATCTTAATAATGGAGGATGTGAAAGAGCAACACGTGTGCATCAACTTTTGCGTGAAACTCAGCAACAACCTAACCTAACCTAACCACTGTTGCATCTTTATCTCTTTTCTATCGCTACTTCAATGGTCACTGTTCCTCTGAACTGTCTGCATGCATTCCTCCACCTCTACGACGGGCGCATAGCACCCGTCTAGCAGCAAACTCTCACCCCTTTTCTGTCCAACTCTCAAATGCAAGAGTTAACTGTTACTCCCAGTCCTTTATTTATGCAACAGGTCAACTCGGGAACTGTCTCCCTCTGGCTGTATTTCCTGCCTCCTATGATCTCCAGTCTCTCAAACGCAGTGTGTCCAGGCTTCTCGAAATGAATGGATCTTGAATTTGGCTCTCTTGTATTTTGTTTTTCTCTTGGAAGGAACAGTTTTACAGGCTCGTTGCCTTTGGTTCCTTCTTCCTCACATTAAAAAAAAATAATAATAATAATGGCATGTGAGAGGAACTTCGGGTCATTTCTGTCCATTTCCTTGAGCTCTGTGCAGACCTCCATGCAATGCTGCATTTGCTCATCAGTCAGGAGCCTCAGGACAGACTTGGCGGTGATTCATCTCATGTCAAGGTCACCAGACAAACTGCGTTGGCAAGTTCCGTATGATAGGCTAACAGTGTCAAAACGTTGTGGATTGTCATCCTGCAATCTTCGAGGATGGTTGCATGAACTTTGGTGACATTGTCAGGAGTTGAGCTGGTGGAAGGGCGACCAGAACGTTCATCATCATCAGTTGATGTTCATCCATTTTTAAAACACTTAAACCAGTTGTACGATTGTGTAACCCCCAAAGCATTGTCACCAAATGCTTGTTTTAACATTTAATTAGTTTCTGCCGGGTTCTTCCCGAGTTTCACACAAAACTTTATGTGCACATGTTCTTTCACAGGCTTCATTTTTGAGATCGTAAAATTCACAAATTAATCCAAACATAATGATAAAAACACACACGTGCAGTGAATTCATCCACCCCGTACAATGCCACTTGACACACCCACAAACAAAGGGTGCGTGTATGTACTGCCACCTAGCATCTACACACCATACAAGAAGTGGTTACCGCCCTTCTTTCTAATTTCAGGAACTTTTGGATGGCTCCACGTACATTGTAGGCCGTCCCTGTTATAACAATGAGATGCGTTTAGGAAAAGCTATCGTTGAGGCGGGGCATCGTTAAACGGGGACATTACAGTATAACATAGAAAGCATAGGGATGCGTGTGGGAGCCACGGGATCCCACCTTCAACCAATTCCAAAGCCCACCCAAATGAGTCCAAAAACAAGTTTAACCCCAAATAGCTTTAAAACAAGGTAAACTAAGCCTAAAAATAGTGTATAACCATCCTAAACTTAATAATAAAATCTGAAAATTATAAAATATAAGTATTGGAAAAAAATCAGTCATAGTAAACTGTACTCCAGAATGATCTTGTTCACCCCACCAATGACTAAAACATTTTAAGTCTAAAAACAGTTTATATCCATCCATCCATCATATAATCCAACGTTGCCTCATGAAAGCGTAGGAGCCCGGGGCTAGGCAAGTTGGTCCTGACATTTAAAATGAGAGTGACCAGTCTCACTCATCCTTGAGTGGCATTATGTGAGCAATAAACCTCAACCATCCCTTGGATAAAACCTACATAGGCTTAATCCAACTGGAGCCCCTTAACCCTTACACCGCAGGCATGTTTCCCAATGTTTTGCGTCTTCTGCGGGGTTATTCGGGCTCCGACAGACTCTCAAAAAATATTTGCCAAAAATCATTTATTAGTCCTAGAATATTAAAATTACATATGCATATGGAACATACCTTCAGCTTTCTCCTGGGATGTTTGTTGAGCCTTCGTCGATTACTGTAGGACTTGTGGAGACCTCTGAAGTTGGGTAACGAAGTCTCCACTTTACACTTCCCGACAACCCGTAATATGATTACCACAGCCAGATATTAACACTATAAACACTACTGTATGATTATCAAGTAGTTTGGGATCCATACTCCAAATAAAAACCACTGTGAAAGCAATGAAAATTACGAGCGCGTATGACCTTCCCACTTGCACTAGTTCGCTGTTGGTATTCTGTCAATTATTATTCATAAAACCCCCTCACACTTTATATTTCTATTACTATATAACACTTATATATATCTACAGTCTTTATCCATAAGTTTCCTTCAGTAGTATTAGTTTATTGTCACTGTAGGGATTCAATTTCTTTCAGTAAAATACGTATCATTCACTTTCTCGTCCTGTATACTAGCATTGAGAGTGAATGTCGCTTTTACCTTCACTCTCATAAATCATAGTATTCAGACATGCTAGAGTGAAACTTTCACTTTCATTACTCCTAGGGTATATACTCGTATTCTTATAATACTACTCATTTACATTTCTATTTACGTTCTCTATTTTATTTACGTTATTTACATTTCTATTTTATTTACACTGTGTTATGCACTGTCACTTGAAGTAACTTATAAGACTATTTTCCATTGTTCACGTATATTTACACTCATTACTTTCACTTGCTGTTTACACATTATTTACACATTATTTACAATTCCACTTGCATTGTTTTACTCAATAGAAAGATCGTAGTCGCTCTTTTATCAATTGTCAGCCCTTTACCTCTTTCCACACGAAGTTTAGTAGGGGGTAAAGGTCACAGGGCCCTTTGCATGGGGGTGAAAAGTGCCTGAAGTTAGCAAGAGCAAACAGACGTACCTTCACATTGGAAGATGAGAGTGAACTGATAAGGTTGGGCCGGGGTGGTGGCCTACCTAGGGAAATGCATTACTGCCAACGTTAGCCTCTTGACAGCAGCTAATATATAGCAGTGAAATGATTGGCAGGAAATCTAGACAATACATTATAAATTAGGTAGTTCCAGGTGAATGTAAATATCACTTAGGCTTCTCCCTTCCCTCCTTATATGTATATTTATTACGAAAATAGATTATATGGCTTATTTCAAGGGGAAATAAACAGCAAAAATTAGCGAACGAGTGGACGTGAGGTGTTGTCAGGTGATAATTAGCCAATTCCAGGTGTATGGCACTCTCACTTACCGTATTTCTTTCTTGTATATATTATTTGGTATAAGAATAGGGCATAGGGCTTATTTCAATGGATGAAATGAGTGAAAAATTCCAAGGAAGATTTACTTAGCGTAGCACGGCCGGGCAGGCGAGAGGATAGGGTAATGAAGGGGGGTAGGGAGGGGAGTCAAGAACGGGGAGAAATGGCTAAATTGTCAACAATGGATGGGAGTACAGATGAGATTAGGAGTGCTGACTAGTGTTGGACATTGGCAGTACTGATAGATGATACAAGCCACCACTTGAAAGCCCAGGTGAATTCAAAATAACACAGAATAACAAAAGTGACGCCCCACGGTATGATCCCTTGCTCCCAAGCGTCACGAAAGTGACGCCCCGTGGTTAAGGGGTTAATTACCCGCAAAACCACCATGTGCCGTAATTTGGTTACATGGTTACCACCCAATATAGTAAATGGTTTCCTGGTGTACAGGAAACCATTTGGCTTGTCACTCAGTATAGAGTCATCCATAGACAGAAGGAAGAGGAAAGAATGAAGGAAAGAAAGACAGAAGAGGGAGTGTAAAGTCACCCATAGGCAGAAGGAAGAGAAAAGAATGAAGGATAGAAAGACAGAATAAGTCTAAAATATTATCAAAATAGGTTGAAAAAAATACAACCCATCAGATATAGCCAGAGACTGGCCATCGATAGCGGTGAAGGGCATAAATTTTTTCACATTGCTAAGGCGGGGAATTGTACAGTAAGGAATGCTTGTATCTAGGTGGGAAGAATGATCAGTATATATATATATATTTTTTCTGATTTGCTGTGGTAAATGGTTGGTGGGGGCACTCACCATCCACTCATTTGATGTAGTGCAGCTCTCAGGTGTCTGCCCTTTCCTTTCCTCCAACTGTCTTTCCTTCCACCCTCTTCTGTCTTTCTTTCCTTCATTCTTTCCTTGTCCTTCTATCTACGGGTGACTTTACACTCCTTCTTCTGTTTGTCATTCCTTCATTCTTTCCTCTTCGTTCTGCCTGTGGGTGACTCGACACTGAGTGACGAGCCAAATGGTTTCCTATGCACCAGGATACCATTCACTCTGCTGGATGGTAACCATATAACCAAATTTTTAGTGCCTGGTGGTTTAGTGGGTAATTATGGTGCTTCAATCAGATTGAGCCGGTGAAGGTTTATATCCAAGGGTTGGTTGGGGTTTATTGCTCACGTTATGGCACTCAGGGATGAGTGAGGCTGGTCACTCTCACCTTAAATGTCAGGACCAATTTGCCTAGCCCTGGGCTCCTGCGCTCCTCATGGGGCAACGTAGGATTGGATGGTGGATGGATGGATGGATTTACTGTGACCTAAACCCTCCCATGGTCATAACAGCTGTCGTATTTTATTCTTGCTCTTCCTAGGTGATTTTATTCTGCTGAGAGTGAACTTTAAGAGGCTGAGAATGTTAATACAGTACTGTTATCATTAACCTTCTCATGGCCAAGGCAACTCAGGTATCCTATTCTGTTAATACCAGACAAGTTCATCCAGCTGAGACTGAGTTTCGCAGCCATGGAATGTTAATAACAGGAAAAGATCATCAGGAATGGTGACTTATAATGAGATCTGATAGTACTGTACTTTATTTTCAGAGCTGGATGTGACTGGCTCTCCTCTAAAGTGCCCCTTCATGCAGGATATTGGTGATGAAGACTTCTCACCCTTCACAGTGTCTCTCCCCGCCAGTAAGAAGAAAAAGGAAGCAGTGTTGATGTGCTCTCCTGTTGCCAGCACTGATTCTGGGTAAGTTAACAGCCAGTATCATTTTACCTTCTTGAAGTTGTAGGGTAAGCTACAGTAGTTCAGTACATTTCAAGGTAGATGACCAGCCTGCTTCACTTAGTGGTACTATATGATCATCAACAGTGTTATAGACAACCTGTGTAATGATCCCATAAGGACAGTCGCCTACCTGTGTGTCTGACCCGGGCAGGCTGGAGTAGTGCAACATCAGTAACATTATTTTCTTGGCCCACCATGCCTCTTCCCACCACTCGCATGTACCCATTTTACCACACTATTTATATCTGATCTCTCCATGTGATCATATCTAAGCACATCTTTCATGAATCACATTATTTCTTATCCTATCCACTTTCTGCACTCCACACACTTTTCTTAATAGCCCCATCACCCCTGCTGTAACTTTTAAATTTTATTCTTGATTATACACTACAGTATTTATCATATGAAAGACTTTCCATGCTTGAGAGGTTAGCATTAATTTACCACTTCATTTCTTGAATCCTTCACTTCTAGAATCCTTCCTAAGTTAATATATAATGCTTGCTGTTATCTTGATTTAAATGAAAAATATATTCTATTAGTACAGTGCTTAAAAGTACAGTATAGCATGTCTTTTGCTAACACTATGTTTTCAGATTAATAGCCTCAAAATTCAACCTGGCCTTGAAGAAGATGGTGGCAACTTTGACTGATTTTCTTCCATTGTGGGTTGTCTGTGATGGTAGAGATAATCAGGTCAGTTTATTACCTCTTCATAGTGGTTACGTTTGGAAGGGACAGCCCCTCCACCCAGCACTTGTTTTGCAAATATCATCATACTTTTATGGTACTAGAATGGAGGAGATTTCGCTGTAGGTTCTTGTTACAAGTTGGATTTTTGCATTCTTTTTTGCTTTTATGTACAGAATTAGTTACAAAAAATTGTCCATTAAAGATCCATTGTTATCTGTAAAACCAAATTGTGGTAATTCTTTCACATTAACTTGGCTCATATTTTTGTCCTTTTATGGCTAGCTTCAGGTTGCTCTGTGGCAGAGTGAGATAATGCAACAGCTTCCCATGCTTTCCATACCACTTCTTGATGACTAGTATCATATTCTAGTGTAAATAATGTACAATGGACCCCTGTTAGCCGCAGGGGTTAGGTTCCAGAGACCCCTGTGAAAGGGAAATTCCACAGACTCTGAAGTCATCATCACAAAATGGCATATTATTTCCACGTAAGCGCCCGACTTCAGCCAACGACATTCCACTTTTCAGCATATCTAAAATCTCTATCATCTCTCCCAGTGATAACATCTTACGCTCTCTCGTTGGCTTAGAAGGATTGCTTTTCCTTTACTTGTTTCTTAGGAGACATTTTTCACTTACACAATGAAAGTACAGTAGAGTTGTAAGCACGAGAAGGGCAACGACGACGTAAGTAGTGAACCAACCGGTGTTTTTTCCTCCCTGTTATTATCGTCACTTTCCTTAAACCGTACCTACGATATTTCCAGCGCAGTGAAGAAACTGAACATGCTCAAGGGTGGATTTCGTTTCCCAATTACCCAACTGGAGATTAGGTTAGGTTAAATTATTAGGTGCAGTTAAGCTAGGTTAGGCCAGGTTTAAACACTTAGAACAGTCCTTTCCGCCATTACATTAACAAAACAAACAAGAGTTGTCACACCAGAACAGCTGAAAACAACAGGGAAACAGAGTTAATAAGAAACGTTATTTACCAACCCAGAAATAATCAGAAAAATATAATTGACTCCCAGGAAAAACTGATTTGGTAAGCTGATTATACTGCTTAATGTAAAGCAATATGTTTAGCCCCTCAATGGCCATGAGTTCAAAAATTCGCGTGCTCCAGTGGTCAGCCTCGGGACCATTTTTTTAGAGTTCTAAAATTAATTTCTTTTTCTTATGTAAAAAGACGCGTCTGGCACACCTGGCTTTTTTTTTTTTTTTTTTTTTCCCTAAACCCATCCTGTGATTTGCTGTGATTTGTGAAAGAGTTGATAAAACCAGGATGCCTGTTACATTAACATGTAAACATCAGCGAAAACATCTGGGATGAAGTGAACTGTGAACACCTGACTGCTTGGGATGGTAGAGTAGGGTCGTGTAAAACATACCAGTGACCTTTGTTCCCTTACCATAATTGCTCGCAGTTTTTTATAGTTCACCCTATCTCAACGTCACTGACACTGATACAGTAAAGTGTTGTTCAAGGGCGGTAGGTATGAAAGGGATAATGGAATACATTATTGATTGTATGAGGCCTCCCTCTTTCACACATACACATAAGATTGAACAAAAGAATGAGCAGTAAATGTACACAAACTTTAAGGAGCAGAAATAACTGTGCTCAGTCGGTCCGAAATATGTTGGGAAGCGATGCCGAACGACGAATGTGGAACTGAATGCTAACCTACGAGAACATGTGGGTTGAAAGAGTAATTTTTTTCTGATTAGCAAACAGTTTTGTTCCATTTCGTTTCCTAAAATTGTGAAACCCATAATTTTTCTTGTAAGCATACAGCCTAAAGACTTTACCAGTTCAGTTCATATTCCTCTAATTTGTCTTCTGTATTTTTCTATTTTAAGGGTGGTAAATTATCTTCTCTTGCTGAAAGATTTTCTCCCTTATCATCATCACGTTCCTTAAGCCATACCTATGATTGTTTCCAACATAATGGAAGAAAGTAGCTCAAACAAAGGGTGCATGTAGCATATGCATGTAAACATCGGCGAAAACATTTGGAATGAAGTGAACGCCCGACTGCTTGGGATGTAGAATAGGGTCGTGTAAACATACCAGTGACCATCGTTCCCTTCCCATAATTGTTTGCAGTTTTTTATAGCTTGCCCTAACTTAACGTCACTGACACTGATACAGTAAAGTGTTGTTCAAGGCTGGCAGCTATGAAAGGGTTAATGGAATACTATCTATCTGTCTATCTACCACCAGATGCCGCAATCCCACAAGGGGTGGTCATTTGACTTTGAGTTATTTGTTTTACGGGGAGGGGCACTAACCCTCCAGCAACCCACTTGTTGACACGTAGGGAGCACGTATGGTTTGGTTATGTGGTTACCACCCAGCGTTGTAAATGACTTCTTGACTTACAGGAAACCATTTGGCTTGTCACTCAATGTAAAGCCACCTGTAAAGGTAGTAAAAGCAATAAGAAGTGACAGGAAAGATGGGAGAAATAGGAAGAGAGGAGGGCAGGCACAGAAAAAGAATGATAAAGATTAAGGAAGAAGTAGGCAGCACTACATCAAGTGAGTAGATGATGTTTGCCGCCACCTATCACTATGAAATACTTTATTGTATCAATACGTTGTCTCTCACACATACACATAAGAACAAAAGAATGAGCAGTAGTTGTACATTTAACTTTAAGGAGCAGAAATACTGTAACTGCTCAGTCGGTCCGAAATGTGTTGGGAAGAGTGATATCGAACGAAGAATGTGGAACTAAATGCTAACTAAGAGTATTTTTCTGATTAGCAAACATTTTTGTTCCATTTCATCCCCTAAAATTGTGGAACCCATAAATTCTTGTCCAAGCATAGAGCCTAAAGACTTCACCAGTTCAATTCATATTCCTCTAGTAAGTCTTCTTTATTTTTTACTACAGTATTTTGAGGGTGGTAAATTCCCTTCTGCTGAAAGATTTTCTCCCTTGTTATCACCACGTTCCTCAAGCCGTACCTACGATTGTTTCCAGCATAATGGATGAAACTTACTCAGTGTACTCTATCGTGGATTTTGTCTCCCAGTTTCCCAGCTGTAGCCCAGGTTAGGTTAGGTTAGGTTAAATCAGTAGGTAGTTAAGTTAGGTTAGGTTATTAGTCACCTCACCAAACTCAACCCCACCAAACTCAACCCCACCACCCTTGTGATCTAGTTGCGAGCAGGTGTGGGTGGGGGGTAGACAAGCTCGTTTACCCGTGACTCGCTCGCTAGCAGCTGGATGCTTGCTGTTTAAACTCGAACTATTGTACGGATGATTTTATGTATTACCGCACCACTGAACCATTTCATCAAGTTTGATCCGCGGATTTGGCATCCGCGGATAACAAGGGTCCACTGTACTGTATTGTTACAGATCAGTATTCAGAATGAGATATGTCAGTTTCAAACCAAGTTACAGTAAAAATAGTTTAATATATTGGAACACAACTTCTTACTTTTAATGAAGACTACCTGAGTCTGGGGCATCCTTTGTCATTTTTTCTTATATCCAAAAGTGTTTTGTAAAGATGAAACAGGTCATCTTCTCTCTGGAGCTCCTGGAAAGGAGCAGTGCATCAGTCAGATACGGCAGTTTAAGTTTCACTTAATAAAATTTTGTCAAATTATATGTTGCACACATATATAATCACCATTTTATCAGTGTTAGCACGTTTTAGTTTAAACTTTGTGGGTTTGAGTGGTGAATATTTGTCATGCCAGACAATCTTCACTTGTAGGCATCCATTTTGAGATGCTCGCAGCGATGTCTAATCTTAGTGGGCTGCACTGTGGGAGCACATAGTTCAGTAGATAGTGTGTTTTTTTTTAAGGTGGTCAGATATTTTTCTTGACCATAATATGACCAGTGTGAACCCTGCAAGTGGTTAGCAGAGCGGCAGGGTAGCGGAGACCCACCTGAGTGACTGAAACTTTCAACAGAGAAGAAAAAACAAAAACTAGAGCACAAAATTGGGAAGAAGCTTATGAAGAATAGTTTGGCAGGGAAAGGCAAGATTGTGGAATACATTAAGGCATGAAAGTATATGAAATTTAAAAATTAACTGGAGCTTCTGTGAATACAAGACGAGTAAGGACACTAAGACAGAAGTAAGATCAAATAAGCAGGAAATGGCATTTAGAAAACGATAATTTGGAAGTCATGGAAAAACAAGAGTGCAAACATCCGTGAATTTAGATGGCATATAGGTATTGCACAGCTGATGTTGAATCCCTGATAGATGACATTGACTTCAAAAATTTTGGTCGGGATGAAGCCTTAGAGGACCCTTTGTCCAACTAACCCACCTTAGGCCTTGGAGTCAACCCTTCAGTCACTCAGGCATATCATTTCTGTCTCACATTAGCGCTATGTTATTTACCTCATAGTAGTGTGATCCCATGGTTATAGCGGTTTTTGTTGTCACAGCTAGATGAAAACCTGCACTTCTGCCGTTATCATGCATTTTTTGCCCATAAAACACCATTATCGAGCACTTGAGCTGGTTTCTGCCAACAGTGGTGGAGCATCTGTGGTTTCTGATGGTTTTCAGGGATTCAGGGATGAAGCCCTACATGAGGAGTTAACCCAGGTGGTGGAGACCACTAGCTCTCCACCCCCAAGCTTGAGAACCCCCTCCCTTAAGCCCATCACAGATTTCTATATGGTATGTGTTTCTTCCTTATTGGACCCTTTACATCATTTTCTCTTAACCCAACCATGCCTGTGTCTGTTTCTGATACTTAACAGTATGTATGTATTTAGTGGGTTCAAATTGTTGTAAATGGGAAAATTTGAGTTTGCAAGTGGGTTGCCCAGTACCAGTTACAATACTAGAATGAATCCCGCTTTCTTTATTGTTCGATTACATTGTCATGCACAAGGTGCGTTACCAGCTATGTGTGATAACCAAGGGATCACTGTATTCTTGCTAACTGTTATCTTACTTTTTTTTTTTTTTTAACTGTTTGATTTCCTTAATACAGGGGAAATTATCCAAAAGTGGGAGAAGTAATGTAAAAATTAGATGGACTTTGAAGTCCTCAGTACTCAGTGTAATTTTTCTGTAAGAAGCATATTTTAAGTTTTGACATTAAATGGGGCGAGGTACTTTAGGGTACGTTAAAACACAAGACTTCAGACTCAAGTTTCGTTTGACTGGAAAGCTTTTAGAGAAATAAGGCAAAGATCAGACAGGCTTGGAAGTCCACTGGACTCAAATTAATTTTTCCATAAGAAGTTCAGTTTAAGTCTAGGCAGAATACATTTGGTGAGGTTATTTAGGGTGCAAAAAAATATGAGACTTAAAAAACTGCTGTAAGTTGATTAATTGGAAAGCCTTTCTTTAGTTCTACATACATCACATAGACAGGTGGAAAGTGATGACAACCATTATACACTCCCTTATGTAGTGCTCGCTACTTTTTCCATCACCTGTATCATTCTTTCTCCATGTCTGCCTTCCTCACTTCCTTTTTCTACCATCTTTCCCATCACTCTTATTACACTCTTTAGGTGGTTTTACATTGAGTGACAAACCTAATGGTTTCTTGTTGTTTTTAACCCTAGTCTGTCTGGCCAAGCTGACCCATCAACCGCATGCAAGCCATCACTCCTGCAGGGGCATCCCGTGCACTGAACCAGAGTTCCTTTTGCAGCTGACAGCACCTCACCACAGCGAGTCACAGGGAAAAGTGCGGAGGTTTGGTTCCTGGCTGGATGCCATGTTTGTGTCTCTCCACCTAGTTAGCAAGGGTGCCATACCAGGCTCCACTTCACCCTGTAATTTGGGTATATAGTTACCACCCAACATCGTAAATGGCTTCCTGAGTTACATGACACCATTAGGTTTGACACTCAGTGTTGAGCCTCCTGAAGTGGAAAGACAGGCAATAAAAAGTGACAGGAAGGAATGAGAGAAGTAGGAAAAGGAGAGGGCAGACACAGAGACAGAATGAAAAAGGAGAAGGAAGTAGATGCAGAGAATGAAAAAGGAGAAGGAAGAAGTAGGCAGCATTACATTGAGTGAGTGGATGATGGTTGTCACCACGGTACGTGCCACCTAATGGTTTTGGGTAACCCAGGAAACCATTTATAGTGCTGGGTGGTAAACATATAACCAAATAATGAGATGTGGAGCCTACCATGGTGCCCCAGTTAACTGGGTGGAGAGATGCAAATGTGGCATTCATCCGGGAGCCAAACCTCCTCATTGTTCTCTGCACCTTGCCGTTTGGAGATGCTTCCTGTTGCACAGGAGAGTCATTTCACTGCACAGGGCAGCCCCGTAAGGATGGTTTCTTGCCTGTGGATGTTGGTCTGTTCAGTCAGCGATGGTTACCCACAAACATGAGAAATTGTGTTGGAATGATATTGGTATGAGCAAAGATATCTTCTAGGATTGAGTCAACCCTTCCCTGCATTGAAAGGAGAGATGCGATTGACTGACAGTAACTGCCCATAGGGGCAGTTGCTTGTATGTGGTATAGTGGTCTGCTGGGCCAGGCTTAACTGGAACTGAGCAGCAGCAGCAGGTTTGCACAAATGATAAATGAGCTATTTCTTTGGGATTAAAGCTTAATATTAAAAATAATTATTTTTATTTTACAGGGCACAATTTTTGTTGGAATACATCGTGACAGCAGTGGACTGACACGAACAATAGTAAGATGTGCAGGCCCATACCTTGGACTGGAGAACCTGCCCTCCCTTGACCATCTAATCATTCACCACACTGCTGTTGGTGCTGTAAAGAGTGTGAGTGGCTTGTTAAATGGTTTAAATATTAGTTTCAGGTTAAACCCCCAAATCTCTGACCCCGACTATTCCCCCAACTACACTTCGGGTCCAATTTTTCAGTTTTCACCAAGGTAAATTTTGGTCTTACAAATTTCATGAACATGAATTTACACACCTGAAAATGTATATCTATTAACCATCAAAGATTAAAAAAAGTCACCCCTTGCATAAGAATGAAAACAAGAAAATATTGGAAAGTACATTATATTTGCCAAATAAAATTACAGAGGTCACTATAAATAATATAATGTACATTCCTGTGCATAAAATAAGTTGAACAAATGAGCATGGAAGTAAAAAAAGTGTTTATAATGAGGAGCGTGGCTTGGAAAACCCCACATCACTGAAAACAAAAAGGGAATAAGGAGGTGGAGGCAGTGTAGGGGGACTCTGGAGGGAGGGAATATTCATGGTACACACACTCACTATTGTCTAGAGGGGGTGTGGGGGGTGGTTTGGGTGGGAGGCAACACTCAGGGAAGGGCCCAGTGGGGCAGAGGGAGGTGGATAGATGGCAGTGGGGTGGACCCTCCCCCACCATGTCCAGAGGGACCAGTTAGGCCAGATTCCACCAGATATTGGACTTTATACTGCCTGGGCTCCATATGTCGTCAAAGAGGTGGGGATACCTCATGCCAGTTTTTGGTAGCTTGTGTACGATTGATGATATTAGGACTCTATGTACCGAGACCTGAACACATTGATAGATGATCATCGGCCATTGTAGGTTAATCTTCTCATGATTGGAACAATGTTACCATTGTGTTCCAGCTAATGCCAATTGATACATGTACAGCATTTGAATTATGAGACACGTAGGGAGCACGTATCTATTCTACTGTCTACTGCCAGACGCCATAATCCCATAAGGGGTGGCCATTTGACTTTGAGTTACTTGTTTTACGGGGAGGGGCACTAACCCTCCACCAACCCACTTGTTGACATGTAGGGAGCACGTATGGTTTGGTTATATGGTTACCACCCAGCGTTGTAAATGGTTCCTTGGCTTACAGGAAACCATTTGGCTTGTCACTCAATGTAAAGCCACCTGTAACGGAAAGAAAAGCAATAAGTAGTGACAGAAAAGATGGGAGAAATAGGAAGAGAGGAGGGCAGGCACAGAAAAAGAATGATAAAGGCTAAGGAAGAAGTAGGCAGCACTACATCAAGTGAGTGGATGCCTGCGTCTTCCTTAGCCTTTATGATTCTTTTTCTACCGGACTAAATTCCTATATATCGGAAAAAGTCCGATAAAGCCAGAAGCAGTTCGGACTGCCTGGCCACTTCAGTTATGTTCACCACAATAATGTAAATAAAACATGTATATATCAGTGTACAGTACTGTATTATTATATATAATATACCAATTGATTAATGTAGTGAAGTTATAACACAGTAAAGTACTGCAGTAGTAGTCAAAATAGTTTAAAAACCATTCATGCGATCTGGACTAATGTCTGATATATCAGAAAAAGTCCTGATTAGCAGGGGGAAGTCCGGATGTCGCTTTTATCGGAATTTCGCATTTTTCGGAATGGTTTGGGCCTCAATTAGTCCGTTATAGTGAGGTCTTACTGTAATTTATATTCACCGAACGTTCTTATCAACACCATAAGCAGTACAACTATTCGAGATTACGTGGATAAAAAATCAGGCAGATAGAGGCATAAATAAAAGTAGGGGAAAAATAATAGAGCGAAACACTGCTCCCACACTGCAGCGCGATCATAAGACAATTTCCCTTTGTGGTTCGTAAAACGGACCCGAATTGTCCTACAGTAAATGTTTATATACCAAAATGTAGCTAATGAAATTTCCTAAAACTCTTTCTCAGTAACAGTTACCATAAAAGATATATTTCTATGAGAAAACACAAAGGAAAAAAAAAACATAAATTAGCGCATAATTTATCATCGCCAAACGTTTTTATCAACACCATAAGCTAGCACAATTATTCAAGATTACGAGGAAAAAAAAATTACGGAGATAGAAGCAAAACTAAGGGTGTGAGGATAAAATGTTTAAGAAGTACCGCTAATGCTGAAATGGGGGGGAGTTCTCCCAGCACTCGGCCAAGGCCGAGCCGGCCCACGTCCTGAGTACTTGCCCACAGTTGGATGCAGCCTGCATTGTCCGGAAACGAAGGGTTAATCATACACAAAATAGTCCTTCAACTTATCAGGTCTTCTACTATGCCGCATCCAACGATGTCCTGACTACCCCAGACAATTAGCTTTGCCTGGAATAACTTGATCCTCTTCCTGATTCACATCATCCCCAGTGAAACTGTCACCACCCTCTTGTGCTTCAGCTCTTTGGTCCTCCTCAGCATCATTGGTTGCGGGTGTGGATGATTCCTCAAAGGTGCCCGAGCTGTATTGTCCTGGCCAATGGTACTGCCACAGACAAGTCACGTGTACCACCTTCGGGAGAGACTTCCTGCCTCCCCAAATCTGGTATGTTACGTCTGGCAGGCGGTCCATCACAGTGTATGGCCCATCCCATGGGTGCTGCATCTTCGGTGACTGTCCCTTCTTCCACTGAGGAATGTATAGCCAAACTTTGTCACCATCGTTGAAGTTCACCTCACTTGTCTTGACATCATACTTGAACTTCATCACTTCACCTGAAAACTTCAGAGCTCCTCGAGCTTGGTTATGTATCTCAGCTAATCTTTCCTGAAAATGCTTTGCATAGCTGGAGGTGTCTGTAGGCAACTCTTCACCTGGTGGTATTCCCATTAACAAGTCAACGGGTAAGCGTAACTCGTGGCCCAACATCAGTTTTGGAGGGGTGTAGCTGGTAGACTCATGGGATGCAGACCGGTAGGCCATCAGCAACGCAGGTAATATCTGGCTCCATTCCATCTGCCCCTCTACTCAGTGCTTGACCAGTTCTTGTCCCAGGGTCCAGTTGAATTTCTCCACTATCCCATCTGACTGTGGCCTTATTTAAGTCATCCTGGTTTTCTTGATCCCCAGTAACTTACAGTATTCAAGGAACACAGCAGACTCGAAGTTTCTGCTCTAGTCTGAATGTAGCATCTCGGTTGTAATGCATCAAAGACTCAGTTTTTACACCTATCAATGTGTCAGAATCTTCCGCAGGAGTTCCCACTAATGTTTAATAATATCCAGCTCAATCCTGCATCATCCTTGAACATGCTTGGGGTTTCATGCACCCGGGACTTATCTTGGAAAGATCATACAGTAAAACTTCGATATAACGGACTTCAGTAGACCAAGATTCGCTTTTATTGGACGTGAGGAGCTACTGGACTAAATTCCTATATATATCGGAAAAAGTCCAATAAAGCCAGAAGCAGTCCGGACTGCCTGACCACTTCAGCTATGTTCACCACATTAAGATAAATAAAAGACATATTTATCAGTGTACAGTGCAGTATTATTATATATATTATACCATTTAATTAATGTATTGAAGTTATAACACAGTACAGTACCGCAGTGGTAGTCAAAACAGTTTAAAAAACCGTTCATACGATCCAGACGAATGTCTGATATATTGGAAAAAGTCTTGTTTGGCCAGGGGAAGTCTGGATGTCACTTTTTTTAGACTTTCGCATTTTTTGGAATGGCATGGGCCCCAGTTAGTCCATTATAGTGAGGTCTTACTGTGTTGGATCTCTTGTAAAATCTGCTTCCAAGAGATTAGGTGTGCTAAGCCAACTCCATGCCTTCTTTACCCCTGCACAGTTGTTGACTTTATACACAGGTTTTATTCTCCCTTGTTTAGAGTAAAACTCTCATGTGTGGAGAGGCTCCCCACATACAGCTCTTCTCAATAGGGTGGAGTCAAAGGCTTTTCGTCTCATCAACTCTCCTCCTCTTACTGGCTCCCTTCAACCTCTGTCTCTTTACCACACTGTTGCCTCTTTATCTCTTTTCTATCACTATTTCAATGGTCATTGCTCCTCTGAACTGTCTGGTTGCATCCCTCCACCTCTACAACAGGTGCATAGCACCTGTGTAGCAACAAACTCTCATCCCATTTGTGTCCAACTTGTCACGAATTGGCGCGAGCATGTTTATAAGTTCGTAACATTTTATTCAGAGTGAAAACCGCGAATTCTAGTGGAATTCTCATTGTGTATCGCTCAGTTTAATCGTCCACCTATTCACTTGATTGGGACGGTTTTCAGAACATTTTTCACTGTTTCATAAGTGATCGTCCTTGCGCGCGACATTAGGGCCTTCGCTGAGTGATTTATTGTGAGTGTGTATCGCTTACTTTATTTTCGTTGACCGTTGGAGCAAGTACGGCCATCCCTCGCCCCTTCCATAATTCGAACTTAGTCAGGATTAGAGCGTTGTGAGAGAAGGTTCGTGTACAGTGAGTTCCTGAAATCTCCACCTAGACGGTGAATCAGTGAGAGGTTTAGCATGTGCAGCATCCGTCCTATGCACTGACGCCCAGTTTCCACTTAGCCCCCTCTACTGACCAGTATTTCTTTTCGTTTTTTCCTAGGTTTAAGTTTAGCTTTTGAGTGAGCGAGTGAATGTATTCTCCTTGTTATTTTGAAGTCATTTTGAGACTCATGTAATGTAAATTTATTTCTTTGTAATTAATAAATTTACAGTTCCTTTTCATTGAGCTTGATGTAATGTAAACTCGTGTTTTATTTCTCCATATTAAGCTTATTTTAGTTGCCGCTTCTAGTTGCACATGCTTTGCATTATTCATAACTGGTACTTAAGCCAGTCCTTTTGTATTAAGCTTAAATCTGTTGTGCCAACCAGGAATTAATGCACCGGCAAGAACCTGTTTATTACTATTAGTATTAGTTATTGATTGTTAGGGATGGAGTCACTTTCTCGAGAGGCTAACAGTACTGCAAACAGCACTTGTGAGTAATTAGTCTCTGCTGTGTACTGTTGAGAAAGTTTATAAATTCTCGTCCTTAGAGAATCGGCGAAGTAAGCCGGCATAAAGTAAACTTACTGCTTGATTTCACAAGTCAATTCATGGTCTCTATTTTCAAGGAAAACACATAACCTTTATTAATTTTTAAATTCACAAAACCCGGTGACATTTGGCGACCTCATTCCAGGATATTAACTCCTAGGTCTAAAGTTATTAACGAGATAATACTCACTCACTCATACTTAGGTATTTATCATTAAAGTCTATAGGCACTATCTTACTGGTGATTATTGATTCATTTCTATTAATTTTATGTAATAATTTTCACAGCCAGTTATTTTTTTAATTTTCTTTACCAGTTTAACTAGATAAAACTGGTCACCATTAACCTGTGCCTATATTCTTTACTCCTGATTATTGGCATTTCTCTGCAAAATAGCAGGCAGTACTTAGTCTTTAGTTCACTTTGACTGAGTTAGCATCATGTCTGCCAACGTCTAGGTACAGTAAGCTAAAGATATGGGGCTTACCGACTCCGAAAAAGTCAGAGAGTATGTACTCTCTCGGTTTAGTTACGATCAGCAACGTGAGAATGATGCTCGCGAAGAGCGTAGAATTCAACGTGAACATGAGCGAGAACAACGCGAATACGAGCAAAAACAACCCAAGTACGAGCGAGAACAACGCGAGAGAGAACGTGAATACGAGCGAGAACAGCGAGAGAGAGAGCGAGAACACGAACGTGCCGAGCGTGAGGCACGTGAAAAACATGAACTTGAGATGCCGAGGCTCAAGCGAGACTCCTTGGCTTCAGACACATCTGGTGCAGCTAACCCAAGCTCCACGAGCGCTCTCCCTGCACACGTTTTGGTGACCCCACACATCAAGCTTCCTCCATACAAGGAAGGCGAGTGAATTGAGCCATTCATGACTCGTTTCGAAGACATGGCTCAGCTGTACCAGCTGGATGATGCAGCTAAGGGGCTCCAGTTCCTTAGCTTGTTTGAGGGCCCTGCTCTCGATATTCTCCACAGAATTCGTGGAGACAATCTCACGTATGAGATGATGAAGGCTGCACTCATCAAAGCGTACGGTCTCACAGTTGACGACGCTAAGAGTCAGTTTATGAGGGCGCGTTTACAAGAAAAAGAGACTGCCGTTCAGTTTCTTGATCGGCTTACTGCATACTTAGATGAGTGGATGGAGAAAGATGAAACTCCTTCCAGGCGAGAGGGGATAATTGGCCTTATGCTGTGCATGCGGCTTGAAAAGTCGTGGCCTGCTGAACTTATGGCTCAGCTTAAGATCTGCCAGGTAAGGGATGCCAGCCAAATGGTGGAGAAGGCTGATGCATTCTACACTGCGTACAGGTATTAAACTCGTAAGCAACACACCTGGAACAGGAATGCTGACAAATCTGGGAAACTGTCTCAGACTGAACCCCAGCAATAAGGCCATTCTCAGAATAATGGCCAAGGTCTAAACAAACCGCAGAAGAAGGACCAGGGGCAATATACTTTGAATCCTGAGTGGAAGCGGTACGACAAGCAGAACCCTAACCAGCAGCAGTACCGGTATTTCAAGCAGCAGCAGGGCAAGGACAAACCACGTAACCCTCAGTCAGGACAATCGACTCTAGTGTATCGGAGGCAGGATGCAAATGCAGCCTTCATTCCACAACAAGTGCACAGTGGTGCCAACCCCACCAGTACAGGTACTTCCCCACAGTTCACTAGCTCCCCAGCGACAGTGAACTCTCCATCTCAGTTGGTCAATGCTCCAACTCCTCAGAGGGTGAGCACGACCCCTCAGGCATCAAGTTCTCAGGGTGCCACATTTGCTGCATCGTTCGTTCCGCAGTCTCACCAATGACTGGCTCCTACCTCCTCAGACCCTTCCACCAGTGACAGTCCCTTCCTTGTTCAGCCAGGGTTTGTGGGAGGCATCCCTGTGAATATCCTGAGAGACAATGGTTCCTCAGGTTGCTCTGTTAGGCAGAGTCTAGTTCGGCCTGAGGAGTACACAGGTCGACAGATCCAAGCTAACCTTATTGATGGATCAGTGAGATTGTTCCCTGAGGCATGTATCCAGGTGGCATCTCCATTTTATACTGATACGACAGTCGCAGTTGTCATGCCAGAACCTTTATTTGACCTTATCATAGGAAATATTCCCGGTGCCAAGTATGGTTGCACCGAAGATGATGCTATGCAGACTTCGACTGCAGAAACACGAGCCATGGCTGAGGCTTCAAACTGTGTCACCCCTGTGACCATTGCATTGCCGCAAGATCTGATGTGTAGCCAAGTTGTTGTCCAAGAACAACACTCTGACCCAACACTTGCTGCTGTGTGGAAGAAACAAAAGGGTAGAGTGATAAAGTATTCACGGGGAGGTTGAGCCAAGTTCCTTTGTAAATAAGGACGACTGTACCGTGAGTCACGAACACCCCAGGGTGAGGTTCGACTGTAGTTTGTCGTTCCCGCAGAGTATCGCCAAGCAATGTTAGAATGAGGTCATTGTTCAGCCTCAGGAGGTCACATGGGCAAAAGGAAAACCCAGGGCCGTATCCGAGCTGACTTTTTGTGGCCAAGAATGGGACCGGAAATAGATAGTTTTGTGCGTTCCTGCAATGTGTGTCAACGTACCACTAATCAGGGACATGTCCTTCCTGCGCCGTTTGAACCCACACCCATAATCTCTGAAGCAGTTGAAAGAGAGGGCAGTGGTAATGTGGGTGCAGACCTGACGTCTCGCCCGTTGGCCCTACAGGACACATCATGTCCAGGGCCTGTACATACATATGTACTGTAGGTTAAGGGGGAAGTTCGAGAACCCCGTAGGGACAATTCGAGGCTGTGTTTGAATTACCTTATGGAACGTCTCGAGCTGTGGGCCTCTCTGAGGATTCCCGGAGAATGCACATTATCCACATGAGTGTTCACACCCACAGTGGGTGTTAAAATGTTACCTCCCCGAGATTGCGTAGGGATTCTCAGCTTCCTGTTATTGATCGTAAGTGTAGAGTTAGGTTAACCAGTAAACTGCCTGTTCTCAGAGATTTGAGCAATTCAAGAACTGGCATGTTTCCTGGTTAATAATGTAGGTTAACCAGTAAACTGCCCGTTCTGAGAGATTTGAGCAATCCAGGAACTGGCACGTTTCCTGGTTAATAATGCTAGGTTAACCAGTAAACTACAAGGGTCCTGAGAGATTTGTGAATCCAAAGACTACATTTCCTGGTTAATAATAAACATAAGTACTGATTGGTAGGCAGAGAGAGAGAGAAATGACACTTTTGATGCTCCACCTTGATTCCTTTCGCAGGTGCAGCATTGTCGTGCAGATCAGCTGATTGTCCCTGACGCATGCTGCCGCCTCTTCTCTTCTGCCTCGTCGTCATTATTTACTATTGTATTACATAATTCTACACGTAGGCACAGTTACACCACAACTGTCACACCTATACCGTGTATTACATACATCACGCTACATAACAATTAGTTGTTAGTGTAAATGTAACGAACTTTCGCTCAGTTTAACCTGAGTACAGGATTTTTTCCTCAAACTTGCTTCTATTATCGTAAATATGAGGTTTTTACGCTCATGGGCGACTGTGATTTTCTCCTGTAGCAGGGTAGTATACACATCACAGTGTGAATCTTGTGTGACTGAGTTAGGATTTATATGTATGTATATTGATTTTTTTTTTTTTTTTTTCTGAAGAAAAAAAAATTTCATTTTTGATGGGGCGTGATGTCACGAATTGGCACAAGCGTGTTTATAAGTTCGTAACATTGTATTCAGAGTGAAAACCGCGAAGTCTAGTGGAATTCTCATTGTGTATTGCTCAGTTTAATCGTCCACGTATTCACTTGATTGGGATGGTTTTCAGAACATTTTTCACTGTTTCATAAGTGATCGTCCTTGCACGTGACATTAGCGTCTTCGCTGAGTGATTTATTGTGAGTGTGTATCGCTCACTTTATTTTCGTTGACCGTTGGAGCAAGTACGGCCATCCCTTGCCCCTTCCATAATTCGAATTTAGTCAGGATTAGAGCGTCGTGAGAGAAGGTTCGTGTACAGTGAGTTCCTGAAATCTCCACCTAGATGGTGAATCAGCGAGAGGTTTAGCGTGTGCAGTGTCCGTCCTATGCACCGACGCCCAGTTTCCGCTTAGCCCCCTCTACTGACCAGTATTTCTTTTCGTTTTTTCCTAGGTTTAAGTTTAGCTTTTGAGTGAGCGAGTGAGTGTATTCTCCTTGTTATTGTGAAGTCATTTTGAGACTCATAAAACGTCAATTTATTTCATTGTAATTAATAAATTTACAGTTCCTTTTCTTTGAGCTTGATATAATGTAAACTCGTGTTTTATTGCTCCACATTAAGCTTATTTTAGTTGCCACTTCTAGTTGCACATGCTTTGCATTATTCATAACTGGTACTTAAGCCAGTCCTTTTGTATTAAGCGTAAATCTGTTGGCCAACCAGGAGTTAATGCACCGGCAAGAACCTGTTTATTACTATTAGTATTAGTTATTGATTGTCAGGGGTGGAGTCACTTTCTCGAGAGGCTAACAGTACTACAAACAGCACTTGAGTAATTAGTCTCTGCTGTGTACTGTTGAGAAAGTTTATAAATTCTCGTCCTTAGAGAATCGGCGAAGTAAGCCGGCATAAAGTAAACTTACTGCTTGATTTCACAAGTCAATTCTTTGTCCATACTTTCAAGTAACATTTAAAGTATTCTTTAATATACAAATACAGTAGAACCTCTTTGGTCCGGACCCCTTTGATCCGGACTTCTGTTAATTCGGACAAAATTTAAAAATAATAAGCTCCAAAAATATGTTGAAAGTAATTCTAAAGTCATTTTCAGTATTGGCGCGGAAAGTGATCATCATTCGTTTAGTCTCGGATCATGCTAGGTCGCAACACGGGCGCCTGTTTAAACACACGCTAGCATTCGTTCCATCAGCTAGTTCACCAACCATTTATATTTCTATGCTGTATTTCAAAAGTTAATCCTCCTTACCGTACCCCTTAATGCAAGTGTAGCTTCTGCAATGAATAAAGGTGTTAAAAGGAGGAGTTTGCTTACACAAAAATGGGTCAGAATATTCTGCATTGTTTAATGATTACTGTACGTTATTTTTTGTACTTAATTGTGCTTTACTTGTACATCAAACATTAGCTTCTTGCCCATATGGGCATTATCAATATGCCAAAGATGACAATGTATTTTTTGCCTACATAAGTTTTATTTTTATTACAAATATTAGTTAATTAATTAATTTATTTTTTTGCCTACACGGGCCTTAGTCACTTACTACAATTTAAAATGTAGGCTAGTTTCTTGTCATGGCCTTACCTGTAAATTATGCAACACAAAACTATCGTACATGATTAGTTTGGTTATTTTAGTATCCTTTCATCTTTTGCAGTTACGTAGGGTTGACATATGCCACATATGTTAATAATTAACAGACATACCATATGTAGACAGTTTTTGGTATGAACTGGAGATTACCCTGATGATCCGGACAATCTGCTAATTCGGACAACCCTTCCCCCCATATAGTCCAAATAAGTGACGTTCTACTGTACCCAAAAACCCCATGACACAACTTTCTAATGCAAAAGTTAACCATTACTCCCAGTCCTTCATTTATGCAACAGGTCAACTTTGGAACTGTCTCCTTCTGTCTGTATCTCCTACTACCTATGATCTCCAGTCTTTCAAACGCAGTGTGTCCAGGTATCTCAAAATGAATGGATCTTGAATTTGGCTCTCTTTTGTATTGTTTTTGTTTTTTTCCCTGGAAGGAACAGTTTTGTGGGCTCAGCCATTGGTTCCTTCTTCCTGGCATAAAAAAAATAATAGAACCTTGGTAGACCACTGTCTGACTTCTTCATTTCTGCAACACTCCTGGCCCTTCCTCTAACTTTCTCTCTGGTGAGCTTCACCTCTCCTCTAAACTTCACCTTCTCTTCCTAACTGAGACTCGCTGTTTGAGGCGAATGATAACAGACCCTTCTTTGTATCCTTCTACTTTCTCTATACTCATTTCAAAGCCAGAGGTGGCTGTTGTGTATATGTACGAAGCAACATATCTTGCTCTTGTGTTCCTGAGCTTTTATCTTTTGAATTCTCTACTCTTTGGCCTCGGCTTTCCTGTCATTCTCAGACTAAATATATCTGTGCTGTTTACTTATCCTCTAATTCTGCTGACTATGAAAATTCTTGAGCTATCGTACTTTTAAGATGAAGCACATCCTATCCGTTCCCTCCTTTCTTTGAAATCTCCATTCTAGGTGATTTCAATGTTCACCACCACCTTTGGCTTTCATCTCCATTTATTGATCCACCTAGTGAACATGCCTACATTTTTTCTCTCCTTAATGACCTAAAGCAGCTTGTACAGCATCCTACCCATATCTGTCACTGCCTTGGAGAGTTCCAACATACTCGACCTCTTCCTTACAACAAATCCTTCTGCTTACAGTGTTAATCTTTCCTCTCTGTTGAGCTTCTCTGATCACAGGCTTATCACTGTAACCTGTCCTATTGCTCCAGTAAAACCTGTGGACCTCCCAAAGAAGCATCAGTTGTGGCACTTTGAAGCTGCTGATTCGGAGGCCCTCAGACAGCACTTCTTTGATTTTTCCTGGAATGATTATTGCTTCCATGGCCGAGAGCCATCGTTGTGTGTCTTGCATGTTACAGACGTCATTCTCTCGAGCATGGAAGCGTACATTCTTTTCTCATATCTTTTGACTAATGCAAAAAAAACAACCTTGGATTAATCACGCTTGTTCTAATGCTGTCCACAACAGGGAGAAGGCCTACAAAAGATACCAGAGCCAACTCACTCCTGAATCTCATCTCTTATGTTTCTGCCCTGAATTGTGCTAAGTCTGGTCTTCATTTTGCAAAAAATAATTTCATTCATACTAAATGCACTGAACTCTCCAACTCAAATTTTTCCCACACCTTCTGGCACCTTGCCAAAAACCTGTCTAACAACTGTACCTCATCATCCTTCACTCCTCTTTTCCACTCTGATGGCTCTGTAGCTATTTCTTCTACTGATAAAGCAGAACTCTTCACCCAGACTTTCTCCTCCAATTTCACCTCAGACGATTCCAGTGCTGTTTCTCCATCACTTCTCCCCTCTGACTTTCTCATGGGTGACATTAAAACTTCTTCAATTGATGTATTTTCTGTCATATCTGGCCTCAATACTAACAAGGCATATGGTCCTGATGAGACTCCTCCTGTTGTCCTCAAGAACTGTGCATTTGTGTTTCTGTGTCGCCTGGGTAAACTCTCACATTTGTCTGTCAACTTGCACCTTTCCTTCTTGCTGGAAGTTTACTCTCATTCAGCATGTCCCAAAGAGGTTGACCATTCCCATCGCTCTAACTATTGTTTCAAAAGTTTTTGAGTATTCTTAACAAACAAATTTTAAAGCATCTTAACCCCTTAACCACGGGGCGTCACTTTCGTGACGCTTGGGAGCAAAGGATCATACCGCGGGGCGTCACTTTTGCGATTCTGTGTTATTTTGAATTCCCCCGGGCTTTCAAGTGGTAGCTTGTATCATCTTTCAGTACTGCCAGTGTCCAACACTAGTCAGCACTCCTAATCTCATCTGTACTCCCATCCATTGTTGACAATTTAGCCATTTCTCCCCGTTCTTGACTCCCCTCCTTACCTTCCCTCCATTACCCTCTCCTCTCGCCTCCCCGGCCATGCTACACTAAGTAAATCTTCCCGGGAATTTTCCACTAATTTCATCCATTGAAATAAGCTCTATGCCCTATTCTTATACCAAATAATATATACCAAAAAGAAATAAGGTAAGTGAGAGTGCCATGCACCTGGAATTGGCTAATCATCACCTGACAACACTTCACGTGCACTCGTTCGCTAATTTTCGCTGTTTATTTCCCCTTGAAATATCCCGTATAATCTATTCTCGTACTAAAAATATATATAAGGAGGGAAGGGAGAAGCCTAAGTGATATTTACATTCACCTGGAACTACCTAATTTATAATGTATTGTCTAGATTTCCTGCCAATCATTTCACTGCTATATATTAGCAGCTGTCAAGAGGCTGACGTTGGCAGTAATGCATATCCCTAGGTAGGCCACCCCGGCCCACCCCTATCAGTTCACTGTCATCTTCGAAGGTGAAGGTACGTCTGTTTGCTCCTGCTAACTTCCCCCTCGCTTTTTAGCCCCATGCAAAGGGCTCTGTGACCTTTACCCCCTACTAAACCTCGAGTGGAAAGAGGTAAAGGACTGACAATTGATAGAGAGTGACTACGATCTTTCTGTTGAGTAAAACAGTGCAAGTGGAATTGTAAATAATGTGTAAACAGCAAGTAAAAGCAATGAATATAAATATAAGTGAACAGTGGAAAATAGTTTTATAAGTTACTTTAAGTGACAGTAAATAACACAGTGTAAATAAAATAGAAATGTAAATAATGTAAATAAAACAGAGAACGTAAATAGAAATGTAAATGAGTAGTATTATAAGAATATGAGTATATATACTTGGAGTAATGAAAGTGAAAGTTTCACTCTAGCATGTATGAATACTATGAGTTATGAGAGTGAAGGTGAAAGTAACATTCACTCTCAATGCTAGTATACAGGATTAGAAAGCGAATGCTACGTATTTTACTGAAAGAAATTGAATGCCTACAGTGACAATAAACTACTGTTACTGAAGGAAACTTATGGATAAAGACTGTAGATATATATAAGTGTTATATAGTAATAGAAATATAAACTGTGAGTGTTTTTATGAATAATAAATGACAACACCAGCGGCGAACTAGCGCAAGTGGGAAGGTCATGTGCCCTCTTAATTTTCATTGCTTTCACAGTTTTTTTTTTTTTTGGAATATAGATTCCAAACTATTTGAGAATCATAGAATGGTGTTTCTAGTGATAATATCAGGCTATGGTAATCATATTACGGGTTGTTGGGAAGTGCAAAGTGGAGACTTTGTTACCCAACTTCAGAGGTCTCCACAAGTCCTACGGTACTCGACGAAGGCTCAACAAACACCCCAGGAGAAAGCTGAAGGTATGTGCCATAAGCATATGTGATTTTAATATTCTAGGACTAATAACTGATTTTTTGGCAAATATTTTTAGAGAGTCTGTCGGAGCGCGGATATGCCCGCGGGTGCCGCAAGAAAAAAAAAATCAAGCCCGCTGTTAAAGGGTTAATTATCACAGCCTTCTTTCAGATCGTCAGTATGGGTTCTGCCAGGGACGCTCGACAGATGATCCTCTCACCTACCTTTCAGACTCTTGGTCATCCTCCTTTCGGGATTTTGGCGAAAGCTTTGCTACTGCAGTTGACATCTGGAAGGCTTTTGATCGAGTCTGGCATAAATTTTTAATTTCCAAATTGCCCTCTTACACTTTCTGTCCTTCTCTCTGTGCCTTCATCTCTCGCTTCCTTTCTGGCCATTCTATAGCTGCTGTTGTAGACAGCTACTGTTTTCTCCTAGAGCTGTCAGTAATGGTGTTCTTCAGGGCTCTGTCCTGTCGCCAACTCTTTTCCATTTATTCTTCAATGATCTAAGCTGTACATGTAACCTTATCCACTTATACGCTTATGACTCCACCCTCCACCTTTCCATTCGCTTCCTGCAGTGTCCATCTCAACAAGGGTTGAGGCTATGGCACACCTAATGTCTGACTTGGCTCATATCTCTGAATGGGGTAATAATAATCTTGTTGTTTTATTCCATCCATCTATCATCTAATCCTGTGTCACCCCATGAGGAGCGTAGGAACCCGGGGTTAGACAAGTTGGTCCTGCCATTTAAGGTGAGAGTGAGAAATGCATCAAAAACTCAGCTCTTACATCTATCAACGCAACAGGATCTTGCACAGGAGTACCCTCTAATTTTTAACAATATTCAGCTCTGCCCTGCATCATCTTTAAATATACTTTGGGTTTCATTCTGTCAAGATTTATCTTGGAAAGAACATATTAACACACATAAAATCCGCTTCCAAGAGATTAGGTGTGCTAAGCCGACTCTGTGCTTTCTTTACCCCCGCACAGCTGTTTTATTCACCCCTGTGTAGAGTACAACTCTCACGTGGGGAGGCTCCCCACATACAGCGCTTCTCAACAAGGTGGAATCAGAGGCTTTTTGTCTCATAAACCCCTAAGTGCTGGGTGACGGTTATATCTGATGCAAAGTTTATGGATCGTGAACACCAAGTGACGGCCATAGCCGCACTTTATTTCGCACCATTGTTTGAAGTGGCTGCCAGTTTATCCCCTCACCAAAGGGTGTTGGTGCACTCCCACCTCCGCACTGGAACGTGAGTCAGTCTCTCCCGGGCCCAGGCCAGGTGTAGTACAGCATCTTGAGGATCTTCCTTGTCCGATTCTGTCTCTGCCGCCCACGACCCCCTTGCATTTTCCACTCCAGCCAAGCTCCTGCCAACAGATTCGAGGAAGGGGCTTAGTGACAGTGCTGTAGGGCATGTACTGGAGGATCCTGTGTCTACTCTTGCCAAAAGTTTTATTTTATTTTTTTTTTATTTTTTTTTTAAATAGAACAGAGGGAGGGAAAAAAAGTGAATAAAAAAAAAAAAAAAAAAAAAATCCACACACCAGGTTTCTGGTGTCCTCCATTCATAAAAAATCTGTAACAGTTGGATTTGAACAGCTGTAGATTGAAGTTTAGGGGGAAACAACTCTGGGGAAGTGAGTTCCAGAGAGAAGTATTTGGAGAAAAAAAAGAATTCTGATAGGCAGGAGTTTTGTAATATGACTGTGTGACATTCCAGTCATGAGCGCTATCAGATGCCCGTGTAGCACGAGGGAAGGCATGGAGAGGTGGCATAATGGACGCAAATTTGTCTGAGCATTTGCCATAAAAGTATCTGTAAAATAATGCAAGGGAAGCAACATTCCTTCTTACGTGTAGGGGAGGTAGTTTATTCATAATAGCAAGGTTATTAATAATTCCAACAGCTTTGATCTGAATGTTGTCTAGTTGTTTTAGTGGAACATCTCCACATCCATTTCACAAGGATGAACATTATTCTAGTGGAGAGTGCATGTGACATAAAAATTATAACTAACTGCTCATCAGTGAAGAAGTTATGGACTGTGTACAATTGTCCAAGTTTCTTTGAGACAATTTTAGCAAGTGATCTGACATGAGAGGTCCAGCTGAGGGCACTGATAAGTGAAACACTGAGAATTTCAGTACTTTTGGAGATGGGAATATTAGTAGCATTGAAGGTAATACGAATCTGGCAATATCTGCCTATTAGTAAATTGTTTATATTTGGTGTTACTAACATTAAATGAGACAAGGTTATTTTGTCCCCATTCAGTGATCTTAGATAAGTCTTATTTTATGGAGATGGCTGCACTGAGTTGAGAGTTAGAGATATTAACTTTGTGAGTGGGTGTTTGAGTGTGAATGAACTGTGAAGTGTTAAGTCATCTTCATATGAATGGATGGGATTGAGAGTGACAGGTAGGATCAGTAATATGAACTTGGAATAAGGTTGACGCCAGAACTGATCCTTGTAGCATTGGCATTTACTTGAGTGGAAATTGGAATACACATCACCTACTGTTATTTTTCTGTCGCTGAGATATGAGGAAAGCAGAGGAACAAAAGAGTTAGTCCATAGCAAGGGAGTTTGGATGACAGGGAACGGGGCCACACTCTGTTGAAAGCTTTAGTAATATCAAGGGCTACTTTATGAGTTTGTCCATGTTGGTCAGTTGATTGATGGATGGTATGAGTCAGGAGATGGAAAATATCAGTGGTGGATCTTTTGTGGCAAAAACCATATTGTCTATCACTAATCAAGTTGTTGGATTCCAGATGTTTAACTATGTGCTTATTAATTACAATTTCAAATACTTTACCAAGAGACGACGTGATGGCTATTGGTCTGTTATCAGAAGGGTCAGGGGAACTTCCTTTCTTTGGAATTGGGTGGATATTGGCTTCTTTCCACGACTTAGGGAATGAAGAAGTACGTATGCATAGCCTGAATAATTTAACTAGAACAGAGGCAAATTCTGGGAGCATTTTTTCAAACCAGTTGAAAAAAATTCCATCTGGGCCTGGAGCTTTGTTTGTTGGTAAATTGTCTAGGTTGGATATTACATACCTAGTCTGTATTTTAAGTGAAACAATTTTGGAAGAGTCAAGTTCTAGTACAGGGAAGTTCTGGCTGACATCCTCTGTGGTAGAATTTTTGGCAGATGTACTAGCAAGGATATTCGCTTTACCATGCGGGTCATTTATAATGCTACCATCTGAAGATTTTAGTGGGGGAATAGGTGATGACTAATTAAAGTTATTATTGAAAGAATTGAGAGTTGACCAGAATACTTTATTGTCATTAGGACTGTTAAGTAGTTCTTGTGCTTGGTTTTGAAGAAAGTTTGAGTTAGCAAGATTTGTTACTGCTTTTTGCGTGTTTTCTAGCAATTTTAAATTGACAGAGTGATTCAGACTTTTTTATTTTAAGTAAGAGTTATATGTTAATGACTTTTAGGCCGTTGCTCTGACACAGTTGCTATCAAATCATTTTCGAGAGTTCGATCTTTTAGTGAACTGTTGACTTGGTATGAATAAATCCATACCAGCTAGTATTAAGTCGTTAATATGGGACTGTGTAAAATTGGGATCACTAGAGAAGAAAGGCTGCCATGGAATGTTAGCAAGATAATTTCTAATTCCATCCCAGTTAGCCCAATGAAAATGCCATTGGGTCACCCTGACATGTTCAGAACGGGGAGGTTTGGGGGAGCCTACTAATGAGGCTTTGATGAGATTGTGGTTGTAGGATCCAAGTGGTGACAGCACTTCTATCCTGTATTGATCTGGATTATTTGTAAGGAATAGATCCAAAAGATGGGCAATATGGTCAGGATTATCTGGTATTCTGGTCGGTTGCTTTACCAACTTCGTAAGATTAAACGATTCTGCAAACAGCTCGCACTCTATACCAGTATTGTCAGTCCTGGCAGAATGCAATAACCATTCTACTTTATGTACGTTAAAATCACCCAAAATGGTAATTTCAGTGCTAAGGATAAGGTTAATGGTACTCAACTGTGTGGATATGGAGTCAGATACACTGGATTTTGAAGAAGCATTGGGGGAGCGATAGATGACACAGATATATTTGGTTTTATTTCGACAATTTAGTTTATACAGTGAGTAATCAAAATTAGTTGAGGTGAAGTTTAAAACAATGTCAACTGCAAATTCAGATTTGATATAACAACAGGTGTCACGCTTTTTACGAAAGTTTGTGAGAAGATGGTAACCAGGAAACCAAAATGGGCATATTTTGGTAGGAGGAGAGATTTGGGATTCTGTGAGGAACAGGGCTTGACGGGATATGGATTTTTGGAAAAAATTGAACTGAACTCAAGTTGGTACTGAGACCACGGATATTGGTGAAGAATAAGGCTGCATGTGCACGTCTCCTATGCTGAGCATGAATGGAATTTGCAACAGTCGCTGCCGGCACAGTTGCTTGACAGTGACCAGGAGGACCCTGCACCACCAGCCCTACCCTGCCAGTGGTGGCAATCTGCCGAAGACAGCGGGAGTTATCATGCTTAGAGCAGCGTGTCATGGGCACCTACCCCTGCTCCCTCAGACACGTCGGATAAGGACCTGAAAGTGCTTCAGGAGGCTGCAGAGGCATACGAGGGTGACACTTTTGTTACAGAAGAAGAGAAGGATGTGCCAGGAAGTGTGGAAAGTGAAGGAGATGGTCGTGATGATGATGGTCAAGTTGTAATGTACATAATCGTTGCCGTCTCATCTCTCCACCATGCTCCGAGCAAGAAGGTCGCCTTCCTTCCCTGCCGCGACCTTCATCACCTCAACCTAGCACCTCAAGGGCCATTTCCCCACAACCTGGCCCTTCATGTGTGAGGGCAACGAGGTCGTCGGCACCAGTGAGGAAACTTGGCTAGCCAGCATCACCACAGGGAGTCCCTGCTACAAGTGAGTACCCCCCCCCCCGTGGTCATGGACGTCCTCATGATGGCACCTTATTCCTGCCAGATCACACCCTGGTGGCCCAGGCATCAGCAGGCTTGACACTTTTGTGTGGGAGGAGGTTGGAGGCTTCTAGCCTCCCCTACTTGCCTTTGATGTGACTGGGGCAGGTGCTCAGAGGCAGCACCTGGAGGCTGGAGAGCTGACAATTCTGTACTTTTTCCAAGCTATATATACAACCACAATTATGCAGTACCTGGTGGAGGAGATAAACTTTCTCCAGGCTGTATCTGTTCTCTGGCTAGAGGTGTCTTTCTCCAGGCTGTATCTGTTCTCTGGCTTGAGGTGTCTTTCTCCTGGCTGTATCTGTTGTCTGGCTTGAGGTGTCTTTCTCTAGGCTGTATCTGTTCTCTGGCTTGAGGTGTCTTTCTCCAGGCTGTATCTGTTCTCTGGCTTGAAGTGTCTTTCTCCAGGCTGTATCTATTCTCTGGCTTGAGGTGTCAGTGTCCCAGAGTACAAAAATGAAAAAATGGAAGGTAGTGGAGGTGGGGAAAATGTATGTGTGTCTCGCACTGACAATGATAACGGCACATGTAAAGAAGCATGTCATTCACGATTATTGGTCTGTGGACAAAATCTTACACACACCTGACTTTAGTAAGTATATGGCCCGGGACAAGCCCTTGGCCATTTTCAAGTTCCGGCCGTTTCAGAAAGTGGTTATTGACGAGTTGCCTGTTTTATTCTGGGGCTTTTTAGCATTTATTCAGTATGTGCCCTCTAAACAACATTGCTTTGGCCAAAAGGCGAAAAAATGCAAAAACAAACAAACAAACAAACAAACAAACAAAATCTGACTTTTTTTTCAACTGTACTTTGAAATTGGCGCGCAGCGCCAACCAGCTGTGTTTACCCTCGCTGCTTGCTTCTCCCATCCCTCCCGGCCTCCCCAGTTACCACCCAACTACCATCCTGACTAGACGCTCATTCAGTGGATGCCGCACATGCTCGTTTTTGTGAATAAACGGTGAATAAACTGCAATACCTCGCCACTAGACCACATGAGAATTTACAATGTTGTGCAATGTTATGAAATTAGAATTCAGAGTGCAAAGATAAAGTACAGAGTGTAAACTGGCAGTTGAAACTGGTGGTTGAAACAGGCGTAGTGCAATGAAGAACAGAATGTGCACTGTTAAACAATTATAACTCATAGTGCAAAGGATTAAGTGCAACACAACACTGGATTACTGTATGTGCTTCAAGAGCATTTTCACCACTGCCAGAGCCTTAGAGGAGGCGCGTTAACCTTTGTAACAAACGGCCACGGATGTGTTATAAGTACCCTGTACACTGCTAAATATTTTCAATACTCACTTCGAATTCCTCATTCTCTGGTTCCTTTTCATTTATTTCATACTTTCTGTCCCTTATTTGTGTGAATAGGGTCTTAAATAAGTGCTATGCATGTCCGGTAGAGAGATATGTAGGTGGTTTTCTCAGTCAGGTTGGGTTAGGGTCCATAAGTACCAGTCCAGGAGGCGGGGGCCCACTTTCCGGATGGACCTACTCTTCGGACGTGCCTTTGGCCCAGTTACATCGGATAGTGGAGGGATTGCTGTACTAGATTATCGGCTTTATTGGACCAGGCTTTCCCACTGTTACAAGGATCTACTGTAAGTGAAGATCACTTACCATGACAGGGCATGGTGTGATGTTTGGGTGTCGGGGATGGGGTACAGTGTATTCAGATGACAGTTTAATTTACTGACCTAAAGTATGTGGGTGAAAATCAATAAATTACTGTAATGAAAAACTTAGTTGAAAGAAGGAAAAGTATATTTTGAGTGGTCCATAATTTAAGCCGTGTTGATTTATGACCATTTGTTTTAATGAAAGTTGTTGAAAAAGGAAAAGGTACATAGTGAGAGGTGGCAGTGAGGTGAGAGTGAGATGAGATGCAGGTATGTGTGGGGGGGGGGATGGTGGAACAGCTATTTGAGTACAGGTATCAATATAGCATTTCACATCCCATAATTTTTGCCATATTGATTTATGACCATTTGTTAGAAAAAAAAAAAAAAATGGAAGAAGAAAAGTACATAGTGAATGGTGGCAATGAAGTGAGAAAGACAAAAGGCAAACAACCAGTGAGTGTGTGTGTGTGTGTGTGTGTGTGTGTGTGTGTGTGTGTGTGTGTGTGTGTGTGTGTGTGTGTGTGTGTGTGCAAAAGAGAGAGAGAGAGTGAGTGAGTGAGTGAGTGAGTGTAAACAGACCATTAATGTCCCATAATTTGAGCTGTGTTGAATTATGGTACTTTGTTTTAGCGAAAACTTACATAAAGACAGTGTTGTTTATTCTAGATGAAGTGAACATGGTGGAACTTTTGGAGGGATGGACATGGATACTGGCTGAATTCTAAGGTTTTCCAATGAATTTTTTTTTTATTTTCCCCACATCTACTGGGATGGGTCAGGGTTTATTTTTCCATACAAAACATGTTTAGTGCAAATCACATCCTGCACAGATTGAGGGTCTACTATATGTAGATTTCCACTACAAATATTTTGCAGGTGGACAGTGTGGTTGAAGCGACTTACAACGTGCAGAACTCAGAGGATGAGGACACAAAGTCAAGTTTAAGCTTGAGATGCAAGTGGAAGAGACCACTGACAATTCTTTCCTCCCCAGACCCTGATGCTGTTACCACTGCAGTAAGTTATTTAATTTGTGTGTGCTTGTACATGTATGGACATCATCTCACTACGGTGACATTATTTAACTAGAGTAGGAGACAAATTTTTTCTGACTCTGGACTCTATCTCACTCCATGTTGGGATGGGAAAGGAGATCTGGATGATGATGATGATAGGTAATAATACATACAGTATTCCCCTGCTGAGGAGATCGCTGGAGAGTGTTTTTAAAACCTTTCAGTCAAAGGAGTTCCTCCTTATAGTTACAGTAGATTTTAAATGGTGTCCTTGGTGTGAATGTATAAGAAAAAAGAGAAATTGGTATGGCCGTTGATGGTGAAAATGATGTGATGATAATGACTATGATGAAGTTGTTGTTGTTGCACAAACCTGGTCATAATGTAGTTCAGTGTGGCAGTGTCATCTGTGTGTGTTTGTAGTGTCGTAACTTTAATATTAATGTTACATGCTACAGTATGTTGCTACTATTATGTGTGTTCATGATAATGATGTCATCTTTGATGCAGCAAAATCCCTAGAGTGTAATGCTGGACATACTCAGAAAAGAAGAGAAAATATTACTTTGTGTTAGGTATCACATGGGTATGGGAACAGGGAAAAGTAGTGGACATAATTACCACAAATAAAAAGCAAAAATGGACATAGGCTGGTTAGATTCTTCCTAGAAAAGGTAACATGTGGACAACTCACTTGATGTAGTGCTGAATACTTCTTCCTTCATCTTAATCATTCTTTATAATGTGCCTGCCATCATTTTGTTTCGTTTATAAAGGCTCCAACATTCTTGCATGTGTCATCCTTAGTCAGTTAAGGGCAACTGTTCATGCTGCTCGATCTCTGGCAGCCTCCCTGTTCAGTCCCTTATCCTTAAGGTCACACTTAGTGACCTTGTCCCGGATCTTTTTCGGTCTGCCTCTTGCATCCCTTCCTCAAATGTTTACATTTCTCACTTTCTGCAACCAGTTGTCATTCCCGATCCTCGCCACATGCCCAGACCATCTCAGTCTACCTCTCCTCATCATAACACAATACACTCCAGCCCCATCCCACCTCTTAACTCCTCCATCTTAAACCTACCCCCCCCAGACCTCACATTCAAGGATGCTCTGCACATCCACTTAATCATTGTTATTTCTGTATGTTTGAGCCTGTGAATATCCTCTTCCATTTACAGCCCAGGTCTTACTACCATACAACATTACACTCTAACACATCCCACATACAAAGATCCCTAAGTACAGAGGAAGGGCCCTCTCAATGTCAAGAGAGGCAACAGCTCCCAGCACCTCTTTCAACCACTCCTAACTCTAGCCACAGAGCTAGCTCCAGCCCCACCTCCAGCACATAATATGTCTCCCACATAACAGAACTCTTCCACACACACTCGAGAGGCTTAACAGCACGATCAATCCTTACACGCCTGACAATCTCCACATGCTTTCCTCAACACACCGCACATGTGAAATCAGCATTATCTCACAGTCTACCTCTAATACACCCACATCTCTTATGCATGCTCTTATCACAAACACTTCAAAAGATGGAATTACTTCCCACTCCCTTGTGGCAGGCCGCACATGGACACTTTCCCTCTTCAACAGAAACAAAGTTCAGATCCATTTTCTTTTTTTCATTCATTCATCATCCAATCCTACGTTGCCCCATAAGGAGTGTAGGAGCCCGGGGCTATGCAAGTTGGTCCTGACATTTAAGATGAGAGTGACCAGCCTCACTCATCCCTATGTGGCATTACGTGAGCAGTAAACCCCAACCACCCCTTGGATATTAATCTTCACCTGCTCAATCCAGTTGAAATGCCGTAATTACCCACTAAGCCACCAGACGCCAAAATTTGGTTGAATGGTTACCACTCGGCTAGTAACTGGTTTCCTGGTGTACAGGAAACCATTTGGCTTGTCACTCAGTGTAGAGTTACCCACAGGTAGAAGGAAGAGGATAGAATGAAGGAAGGAAAGACAGAAGAGGGAGTGTAAAGATGCCTGTAGGCAGAAGGATGAGGAAAGAATGAAGGAAAGAATGACAGAAGAGGATGGAAGGAAAGAAGGATGAAGGAGAGGAAAGGGCAGACACCCGAGAGGAGCGCTACATCGAGTGAGTGGGTGATGCTGTCGAATAGTGAATATGGCATCAGTGGTCCCTTTGCCTGGCATAAACCCACACTGCACCTCATCAGTGTTCACTCTTTCTCTAATCATACCTTCTAGAACTCTATCCATCACCTTCGTTATTTGGTCCAAATGTTTTATGCCTTTATAATTTCCTCTTTGTAGGGCATCATCCATCCCCTTGTACACATTTGCAGTCACACTACTCAGGACAACACAATCATTTATAATTGTATTTATCAAGTCAGTAGCTAATCCCACTCCTGTATCTCTTGAGGCCTTCAGCATTTCAGCAGTCACCTCAGACACACCTGCCGCCTTCCCCACCTGCATCCTGCCTATTGCCCTACTCGCAGTAGCAGCATCAGTCAAAGGCCAAGGGCAGAACACTGGATCCACTGACTCCAAACCTTCCCTGTTCCATACAGACTTCTCATTCAGCAACCGATTATAATGCTATCTCCATGAGTCTTTAATATCCCGACTGTTCACTGTTACCTTCCCCTTATCATTCTTCACACATTGCTCAGCTATGATATCCCTGTTTCCCCTCTTCATCTGATTTGCCACCATAAGTATCATATTCCTCTTTTCCACTCTGTTTAGGTTTTCCAGTAAAAGCCTCTGAGACTCAGATTTTGCCCTGTACTGTATACCCTTTTTCTAGCCCAATGCTTGGCAGCCAGTATTCATCTTTGTTACCACCCCTTTTCCATCATCATCATCATCATCATCATCCAGACCTCCTTTCCCACCCTAGGATAGGGTGAGGAGTAGCAATGTCCAGACAGCCCATAGTTTGCCCAATCCAGTGGGCCACACATCCATTCTCTCATCATTCAAACCCCCGGAATCCTGGCTCTATCTGATATGCCAAAAACTTTCACCACATTTTGTAGCATCACATAAATGTATCCAATAGAGCCAGTCCGAATGCTGTTACATTAACCCCTACACCGCGGGCTTGTTTACCAATGACTTGCGTGTGCCGCGGGGTTATTTGGGCTCCAACAGACTCTCAAAAAATATTTGCCAAATATCAGTTATTAGTCCTAGAATAATAAAATTACATATGCTTATGGCACATACCTTCAGCTTTCTCCTGGAATGATTGTTGAGCCTTTGTCGGTTACCGTAGGACTTGTGGAGACCTCTGAAGTAGGGTAACGAAGTCTCCACTTTACACTTCCCGACAACCCGTAATATGATTACCACAGCCAGATACAAACACTATAAACACTATTCTACAATTTTCAAGTAGTTTGGGATCCATACTCAAAAAAAAAAAACACTGTGAAAGCAATGGAAATTACGAGCGCGTCTGATCGTTGCACTGGCACTAGTTCGCTTTTGTTACTCTGTCATTTATTATTCATAAAACCCCTCACACTTTATATTTCTATTACTATATAACACTTATATATATCTACAGTCTTTATCCATAAGTTTCCTTCAGTAGTATTAGTTTATTGTCACTGTAGAGATTCAATTTCTTTCAGTAAAATACGTAGCATTCACTTTCTCGTCCTGTATACTGGCATTGAGAGTGAATGTCACTTTCATCTTCACTCTCATAACTCATAGCATTCAGACATGCTAGAGTGAAACTTTCACACTCATTACTCCTAGGGTATATACTCGTATTCTTATAATACTACTCATTTACATTTCTATTTACGTTCTCTATTTTATTTACGTTATTTACATTTCTATTTTATTTACACTGTGTTGTGCACTGTCACTTGAAATAACTTATAAAACTATTTTCCATTGTTCACGTATATTTACATTCATTACTTTCACTTGCTGTTTACACATTATTTACACATTATTTACAATTCCACTTGCACTGTTTTACTCAATAGAAAGATCGTAGTCACTCTTTTATCAATTGTCAGCCCTTTACCTCTTTCCACACGAGGTTTAGTAGGGGGTAAAGGTCACAGGGCCATTTGCATGGGGGTGAAAAAAGGCCTTGAAGTCAGCAAGAAGAAACATACGTACTCTCGCTTCGGAAGATGAGAGTAAACTGATTACGGAGGGCCAGCGTGGAGGCCTGCTTTAGGGGTTATTCAGAGTTACCAATATTGGTTCTTGAAACAGCTAAGTTTGGCACTGATATGATTGGCAGGAAATCTAGACAATACATTATAAATTTGGTAGTTCCAGGTGAATGTAAATATCACTTAGGCTTCTCCCTTCCCTCCTTACATGTATATTTATTACGAAAATAGATTAGAGGCCTACTTAGGAGATATATATTCAGAGCTACCAATGTTATATCTTGAAACAGCTTTGTCTAGCACTGATATGATTGGCAGGAAATCTAGACAATACATTATAAATTAGGTAGTTCCAGGTGAATGTAAATATCACTTAGGCTTCTCCCTTCCCTCCTTACATGTATATTTATTACGAAAATAGATTATACGGCATATTTCAAGGGGAAAAAAACAGCGAAAATTAGCGAACGAGTGCACGTGAGGTGTTGTCAGGTGATGATTAGCCAATTCCAGGTGTATGGCACTCTCACTTACCTTATTTCTTTCTTGTATATATTATTTGGTATAAGAATAGGGCATAGGGCTTATTTCAATGGATGAAATCAGTGAAAAATTCCAGGGAAGATTTACTTAGCGTAGCACGGCCGGGCAGGCGAGAGGATAGGGTAATGGAGGGGGGGTAGGGAGGGGAGTCAAGAACGGGGAGAAATGGCTAAATTGTCAACAATGGATGGGAGTACAGATGAGATTAGGAGTGCTGACTAGTGTTGGACATTGGCAGTACTGATAGATGATACAAGCCCCCACTTGGAAGCCCGGGTGAATTCAAAGTAACACAGAATCACAAAAGCGACGCCCTGCGGTATGATCCCTTGCTCCCAAGTGTCACGAAAGTGACGCCCCGTGGTTAAGGGGTTAAACGGGGGTGCCAAATCTCTGTTCATGCACTTCTCACAACATTCATCTAGCAAGCTCGATCTCTTTTCAGTCCCCTAGCCTCACCGACTTTCATACATCTCTTCCTCACACAATCATCCACCATATTCCTCCACTTTCTCCTTGGCCTACCTTGCCTCCTCCCTCCTTCAAATTTGCTCAGATATACCTTTTTCACCACTCTATTGTTATCCATTCTCTCCACCAAACCATACCATCTCAGTACACTCTTTGATTCTGGTGTCCGCAGAATTCATCGTTCCGTAACTTTCACGAATCACATTATTTCGTATCCTATCCACTCTCTGTACTCCACGTACATTCCTCAGCAGTCTCATTGCCACTTCTCTCACTCTTGACTTTTCATTTTCATGCCACACCATAGTCTCACATTCATATGTTAAAGTTGGCACTAACACTCCTTCATGTAAGCCTTGCACAGCTCCAGCACTCAAGTCTCTGTTTCTTATCAAGAGGTTCATAGTACCAGCTACTTTCCATCCTTGTGTCACTCTACTTTCCACTTCTTTTGCACATTTTCGTTTCTTTTTTTATCACTGTACTCAAGTATTTGAACTCACTCACCAATTGCAGCCTCTCTCCATTCACTGTAATATCACACTGGGAGTCACCTTGTCTCAGTTACCATCACTTTACTCTTTTCTACATTTATCCTCAAGGCATGATACTCACAGAGGTCAGCAAAACCTTGCACTAGTCTACCAAGTTCATGTCTAATATTTGCAAGTACAGTAGTGCTAAATCATCAGCATACAACAAATTTGAGATATTCCATCCATCACCATTCATTATCAATTTCATCTCTTCTCCATTACTCATGTTTTATTTCTCTCATCACCCCATCCATATATACATTGAACAACCATGGGGACATCATACAACCTTGTCGCATGCCCACATTGGTCATGAACCATTCACTTAGTTGCCCATTTACCCTTGCACATGCCTCACTACGATCATAAAAACTTTTGATGGCACCTAGCAGCATACCATCTCTCTCTCTCTCTCTCTCTCTTTTTAAATATAATGGAAGGAAGAAGAAACCAAAGGCCAGGAGCCTGCAAACTGCTCCTTCCAAGAAAAAAGCAAAAATAGTACTACAAAGAGCTAAATTCAAGATCCGTTTATTTTGAGATGCCTGGACACACTGCTTTTGAAAGACTGGAGATCATAGGAAGTAGGAATTACAGACAGAGGGAGACAGTTCCAGAGTTGACCTGTTGCATAAATGAAGGACTGGGAGTAATGGTTAACACTTGCATTAGAGAGTTGGACAGAAATGGGATAAGAGTTTGTTGCTAGACGGGTGCTACACACCCGTCATAGAGGTGGAGGGATGCAAGCAAAGCAGACAGTTCATGGGAGGGGCGGCCATTGATGTAACGATAGAAAAGAGATAAAGATGCAACAGTGTGGCAAAGAGACAAAGGTTGAAGAGAGCCAGTAAGAGGAGGAGAGTTAATGAGACGAAAAGCCTTTGACTCCACCTTGTTGAGAAGAGCTGTATGTGGGGAGCCTCCCCACACATGAGAGTTGTACACTAAATAGGGGTGAATAAAACCCATGTGTGAAGTCAACAGCTGTGCAGGGTAAAGAAGGTACGGAGTCAGTTTAGCACACCTAATCTCTTGGAAGCAGATTTTACAGGAGATGTAATATGATCTTTCCAAGATAAATCCCAAGAGAATGAAACTCCCAGTATATGTAACCCCTTAATCGTGACGCTTGGGAGCAAGGGATCAAACCGCAGGGCGTCACTTTTGTGAGTCCATGTTATTTTGAATTCGCCCGGGCTTTCAAGTGGTGGCTTGTATCATCTGTCAGTACTGCCAATGTCCGACACTAGTCAGCACTCCTAATCTCATCTGTACTCCCATCCATTGATGACAATTTAGCCATTTCTCCCCATTCTTGACTCCCCTCCCTACCTCCCCTCCATTACCCTCTCCTCTCTCCTGCCCGGCCATACTGTGCTAAGTAAATCTTCCCCGAAATTTTCCACTGATTTCATCCATTGAAATAAGCCCTATGCCCTATTCTTATACCAAGTAATATATACAAAAAAGAAATAAGGTAAGTGATAGTGCCATACACCTGGAATTGGCTAATTATCACCTGACAACACCTCACGTGCACTCGTTCACTAATTTTCGCTGTTTATTTCCCCTTGAAAAATGCCGTATAATCTATTCTCGTAATAAAAATACAGTATATATAAGAAAGGAAGGGAGAAGCCTAAGTGATATTTACATTCACCTGGAACTACCTAATTTATTATGTATTGTCTAGATTTCCTGCCAATCATTTCATAGCATATATATTAGCAGCTGTCACCACGCTGACATTGGCAGCATTGCACTCCCCCTAGGCCACCACAGTATTCAGTTTACTGTCGTCTTTCAAGGTGAAACCACGTCAGATTCACGCCTGTCCAATTCCGTCGCTTTTTAGTCCCATGCAAAGGGCCCTGTGACCTCTACCCCCCTACTAAACCTCGTGTGGAAAGGGGTAAAGGGCTAATTGACTGCTGTGGAACATGAACTGGCTAATTTATCAGTGAAAATGATGGACAGTGACTAAGATCTTTCTGGTGACTAAAACATTGCAAATGGAAATGTAAATAATGTGTAAACAGCAAGTGAAAGCAATGAATGTAAATATAAGTGAACCGTGGAAAACAGTTTTATAAGTTACTGCAAGTGACAGTGCATTACACAGTGTAAATAAAATAGAAATGTAAATAATGTAAATAAAATAGAGATTGTAAATAGAAATGTAAATGAGTAGTAATATAAGAATACGAGTATATATACTAGAAGTAATGAAAGTGAAAGTTTCACTCTAGCATGTATGAATACTGTGAGTTACGAAAGTGGAAGTGAAAGTGACAGATTCGCTCTCAACGCTAGTATACAGGACGAGAAAGTGAATGCTACATATTTTACTGAAAGAGAAATTGAATGCCTACAGTGACAATAAACTACTATTACTGAAGGAGACTTATGGATAAAGACTGCAGATACTGTATATATAAATGTTATATAGTAATAGAAATATAAAGTGTGAGTGTTTTTATGAATAACAAATGACAGAACACCAGCGGCGAACGAGCGCAAGTGGGAAGGACATACGTGCTCGTAATTTTCATTGCTTTCACAGGGTTTTTTTTTTTTTTTTTTTTTTTTTTTTTTTTTTTTTTAAGTATGGTTTCCAAACTATTTGAAAATCATAGAATAGTGTTTCTAGTGATAATATCAGGCTATGGTAATCATATTACGGGTTGTTGGGAAGTGTAAAGTGGAGACTTCGTTACCCAACTTCAGAGGTCTCCACAAGTCCTATGGTACTCGACGATGGCTCAACAAACATCCCAGGAGAAAGCTGAAGGTATGTGCCATATGCATATTTAATTTTAATATTCTAGGACTAATAACTGATTTTTGGCAAATATTTTTAGAGAGTCTGTTGGAGCGCGAACATGCCTGCGGTACACGCAAGTCAAGCCAAAACAACCCCGCGGTTTAGGGGTTAAGGTTGATTATTATTTTGTATTATTTGTAATTTGCGCAAGTGCACAATCTAATATTTAGCTTGCGCAGTGTTGGTAAGCGCAAACCATTAGCATATATTTGTTGGAATTACTGTAAAATATTGAGATATTTAAATAAATTAGCACACTTTTGTTTATTATTATTCAATCTGTCTGTCTATTGCCAGACACCTTATCCATAAGGGGTGGCCACTGACCACAAACAAGCAACAAATCGCCTCCATGTCGCCCTGTCCCCCGCCATTTCAGTGCCCTGCATCCCATCTCACACACCCCTCTCTTATATACTTCTCCACTCCATCCCTCCATCTTATCCTTGGCCTCCCCCTCCCTCTCCCCCCTTCCACCTCACTCACATACACTCACTCTCCATCCTTCCCATATGACCAAACTACCTCATTGTGTTTCTCCTAACGCGTCCTATGACATCCACATCCACACCACAACGCTCCTTCACTTCCACATTTGTCAGTCTGTCACTCCATGTAACTCCACATGCTTCTCTTAAATAACTCATTTATTTCCACAGCTCTCACTGTAAACTTCTGTCCCTCCAACAAGGTCAAAGCTTCACTTCCATGCATTAGCACTGATATCACAATACTGTCATGTAACTTTTTCACTCATGGAAGTTCAAACCGAGGAGTGAGAGGGCTGCGAAGTGGAGGGGCAGGGAAACAAAGACTGTGATGTAGCCAGTTTTACTTTTATCTGCATTTTCGCAGGACGTTGTATTTAATAATTCAATATTGATATACGACAACATGTGTAATTCCTCACAAATATCATTATAATATATTATTTAAATCAAATACAGGTAACTCGCACGGAACACGATCTCATGGAACGCGCTCGCTATTATACACGGTAAGGGCTGGGATACATATAAGACAACGTAAGATTAAAGAACCATTATGAAAACTACAAATTAACGCAGGAGAGGCCTTTGAAAGATCAAATCCTCGAACGTCACCGCAGCGCACGGTTTGTTTTGATTATGTGACGATCTAGGCGGGAAATTATTCAGTGAGTGAGACATTCCCGAGTACAGTAGCACAGTATTTGTAAGTTAAATATTTACAGTACTGTACTGTTCTGGTAAGTTTATGTGCAACTTAAAGCACTATTAAATAACGTTAAAGCAAGAAATAAAGTCTTATAACCAGTTTACCTGATAGGCGTCAGAATATTGCCTTTTTTATTTGTTCGTTTTTTCCACAGTACTGTACAGTATTTGTAAGTTAAATATTTACTGTTCTTGTATGTACTGTACTTGTAAGCACTTAAATAAAATTAAATAATTAAATAAAGCCTTGTAACCAGTTAACCCGAATTATATGATCACCCATGATCGGCGTCGGAATATTGCCTTTTTTGTTTGTTCGTTAAACTCGTACTGTACTGCTTTTCTACAGTACTGTATTTGTAAGTTAAATATTTACTGTTCTGGTATGTACTTGTTAAGCAATTAAAGCATTAAATAAAGCCTTGTAACCAGTTAACCTGATTTATATGATTACCCATGATCGGCGTCGGAATATTGCCTTTTGTGTTTGTTCGTTAAAGACTTATAATAAGAGAAAAATACATTTTTGTCTTGGTATCTTTACCTATTTGCTCAGGTTTGCTGTAATGGTTTGGATCATTTGATGCAATGCAACGTGTAGAAAACTGTGAAAACTTTCGGGAAGTGAACGAAAATCTGGGACATGAAACTGACCTTGACATCACCCTCTCATGTATCATCTGTCAGTTCACCATCTGCTATCGTGATGAGTGGATGTACAATTTTTTCGCTCATGGCCAAGCCTAACCACACATAGTTACACCCTATATCTCGACCCAGACAGAATATACAATCTTTTTCCTCCCTTGCAAAACACAAACAACCACCCTGTTTATGAGACAGCAATATATATTGCGAAAATAACACAGTAAAATGATAAAGATGAACGTAAAATGATAGAGAAAGATGAACATGTTATGACGGAAGAAGTACGTTTTCCCCGTCTGTAAACGTATTTATTTCTGCTTTGTATCTGTATTTGTAATAATTAGACTTAATGTTAGTTCTGAAACTGCATTACGATTCTATTTTTAGCCATTCTCGTGGTGTGGGAGCTGGAAATTGGGACACAACTTCCTTATTGCTAATCGGACTGACCCTCGACTTTATTCTCCCGTGGCAGAGTCTAGCCTTGGAGGACGTGCAGTTTTCTCATTTAGGACTGAAAATTCAACTCTTTCGCTCCCTTTTCCAAGCATGGGCACAACGATAACGTAAAAAATAACTCGAAACTACCATAAACGTATAATTATAAAAAAGGTGAAAATGTATTCATAACATTTTTTTTTTTTTCCAGCCATTCCTAACAGATTATGTACTGAAATCATTCGATATCACAGTACTGCATTTCTAAGTTAAATATGTACTGTTCTGGTATGGAAGTTAAAGCACTGGTACCAGTTAACCTGATTTATATGATTAACTATGATCGGCGTCGGAATGTTTCCTTGTGTTTACATACAGTATTTGTGTGTTGAAGTTTTGCTATGGAGTACTGTATTTGTGAGTTACATCATTACATAAACCTTCTAACCACTTAAAGTGCTTTCTAGTGATTACCAGTGACAGATAACAGCAAAAATACACATTTGGGGGGTCTAGGGAGCAAAATACGGAGTACAGTAGTTTAAATATACGCGATTTCACACCTAACACGGCACGGTAGGAACGAAACCCACGTGTTCCGTGCGAGTTACCTGTATTTACAGCCTGATCAATTATTAGGCTGTGGATATTTGATTTAAATAACATGTTTTAATGTTTTTTGTAAGGAATTGCTTATGCAACTCATAATAAATAATGTATTTTTAATTTATTATTCATCCATCCATCCATCATCTAATCCTACGTTGCCCCATGAGGAGCGTAGGAGCCTGGGCAAGGCTATAGTAGCCGCAGCGAGAAATGAACGCTGTGGTGGGGCAGGCGGGATGACCTGGGATTCCCCCATTGTTGCCATATCTACATGTCACCGACCATAGAGGTAGGATGTCACCGACCATCGGCCACCGCTGCAGCCCCGCTCCATGATCCTTACCCTGTGTCTCTGGCTTTCTCTTTCTCTCTCGGTTTCTATATAAACTGGTGTATTTCCGAAACTAATTATGAAATTATTATGACTTTTGTTCCACACCACCACTGAGGTAAAAATCAAGGAGAGTTTTCTGTATAAAGGTTTCCCCCCCCTTGTCTGAGGGCAGGTCAGTTCTGGCGAGTGTATAATTATAGGTCAGGCGGAGGTATCGGCAAGGCCGCACTCCCCCGCTCATATGCCACATTTAGGAGGGGGGTGGAAACCTTTATACAGAAAACTCTCCTTGATTTTTACCTCAGTGGTGGTGTGGAACAAAAGTCATAATAATTTCATAATTAGTTTCGGAAATACACCAGTTTATATAGAAACCGAGAGAGAAAGAGAAAGCCAGAGACACAGGGTAAGGATCATGGAGCGGTGCTGCAGTGGTGGCCGATGGTCGGTGACATCCTACCTCTATGGTCGGTGACATGTGGATATGGCAACAATGGGGGAATCCCAGGTCATCCCGCCTGCCCCACCACAACGTTCATTTCTCGCTGCGGCTACTATAGTTGGTCCTAGCATTTAAGATGAGAGTGAATTATTTACTAATAATAATAATTTAAAAATATTAAAATATATTATCTCTGTTGAAGCATTTTAAGAAATGCTACTACGCTCTGTCCCTCCTGCCAGAACCCTCATGACCTGCCCGAGCCTCCCCCATCCCTTGTCCAGACATACGGGAAGCTCCCAAGACCACGTGTCCCTTGGATGCGCTGTTCGCAATCCACAGGACAGGTGTGCAAGGCAGGTGCGAAAGCGCAATATTGCCCTTGGTCTCGTGCGGTGCGCAATGCGCAAACAATATTCACCGGAGTGCAACGGTGCGCAATTGCGCTTTGTGCAAATGTTTGCGCACCTGCCCAGCACTGTTTGTTGGGTTGATAGGTGTAAGAATTGAGGCTTTGATGCTAACAACAAGGTTACTTTTACCCCAGTCAGAGATACGAGCCAAGTCAGACATTAGGTGTGCCATAGCCAGTGAATCAACGATTGAACAAAAGTGCCGTACATCCTTACATACTGTTCACCTATGTCCTGCGTACATTTTCACATGTCGGCCTACTGGAACAGTCCCTTGTGAAATGGCTATCATAAGAAATCATGACATTCATCACCATTGCAACTTCGCATTTGCTCCAGATAAACCTATACACCATCATCACATCGGACATTCACATTTTTTTTTTACTTCGCTCATAACACATCAGTTTACATAATTTGTCCAGATATACCACCATCTCATACTTCAGCATCAGGATTATACATAGCACCAGACTACTGTGCGGTACTTACACCATCCATGCTCACTTTATCTACCAATAATCACTATGCCATCCTCAATCATACACACAGATATTTCCACCCTCTACCTAAGATGGATTAAAACATGAGCACAGGTATAAAGTTGACTTCACCTAAGCTTGAAACTATGCAACTAATCAGTGAAACAGTGAAGCCCTGGGAAGAACTGAGTTTGAGTATGTTCAACCCATGTGATGAGTATAGCCGATCACTTACTGTCTTTATAATCTTCTCTATTGTATTTGCAGTAGTGCTGTTCGCAGTGCACAGAATGCAAGCAAAAATTGCAAACTTGGAGTCAGTATTAACTGGAGGAAGAGTGAACATTCAAGTGAGACCCCCTGAATAAAGTGTATATATTTGTAAATAGCGTTAATTAAAAAAGAAAAGCAGAAAATTATGGGACAACACATGAATCAGTATTACATTATATACAAGGATCCAGTTCTTATACCAGTAGCATTATATCTACTGTATATAAAATACAAATTTATTAATAACTCTTACTATAATCTTAGCTTTGGACTGCTTTTGCATATATGTATGTGTCTGTTATACATACACATTTTACAATATGTTATACAGTATTTTATAAATTTAACTATAGTGCATTCGATCCATTATGTATACAATATGTTTATGATGTATTTTGTTTGTAGCATATTATTAAGATCAGTACAATATAATCATAAATATTATGTCCATAGAATATTATAATCAATATTATGCATTAATGGAGTATGCTTGGTTACTAGTACATGCTGTCGTAGGCTTCAGCTGGCATGACCAAGCGATATTAGGAATCTACATTGTCATAATACAGCTCATAATAGATAGCAACATAAATGTGTAGTCTTAAAAACATGATAATCAAGCTAAGTCTGGGAAAGGAAATGTGTCTACAAGATTTCAGTAAAGGAATGCCAGATGTGCACTGGAAACACTACATACACACAGACACACTGGCTTCCAGAAACTTCACACACGTCCAGTACACGTGACACAAGCCCTCCTAGACAAGAAAGGAGGAATTAGACAGGCAGAAGGAGGCTAGCTACAGAGGCGAGAGGTTGTAGAGAGAGAGAGAGAGAAGAGAAGAGGAGTCCAGCGAGAACTTAGCTAGCATATATATGCTTCTGTGTGATATACACAGTGTTCAACTTGAACTTTCCCTTTGAAGACAGTAAAACTATGATCAAGACCCAGTATCCATCTTTAGCTTCTCCTGTCATCGACTACGAGTGAACTGAAATTGATGAACACTGTGTGTATCACACAGGAGCATATATATGCTAGCTAAGTTAGCGCTGGACCCCTCCTCTCTCTCTCTCTCTCTCTCTCCAACCTCTCACCCCTGCAGCTAACCTCCTTCTGCCTGTCTAATTCTTCCTTTCTTGTACAGGAGGGCTTGTGTCACGTGTACTGGACATGCATGAAGTTTCAAGAAGCCTGTGTGTCTGTGTGTATGTAGTGTTTCTGGTGCATATCTGGCATTCCTTTACTGAAATCTTGCAGACACATTTCCCACCACTGCCACCAAAAACAATATGTGAGTCTTGAGATTGATTATATAGTAGTCGTAGCCTAAATGGAGTAAATAGTGAGTAGATATGTGAGGAAAACAACTTCAGTTCACTCATAGTCGATGACAGGAGGCGTTAGAGATGGATATTGGGTCTTGATCGTAGTTTTATTGTCTTCAGGAGGAAAGTTCAAGTTGAACATGGTGTGTATCACACAGGAATGTATATATGCTAGCTAAGTTCTCGAAGGGTGTGTGAAAGGAGGAAATTGAAAGTAAATGAGAATAAGAGTAAAGTGATGAAGTGTACGAGGTTGGTAGATGGTAGGGGGATGAATATAGTTTTGAATGGCGAGTTGCTTGAGGAGGTAGAGTGTTTTAAATATCTAGGGTCACATGTTGATGTGGATGGAAGAATAGATGCAGAAGTGAAGTTTAGAATAAATGAAGTAGGAAAGGTGCTGGGAGGAATGAAAAAAGTGTTTAGATGTCGTTCGCTTAGAATGGATGTAAAGAGAAGGCTGTATGAGGGTGTTGTGGTACCGACTGCGTTATATGGGGTTGAAACATGGAATATGGGTGTAGCAGAGAGGAAAAGTTTGAATGTAATGGAGATGAGGTGTCTGAGGAGTATGTGTGGAGTGACGCGTATGGATCGAGTGCGAAATGATGAAGTGCGAAGGAGAACTGGTGTTGTTCGGGAGATGGCTGGTAGAGTTGAGCAGAGGGTGTTGCGATGGGTTGGGCATATGGAGAGAATGGATAATGAGCAATTGGTGAAAAAGATAACTAGATCTGATGTGAGAGGTGTAAGGCTGAGAGGAAGACCACGAATAGGAAGGATGGACAGTGTGAAGAGAGCGCTGGATGCGAGAGAGATGTCTGTTGAGCAAGGAAGAGTGGCTGTGCGTGACAGAAATTAATGGAGAGAAATTGTGAATGAATAAGTGATGACGCAGCCCTGAGGGGATATTCTCCCGCATTTGATCTGATCAGCTAGTCAGGTCAGGTGCAGGTAAGGGGATGGGTCTGTTATGATGTGGCAGGGGTAAACCAGTTCTGCTGTCGGGCCCTGCTGCGGATGTCACTGATTGCATTGCGCAGTTGACCCTTGTGCGGTGTGGTGCGGTGAGGATCTGTCCGTTCTCCCCTTTGGGGCTAAGATGTGAATGAATGTGTTTGAATGGATGAGTAAATGGGGAGTGTGTCGTCTTGTCTCGGCTACCTCCCTTTCCTTGGGGGAAGCAGCCTAGGTATATAGATATAGATAGAAGTTCTCGCTGGACCCCTCTTCTCTTCTCTCTCTCTCTCTACAACCTCTCGCCCCTGTAGCTAGCCTCCTTCTACCTGTCTAATTCCTCCTTTCTTGTCTAGGAGGGCTTGTGTCACGTGTACTGGATGTGTGTGAAGTTTCTGGAAGCCAGTGTGTCTGTGTGTATGTAGTGTTTCCGGTGCACATCTGGCATTCCTTTACTGAAATCTTGCAGACACATTTCCTTTCCCAGACTTAGCTTGATTATCGTGTTTTTAAGACTACACATTTATGTTGCTGTCTATTATGAGTTGTTTTATGATAATGTAGATTCCTAACAGACGCACAGTCCTTGAGGACAGCAGGAGGGACCTCATCAGGCCCATATGCCTTGTTAGTATTGAGGCCAGTGATGACAGAAAATACATCAGCTGAAGCAATTTTAATGTCAGCCATGAGGAAGTCAGAGGGGGGGAAGTGATGGAGAAACGGCACTGAAATCATTTAAGGTGGAATTGGAGGAGAAAGTCTGAGCAAAGAGATCTGCTTTATCAGTAGAAGAAATACCTACAGAGCCATCAGAGTAGAAAAGGGGAGGGACAGATGATGAGGGAAAGTTGTTAGAAAGGTTTTTGGCAAGGTGCCAGAAGGAGCGAGAGGAATGCGAGTTGGAAATTTGAGAGCAATTAGTGTGGGTGAAATTATTTTCAGCAGAGCAAAGAACTGAGCACAATTTCGGACAGAAACAAAAAAAGATGTGATTCAGGGGTGGGTTCATCCTGGTACGTTTTACAGGCCCTCTCATTGTTGTGGACAGAATTAGAACAACCGTGATTAAACCAAGGCTTTTCTGCGTTAGTCATAGGATTTTAGAAAGGAAAGTATGCTTCCATGCCTGTGAGAATAACCTTTGTAATGCACAAGGCAACCTCAGATGGCTCTCAGCCATGGAAGCAATAATCATTCCAGGGAAAATCAAAGAAGTACTGCCTGAGGGCCACTGAATCACCAGCTCCAAAGTACCACAACTGACGTTTCCTTGGAGGGTCCACAGGCTGTACTGGAACGATAGGACAGGTTAAGGTAATTAGGTTGTGATTGGAGGAGCCCAATGAAGAGGAAAGATTAACAATGTAAGCAGAAGGATTACTTTAAAGGAAGCGGTCAGGTATGTTGGAATTCTCTTCTAGATAGTCAGGGATATGGGTAGAGTGCTATACAGGCTGCACTAGGTCATTAAGGTTAGAAAAGATGTGGGCTTGTTCACGAGATGGATCAATGAAATGAGAGCAGAGCCAAGGTGGTGGTGAACATTGAAATTTCCTAGAATGGAGATTTCAGAGAAAGGAGAAACGGTTAGGATTTGTTCCATCGTAGAAGTAAGATAGGCAAAGAATTTTTCATAGTCTGTAGAATTAGGGAATAAGTAAACAGTACAGATATATTTAGTCAGAGAATGACAGGAAAGCCTAAACTAGAGAACAGAGAATTCAGAAGAATCAAGTTCAGGAACACAAGAGCAGGATAAGTCGTTGCATACATATACACAAGAGCCACATTTGGCATTGAAATGAGTACATGCGCAGAACCTTCCACAGTCCTTCTCTGTTTACTTTGTTGTATGCTTTTTCCAGATCCATAAATGCCATAAACACCATATAGTCTTTCTCACAAGCCTTCTCCACTGTCTGTGTCACTGCAGATATTTGATCAACACATCCTCTGCCACTCCTAAAGCCACCCTGTTTATCACTCACTAGGACATTTGATATCTTTCTTACTTTCTCTATAATAATTCTTCTATATGCTTTCCCTACAACACTCAATAAACGTATGCCACGATAATTTTTGCACTCACTTTTCTCTCTGTTATTGTACAGGGGTACAATCACAGCCTTTTTCCACTCTGCTGGCACAGTTTCACTCATCCTTGCCTTCTTACATATCTCCAACAAACACTTCATTCCACATTCTCCAGTACACTTGATCAAATTTGCACACACCTCATCAACCCCAGCTGCTTTCCCATATTCAGTCGCTTCACAGTGTTCTTCACCTTTGCGAATGTCACATATCCTGGCACTGCATTCCTTCTTTGCATACCCCCAAAACCATTCATGTTAACATCCACCCTACTCTCTCTTTTCCCATTCATCAGGCTTTCAAAATATTCTTTCCATCTGGTCCTTACTTCATCCCCATGGGTTAATGATCTACCATTTACATCCTTCACACTTTCATAGTTCATTCTGCTGTCACTTTTACTTTTCCATTCCCAGAAAAGCCTCCTTTTCACCTTAACTGTAGCTTCTATACCCTCATCCAACCACCAAGTTACTTTATGTCTTGGGAGGTGTCTTGTCCTTCCACACACTGAATCAACAACTCTCAGGAGTTATTTCTTGAGAGCTCTGTACTGCTCATTAACACCTCAGTCAACAACTCCCTGTTCAGCCACCATTCTGTTCATCTCGTTGTTGAAGGCATCCCTTACTGCTTGGTTTTTTAACTTCCATGGTTTTCCTCATAGGTGCATAGGTCCTTTTTTTCATTACCCTCTCCTTAGGCATCACATCACATATCAATAACTTGTGTTGCTGCACACACTTCTCGCTCCCTATAAATTTTAACATCCTTCACCAACCTCCTGTCAGCCCTTCTGACCAGGAAATACTCTATCTGGCTACTATTTCCCCCAAACTCGTACGTAATTGGCCTACTCTCTCTGTTCTTAAAATGCTTGTTTCACACAGTCATGTTCATTGCCTCCCCAGACTTGAGTATCCTTTCCCCATCCTCATTTCTCATGTCATATGCACATCCCCCACTGAGCAGGTTCACCTACATGACCATTTAAGTCTCCTCCCAAAAGTACAATCTCATCATCCACCATACCACTTACCACACTTATTAAGTCATCCCAGAATCTATCTTTTTCAACATCATCCAAGCCAGCCTGTGGAAAATACACCGATATAAATGAAAATGTGACCCTACTGAACAATATTTTCACTACAATTGTCCTTTCACTCACTGACTAAATTTGTATATATTCCACCATTTCTCCTTAACCAGCACACCCACACCACCATATCCATCTGCCCTTCCCTGTCAAAATATCTTTTACTGACAGTCTTTCCCAGCAGTCATTCTGACTGATCCTCCCATATATCTAACCACCTGTACACAGCCAGCATCCACCCACCTCCAACTCATTACCTTGACCATCTCTTCTGCTGTACCCTACAAACTACCCACATTCCAAGATGCCATTCTGATACCCCTTGGGTGATTTAGTATCATCAGGCCTCCACATCTCGTTTTTTGCCAGTCATTAAAATCAAATAGAGGGAGAGGCAGACCACAGGCCCTGCCCACCCGCACAGTCTCAGAGTCCAGGCATGGGATGTGGGACCCACAGCCCACCATCCATGACCAGTGGCCATGGCAGGGGCCTTGAGGCACCCTGCCAGGACAGCTACAGGGACATCCTCCAAGTGTACCTTAGCAGTGTAACTTCTCTGTCATTATACTCCCACAGACGGGGCAGCCTCCTGGGGCACCACTCCTGGGTTAAGGCCCCTCTCATGGGGTGGAAGTGGCTGCCTGGGAACAGCAGTGCCTTGGACCCTCTAGCACAGATCTGAGCCCCCCAAACTTCCCCTCTTATTTCTTTAATTCTTCCTGTCACCTTTTATCACTCCGTGCACTGAGTAACAAACCGAATTATTTTCTGTAATCCAGGAAACTCTTTGCAATGATAGGTGATAATTGTACAGCCAAATGATGGGATGATGTGGCACGTGCTATGATGCTCCTGTTAACTGTGTGGAAAGACATTATTGGGAACCAAATCTCCACACTTCCCTGTGCCTCACTGTGGTGAGGTGCTGCTTCTCCAAGGAAACATCAGTTTACTATACAGGACAATCCTGCTGGGGCAGTTGCTTGCCCGTGGTTGATGGGTCAGCCTGGCCAAACAAACCAGGGTTACTCAGCATCAACAACAAACAGAGTATCATATTGGCAACTCAGACTGAGAAGGAACAGAAAGAGAACAAGACTGAGAGAAGGTCTTTACATATTTGCTGGGACTGGTTTCTGTAGGTGAATTGCCCCTGTCTTTAAAAAAAAAAAAAAAAAAAAAAAAAAAAAAAATGGAAGAAGCCTTTATCATGCCGTGGACCTTCTCAGTATGATGATGATTATGTATGTTTTGTTGCCACCAGTGTGTGCATGTGGTGTGTGGAGACACCCGTAGCGCTGCACATCAACTGCACCTGGAGTTGATGGTACTGCGAGGCTTTGTGGCCGGCCTCATCTCGGGGGAGGTGGCCTGGCACATCCACGAGAACACCAACTCTGTAGACGAGTCTCTGCGTGAAATGTTCTCAAGCATCAAAGACAAGGGTCAGTATTGACTTGCGTAGTATAGTTAGGGACAGAAATTTGCTTGTTGTTCCATTGCATTTTCTTCATATTTAGGACATGGTCATCACTTTCCTCCTAGATGCATCATATCGGAAAGATTTATCAGTTGACAAAAGAACATTCCAGACCTGTCTTTGCTTTAGAATATTAGCCACCAGAAGAAAATGAAAAGTAAGTAGAGATTAAATATTAATAAACTTTTCATGTAGGCTGTAAAATATATTATTTCAGTATCACTACATGGCAGCTGTATGTGAAGATTAAAAAAAAAAAAAAGTGTGTTCAGATTGTTTGGTTTGTAAGCTGGAGCCATGGTTTCAGGAGCTTCAGTGAAGTGTGAATGATTTTGTGGCCATTGCATTGGGCATGTTTCTGATAGTTCTATTTCTCCCACTGTTGTACCTTCTCTCCATGTTTCTGTAGTTTACGTCACCCTATCTTTAGGTGGAAAAAAAGGTCAGAATGATGATGATGCATATCATAACAATGAAAGCTAATCATGTTTGAAATTTGAAGTGGGTGCTGTAAATGTAGGTTTGCACCTTCACTTCTCTGGAACATTTTGTAGTAAATGTGGGGACACTCACCATCCACTCAATCAATGTAGTGCTGCTTTGGGTGTCCACCCTTTCCTCTCTTCCTTTCTTCCTCTTCTGTCTTTCTTTCCTTCATTCATGGTCATTCTTTCCTCTTCCTTCTGCCTATGGGTAACTCTACACAGAGTGACAAGCCAAATGGTTTCCTGGTGTACAGGAAACTATTTACTACACAGGTTGGTAACCATATAACCAGATTATGGCACCTGGTGGTTTAGTGAGTAATTATGGCACTCCAGTCAGATTGAGCTGATGCAGGTTTTTATCCAAGGGGTGGTTGGGATTTATTACTCATGTAATGCCACTCAGGGATGAGAGAGGCTGGTCACTCTCATCTCAAATGCTAAGACCAACTTGCTAGTCCCAGGCTACTGTGCTGCTCGTGGGGTGGCATAGGATTGGATGATGGAGGGAAGAACTCTTTGAAACTTTTTTTTTTTTTTTTTTTTTTTTTTTTAAATGGAAATGTCTGTTCATTCTTGTAGATGTTAACCAATTCATTGTTGTGATGTGTGTTTAATTTTGTATCTGCTTCCTCCAGAAGATTAAATACTGTAGCTTGGAAAATTTTCTAATGGATGGGTTAGATGTACACGTTATTAACCCCTAAAAGATGGGTGTCTGCATATGCTGTCTGAGGGTAATTGGGCCAAAAAGACAGGTGTCCATATATGCAGCCATATATGGACACCTGTCCCCCCAACCCCACCACCACACCCACACATGCTCACCCCCCCACCCAACCCCCAACTATCCCCCCCACCACCACACCCACACATGCTCACTCCCCCACCCAACCCCCAACTATCCCCCCCACCACCACCCCCAACTATCCCCCCCACCACCACCCCAAACTATCCCCCCCACCACCACCCCCAAGCACCCCTTACCCCTCACCCCCCCACCACCACCCCAAACTATCCCCCCCACCACCACCCCCAAGCACCCCTTACCCCTCACCCCCAACTTTCCACCCCTGCCACCCTCCACCATCCCACCCCTGCCACCCTCCACCATCCCACCCCATCCCTCCACCACCTCACCCCACACCCTCAACCCCTCACCCCCATACCCCTCTCCCCAACGCCCCACCCCTTCACCTGCCACCTCCCACCATCTCTCCATCCCCCATCCCCGCCCAGCCACCTTCTAACCCCTATCCCTCCATCCTCCATCCTCACCTAGCCACCTTCTACCCCCTATCCCTCCATCCCCTATCCCCACCCCCCTCCCTACCACCCCTTATCCCCATCCCATATCTTCCCATCTCACCACCCACTACACCCAACTCCCACCCCTTACCCTCCCATCTCCCCATCTTTAACCCCCCCTTACCCATCACCCCCTCCCACTCCTGCCCTGCCCACCCACCCCCACCATCCCCAACCACCCCCCCACCTCACCACCACCACTCCACAAACCCCCTACCATACCGCACCCGCCTATTATGCCTGTCCTGAGCGTGTCACGCCATTCCGATGCCCGTCTTTATGGGGTTACCGGTAATGCCTTGAATATTTAGAGTTTTTTCTTCGGTTAAATAAGTGTCTGGAGATAGCATTTTTCAGATCGTTTATAAAGGCCCAGAATTCTTGCATGCATTGCCCTGGGTTACCTAATGGCGGCTCCCCACGCTGCTTGATCTCTGGCATCCTGCCTATTCAGTCCCCTATCCCTGAGGGCACACTGTATGAACTTGTCCCAGATCTTTTTCAGTCTACCTTTTGCAACCCAACAGTTCATATTCACGCTTCTAACCCTCCACACCCAATTGCTATCCTCCATTCTCTCAACATGCCTAAACCATCTTGGTCTCTCCCTCCTCATCATAACACTACATTCCAGTCTCGTCCTTCCTCTCAACTCTTCAGTCTCAAGCCTAACTCCACCAGGCCTCACATTCAAGGACGTTCTACTCATTGATTTAATCATTATTATTTCTTATGTTTGCGCCAGCGAATATCCGCTTCTTTTATTGCCCAGGTCTCACTACCATATAGCATTACACTCCTAACACATGCCAAATACTAAGATCCCTTTTCATGGAGGGAGAGCCCTCTCAGTGTTAGGAGAGATGAAAGCTCCTTGACTTCCCTCGAACTATCCCTTACCCTAACCACAGAGTCAGCTCCAGGCCAACCTTCAGCACATAACATGTCCCCCAAATAACAAAACTCCTCTACATACTCAAAGGGCTCTCCAGTATTATCAGTCCTTTTGCACCTAACAGTCTTTATATTCCCTCCCTGATACACTGCACGCACAAAATCAGCATTATTTTGCAGTCTACCTCAAATGCCACTACATCTCTTATGCACCCACTTATTGCAAACATTGCACTAGATGGAGTTACTTCCCACACCACCCTTGTGGCAAACCACACATCACACTCCCTCTGCATTGATAATGACCCATGTCAGACATTAGGTGTGTCATTGCCTCATCCCTTGTTTGTTGAAGTAACTGGATGCTTTGGGATGCAGATGGAAAGGTGAATAGTTGAGTCATCAGCATATGAGTGAACTGGGTTAGATGCATAGCTTAGAAAGCCATTGGTGAATAGAAGGAAGAGAGTTGGTGATAGGACAGAGACCTGAGGAACACCATTATTGATAGCCCTAGGAGAAAAATGGTGGCCATGTACAACAGCGGCTATAGAACGACCAGAAAAGAAGCTAGAGATGAAGGTAAAGGTAGAAGGATAGAAACCGTTAGAGGGCATTTTGGAAATTAAAGTTTTATTCCAGACTTGATCAGAAGCCTTTGAGATGTCAAGCACAGTGGCAAAGGTTTTGCCAAAAGTCCTGAAAGGAGGATGACCAGGAGTGTGGAAGGAAGGTGAGACGATCGGCAGTGGAGTGTCCCTGGTGGAACCCATACTGATGATCAGCAAGATTATAATAGGGAAGGTGCTTTAACAATTTTTTTGTTAGGAGCATATTTAAAAACTTTAGAAATACAGGGTGTTAAAGCAATTGAGGGATAGTTAGAGGGCTGGGAATGGTCACCCTAACTTGGGACAAGTGGAATGAGAGCAAACATCCACGAAGAAGGTAGTGTACGAATTTACAGACAAAGGCAAAAGAGTTTACCTAGACAGGGTGTAAGCACAAAAGCTCAGTTCATGAGGACAACAGGAGGGGCTTGGGCAGGCCCACATGCCTAGTTAGTATTGAGGTCAGTTATAGCAGAAAATACATCAGTTGAAGACCAGTGCGGACCAGCTGTGTTTTGCCATGTAGCTCTGCCATCATCCGGCAGGGCGACGCTGCCTCTCCCCATTTCCCACTAATCCATCGTTGTGAGTGCATGCTTGTCACCATGGCCACCCACGTGCTTGCTTTTGTGTTTTGTGGTGGTGCCCTACCTGCTGCAGACCCTTCTGTTCCTCTCCTGTCTCTTCCTTGTGTGTGTGATGATGGCCCCATTGCCCGAGAAGAGGAAATGAGTGGTTCTGACTCTGGTGAAGAAGAGGGAGATACTGGACAAAGTGGACGCAGGATGGTCGATGTCACGCATCCTCATTGAATTTTACCTGACCTGCTCTATGTTGTTTGATATCAAGAGATCCTGGGACAAGCTCACCCAGTACACGGCTGACTTTGCATCAAAGACCAAACACAACGTGTAGAGGAAGGTTATATTCATTCCCTGGTTTGCAGAAAGCGACCACTTCACGCTGATGTGGTATCGACAACAACGTGCTGCTGGTGTGCTGGTGCGTGGTATGGGGTTGAAGGCTGCTGCTGAGAAGTTCACAAGGCTTCATGACGCCTCTGACTTCAAAGCATCCGAGGGTTGGCTCTTCGCTTTCAAGTTACGACATGGACTTGCCAACTGTAAGGCCCATGGCGAAGCTCTGGACACCAACGAGGATGGAGTACAGGAGTTTTGGCACAAAGTGAAGGGCATGTTCAACAGGGAGGGCCTCACTCTCGGTCAGGTCTATAATGCTGATGAAACTGGTTTATTCTATCGCTCTTTGCCAATGAACACTCTAGCTGACGAGATGGAGAAGCGTGTACCTGGCCGCAAGCTTTGCAAACAACGGATATCTGCTTTGTGTTGTGCCAGTAGTAACGGCATGCACCGGCTCAAGCCTGTTATTGTTGGCCGTGCAAAGCAGCCTCGGTGTCTCCGTGGGGTGATGGACGTCCTTCCTGTCGTTTGGTACCATTCTGTGAAGGCTTGGTTCACAGCCAAGATCTTCAAAGACTGGTTTCACTGCCACTTCATCAAGAAGGTCATCCATTAGCAGACAAACACACTGGGAATCCCGCGCGACCAGGTAAAGGCCCTCCTTCTGGACAATGCACCTGCGCATCCGTCCGACAAGGACTTGGTAGCTGAGAATGGCCGCATTAGGTGCATGTTTTTGCCACCTAATACAACTGTTTTCATCCAATCAATGGACCAAGGAGTGATCATGGCAACGAAGAGGCTGTACCGAAGGAAGTTCCTGGATGAGGTGATGGTTGTTCTCGAGGACAAGGACGAGCGCAGTGAGGGACGGTACACGCGAGGCCAGCGGACTGTGGAAAACATTCGCCGCCACAACATCAAGTTAGCCATCTACAACTGGGCCAATGCCTGGAGGGAAATTTCTGTCAAGACTGTGGAAAGTGGTTGGTTTCGTCTGCTTCACGGAGCTGATGTGGTGTACGACTTTCTAGATTTTGACTTGGATGACTTCCATGCACGTCTTTGTGCGGCTGGCGACGACGTTGATGTGGACGAAGTTCGTGAGTGGTTGGATGACAACGAGGGCAATCCTGGGTATCACATCATATCTGATATCGAGATTGCATCGTCAGTTGCCGGTATAAGTACCCAGCTTGAAGATTCCGTCGAGGACAGCGATGATGACTCAAACTCCTCTCAGCGTGCCACTACTCCAGCCATCCCCAAGCTGAGCACACTCCGGGAGCACATCGAGTTCGTTCTCGACTACCTGGAACACCCGGACTGCGACAGGGAGATGGGGCCCTTGGGACTTGTGGAGGAAGTGCGCGCTTTCAGGCAGCGCATCATCAATCGCCAGAATTGCCATTCCTTACGTCAATCAGAATCGCCATTCTTTACGTCAATCAACCATTGACACTTTCTTCAGGCCTGTGACCCCTGCCATGCCCAGTCCTGGCTCCACACCACTGCCTTCCCAAGACAGGCCTTCCACCTTCGAGCCACAGCCCAGCACATCAGCCACAGTGGAGTCGCCACTGGACGTGAGTTTGTGCCTGTCTTCAGAGTTGTCTGCAGTGGGTAGTCCATCACCACGTCCCAGCGACACGCCCCTCGGCCACCTGCAACACTGTTAAGAGTCAAGTACAGTAGAGTGCAAGTGAGAAAAAAATGCACACTGTTAAGAAATTAGAATTCAGAGTGAAAAGGCTTCAGTGCAGTGCAGTGCAACATTGGTGAGAGTCAAGTAGAGCGCAAGTGAGAAAAGAATGCGCAGTGTTAAGACTTTCAAATTCAAAGTGCAAATGACTAAGTGCAGTGCAACACTGAATTACTGTAGGTGCTTCAAGTGCACTTTTTTACTGTCGAGTCTGAGAGAGGGCGGGTTATTCATCGTGACGGCCACGGACTTGTTGTAAGTACCCTGGATACTGCTAAACACTGTACAGTATTTTCCATACTCTCCTCTAAATCCTCATTCTCTGGTTCATTTTCATTTATTTCATGCATTTTGTCCTTATTTGTATGATTAAGTCCTTAAATAGGTGCTATGCAGATCTGGGAGGGAGTTATGTAGGTGGTTTTCTGAGTTAGGCTGGGTTAGGATCCATAAGTAGCAGTCCAGGAGGCAGGGGCCCACTGTCCGGATGGACCCACTTTCCAGACATGCCTTTGGCTGTGTTACATCGGATAATGGGAAGAGTACTGTATATATGTATATACAGTATATATACATATATATACTGTATATATATATATATATATATATATATTTGTGATATTTGTGCTCTGACAGAAACTAGATTAACTGGAGTCGATAAGTTGGATTTGGAGGTTGGTATACGTTTATTGATATCTGGTCGACAGGACGGAATGCATTATCAGGGAGTAGGATTGTTGCTGGGTTGTAAGGCAAATAAGGCTTTATGTGAGTGGGATCCTATAGATGAGCGATTGTTATACGCACGGTTTAAATCAAATCATGGCAACATCAGTCTGTTTGTGTGTTATGCACCTACTAATGATGCACTCGATGATAGGAAAGACTCATTTTATGAAAAGTTGCAAGAAGGAGTAGGAAGGGTACCTAGACGTGATGTTTTGATCTGCGTTGGAGACTTTAATGCAGTAATGGGCTGTTCAAATGAGGGATTTGAGGCATGTATGGGTAAGATGGGAGTTGGTAGTAGGATGAGTGAAAACGGAGTGAGGTTTGGAAGCTTCTGTCTAGCAAATGACTTAGTCATCGGGGGCACACTCTTTCAGCATTGCAATATACACAAGACAACTTGGGTGTCGCCGTGTGGAAAATATAAAAATCAGATTGATCACATCGCTATCAGTAGGAGGCATAGAAGTTCTCTGCTAGATGTTCATGTTAAACGGGGAGCGGATATTGGTAGTGACCATCAACTCAGCATTGCAAAAATAAGGTTTAAACTTAAAAATCAGAAGAAGGAAAAATCTGGTGTTGGTAGATACGATATTGTTAAGCTTAGAAGGGAAGGAGAAGAAAAGGAGGAATTCAGATTAGAATGCAGAAATAGGTTTTTGGTGTTGGAAATGTTGGAAGAGGGGGAGAGAAGTGTAGATGAGATGTGGGAGGATGTGAACAAAGTTTTGCATGAGACTGCTGAATGTACGATTGGAAGGAGACATAGCTTCAGGAGAAAGAAATGGATATCAGAGGAAACGTGGGATATGATAAAAAAGAGAGGTGAGGCTAAATTGAGGAGTGAGATGCAATGCGTTGATGAACAAGAGATTGAATTAGCAAGAGCTGCGTACTGGAGTTTGAATTCAGAAGTAAGAAGGTTAGCTAGGAGAGATAAAAGAAGATGTGTGGATGAAAAGGTTGCAGAGACTGAAATCTTAATAAACAAAAATGATGGACAGAGTCAAAGAATAGCATATGAATCGATTAGAGAACTGAGTGGTAATACAGGTAAACGCAAGGAAATACCAGTTAGAGACAGGGAAGGAAATTTATTGACCAAAGATGGAGATATTAAAAATAGATGGAAAGAGCATTTTGAGACAGTTCTTAATAGACCAATATCACCGGAAGAGGATATACCGTCTGCTCAGGAAGATTTAAATATAGAAACAGGAGAGTTGAGGCTTGCAGAAGTGGAGAAAGCAGTAAAACAGTTAAAGAATAATAAGGCACCAGGGGAGGATGGTTTATTTCCGGAAATGTTTAAAGTGGAGGGGGATAGATTAATAATGATCTTGACCAAGCTGTTCAATAAGATATGGGTGACGGGGTTACTACCATCAGTTTGGAAGAATGGTGTAATTGTTAAAGTTCTGAAGAAGGGAGACCTGAGTGAATGTGGTAATTGGAGGGGAATCTCTTTGTCACCGATAGCTTTGAAAGTTTTCAGTAGAGTGTTGTTAAATAGGTTGGAGCCGGTGGTTGAGGGTATTCTGAGGGATGAACAGGCTGGTTTTAGAAAGGGACGTGGTTGCAATGATCAGATCTTTATAGTTAGGCATTTGATGCAGCAAGTTAATGAAATGAGAGTACCGTTAAGTCTTTGTTTTGTTGATTTTGAAAAGGCTTTTGATAGTGTTTCGAGAGAGACTATGGGGAAGATCATGAGACATTATGGAATACCAGAGGAGTTTGTGAGGGTCATTATGAACATGCATGAGGACACATTTTGTAAAGTGATGGTTGATGGTTGTCTGAGTGATTCGTTTGAAGTCAAGTCCGGATAATTCAAGGTGGTGTTCTATCGCCTTTACTATTTATATTGGTCATTGATTACATTATGAAACGCGTTGGAACAGAAACCGGTGCAGGTATACTTTGGGGAGAGAACAGGAAACTTTTGGATTTAGATTATGCAGATGATATAGTTTTGATTTGTGATGGGCCAGAAGAGATGCAGAGAGTGTTGGACTGTTTGGTGAGTGAAGGTCGCAAGGTGGGTTTGGTTATTAATTGTGGAAAAACTGAAATAATCAATATGAATATGGAAAATGCACAGGAATGTGTAATTGGAGGTATGGTTGTAAAGCAAGTTGATAGTTTTTAATATTTAGGTACTTATTTAGCCAAGGATGGTTCTTTGAACTTTGAATTCGAGGAAAGGTTAAAGAAGGCTAATCAGGCAATGGGAATGCTTAAAAATATTTGGAATAATAACAATTTCTCTGTGCATACAAAAATCAAACTTTATAAGGTAATGGTTAGGAGTATCTTAATTTATGGACACGAGTCTTGGTACAGCACAGTGACTATGGAAAATAAATTCTTGGTGTTTGAAAATAAAGCACTTAGAAGAATATTAGGAGTTAAGTGGTGGGAAAGGATACCAAATAGTAGAATTAGAGAAATAACGGGAGTGCAGCCGATCGATGAATATGTTAGATTCTCACGATGGAAGTGGCTAGGACATGTGTATAGGAGACAGGGAATAGTACGAGGTACACCAGGGTGGGTGGCACTTGGTAGGAGAGGTAGAGGAAGGCCAAAAGAGACGTGGGTGAGGACAATGAGACGGGAAGCCGGAGATGAGTGTTGGGGAGATCTTGAGGAGTTAGCACAAGATAGGATGTGGTGGTGTGAGTTCATCGAGGCCCTATGCATCCCCGAGGGTGCCACAGGAAATGATTGATTGATATATATATATATATATATATATATATATATATATATATATATCTATATCTATATCTATATATCTATCTATCTATATATCTATCTATCTATATATCTATATATATATCTATATATATATATATATATATATATATATATATATATATATATATATATATATATATCTATATCTATATATATACAGTAATCCCTCTAATATCCGAACGCCCAATATCCGAACATCCCCACTAACCGGACATAATCCTCCTGGGATCCAATATTCCCAAAATGGGCCAAAAACCGCAAAAAATTCGAAAAAAATCTGACTTTTTTCCCTCCCATAATTTGAAATTCCCGCCTGGTGCCAAACAGCTGTTACACCATGGTCCCTTCACCCCTGCCTTCCTCCCCCTCCCCCCTCCCCTGTTAGGTTGCCATTTGGTATTTTTCATTACCAAATGTGGGCCAATTTGGTAATGAAAAATTCGTTTGGTAATGAATTAGAATAATGCATTACCAAATGGATTTTTCACATGTATGAGGATACACAGGATGGAGATGGTGGATTGTTTGCTCTCTCTGATTAATCTGCTACCCTACATATTGTGAAAATAATCAACATGGTGTTAGTTATAAGGAGAGTGATTACATGTATTTCCACTTGTATATATAATTAGTGAAGAATATATGCTAGCTTTACGAATTTGGTAATGAAAAGTTATATTTGACAATGAAAGTTGAGGAGATTGGTAATGTGGCTGTTGCGATCTGGCAACTCTGTTACCCCACCAACATCAACAGTCACAGCTTAACTCCGATGGAGAGCAGATACTCATAACAGTGCAAGCCACAGGTGCTTGTTTTTTGTGAATAAACAGTGAATAAACTGCAATATCTTGCCACTAGAACACACAGGAATTTACAGTGTTGTGCAGTGTTAAGAAATTAGAATTTAGAGTGCAGAGGATTAACTGTGGACTGCAAACTGGCGGTTCAAACCAGTCCAAGAGCAAGGGACTTGTAAGTACCCAGAATGTTTAATATTGTATAAACTCACCTCTAAAACCTCATTTTATGGTTCTTTTGCATTTATTTCAGTCTTTTATGTCCCTTATTGGTGTGATTTGGGTCTTAAATAGGTGCAATACATGTCCAGAGGGAGTTGTATAGGTGTTTTTCAGAGTTAGGGTCCATAAGTACAAGTCCATAAACTGGGGCCCAATATCCGGACAGGACCACTATCCGGACCTGCCTATGGCTCTATTGATCCGGATATTGGAGGGGTTACTGTATATATATATATATATATATATATATATATATATATATATATACTGTATATATCTATATCTATCTATCTATTTATCTATCTGTCTATATATATGTGTATATATATATATATATATATATATATACAGTGGGGCCCCTTGGATAGCGACCTTATTAGTCTGCCAAAATGGCCGCTACCTATGAAATCGCTATCTGAGGGGCAAACTTCTAACCTAAAAAAATTAATATAGTCCTGGGCTCCTTCAGGTATACCTCTAATTTCCTCCATTAACCATTAATATCACGTAATATTTCTTCAATAATAAGATAAACGTATACTACTTATTCAAAGAAGATTAACAAACTTACTTTTAATTCGTTTTGAGTGCTTTCACTGATAAATATAGTTATCGTACTGTGGCAACCTGCTGGAGCCGCTAAAAAATAAATACTGCATGCATTCCAGCTAGACCCTGAATTCCTACTGTGAACACTAATAAAATAAACTTACACTTAATATGCAAAAGGATAAACAAATTTTAAAATCACTTTTGCTATTTATTGTTAACATTGCTGTCGTGCTTGGTGGTTACTGTACTGCAGCAGCCTAGCGACCACGGCCCTGACTCTGCTCACTCTCAATCTCTTGTTCCTAGTCTTCCCCTCGTCCCTCACATTGTAACACACGCAAACGAACTTCATTCACGATGCGATGGGCCTCTGTTTCCTCATCTTCCCAACCATCATATAGGTCCTCCTTGAGCTGAACAGGGGACATGTCGACATCATCCTCTTCGTCTGACGAGGCATTCAAAATGGCATGTCTTTGTGCCTCAAACCTTTCTTGCTGCTGACTTAAAAATTGTGTGGTCAGTGTCTGGCACCTTGCATTTATTTTGTCATTCAGGGTCTTGGTGAAGATTTTCGTCAGATCTTGGAAATACACTAGGGCTTGGTCTCGACAATTAAAATGGAGAGAGGTTACCTTGTCTTGAACTTCGGACAGTATGGCCAGGATTTCAGACAAATCCTTCACTGTTGGCTCATTTGGTTTCTTTTCTTCTTCCTTATCTTCTTGCACTTCCTCTTCCTCATCTTGGTTCAGCATCTCCTCAGCTTTTTCTTCTTGATCTTCACCTTTTACCAAGTCCACAATTTCTTTGTCAGACACGCACGAGAGTCCCGGCACTGTGCAGATGATGTCAGTAGTCTCACGTGCCACCACCTGCAGCTCCTGCCTGGCTGCCTCACCCGCCTGTTTCAAATGTGGAAACAACGGGGCTCAAGCATGTGCAATGGTGGCTTGATTGATCTGGCCCCATGCTTCACAGAATAAATCCACTGTATGCTTTATCTTAAAAGATTTCCAAAAGGCCTTGACGGTCATTTCCTCTTGATCCTCTTCCTCTTGACTTGCTTCATGATCAGGTTCACTGTCACTAGAATTAGCCTCTTGGATCTCCCTCAGTTCATGAAAGTTATGAGTCTTTTCCCTCAGTTTGCTGTGGAGCTTGCCATAGAAGAAGAGTTTAGTGTTAGCAATTAACTCTTGATCTAAAGGTTGAATTTTGGCAGTACTGTTGGGAGGCATAAAAACAACCTGTATGCTAGGGTGGCGGTCTACCATGAAGCGAGTGTCCCCGGGTGCATTATCCAGGAACAACAATATTTTCCAGTCAATATATTTCTTCTCGCAATACTCGCAAGTCTGGGGCACAAAAATCTCGTCTAACCACTTAATAGAAAGGCTTGAGGTCATATATCCATGCTGTTTGAGTACCACACACAATTGGGGAGTTTGTTCATATCACAGTGGCGGTAGGGATGTGGTTTGGCATATTTATAGACAATAATGGGTTTCATTTTGAAGTCCCTTGAAGCATTGCAGCAAAGCAGGACACTGAAGCGATCCATGGCCATTTTGGTTCCAGCAGCTTGATGAAGGTTTTTGTGGGCACAGGTGGACTTGTGTGATTTCTTCCAGTACACCCCAGTCTCGTCACAATTAAAAACTTGATCTGGGGTGTACCCTCCTTCCTCCATAATAGATTTAGCAAATTGGGGAAATTCTTGTGCAGCTGTAGTGTCTGCAGATGCAACCTCGCCCTGGTAGAAAGCCAGCTTTACCCCACAGCGTTTTTTTAACCCATGTAGCCACCCACGTGAGGCATTGAAAGGAGTAGGATTTTGGATATTTTTTTTTGCACATAGTCCCTGGTACACTGCTATTGCCCTTGCATGAATTTCTGTTCCATCAACACTTGCTTCTTTTCTTAATCGCCTTGCTAACCACTTCATTACATAATGTTCAATCACCACTTGGAGTCTGTTTTTTTCAGTAGTATTGTGCATGGCCCGTCTAGCTCCACCTGCGCCACCCGTAAAATACTTTGTTGTGGTTTTTATTGCTGCCATTATCGCATTCTTTTTCTTTCTTATGTTTCTTACACTCGATTCAGGCACATTCAACAGTTTAACAATTTCACATGTCTTTGCACCATCATCAATCATCTGAATTATCTTTTTCTTTTCCTCCACGCTTTATTGTTTCTTTGGCTTGCCACGCATGTATTCTCTGGCCTTTTTTATCAGTTTTACACTACCTGCACTTCCTGTTTTTTTCCCAGGGCCACGCCACCATTTGGGCCAGCCCCCAAAGTTGAAGCCATGATAATAGAACACTTAGTAGCCAGACAATAAATGGAAGGTCATAAAAAATTTTAACAATGGCGAGACTGTGACGAGTTGAATGAATGCGCGGTGCGTGGATAAACAGTGGGTCAATGAACTGAGTGAGGAGAGACTTGCACTCGCTGTCAATGTTACCGGGGTCTGACCAGGTCTGACCTTGGCAACTCTGCCCACCCACTCGCTACGTGTTAAATGACCAGCGGATTTACACTAACCATGCAGCATTAATCGCTATGAGATAGTTTCTTTCCTATCGCTATCCGTGGATTCGCTAATGAAAGAAATGCTATTTGAGGGGCTCCACTATATATATTTATTCACACCTTGTTTCCATTTTCTATTCTCTCCTCATATCACCTTAATCATCCCTGGTGCATGACACTACCAGTGTCTTCACTTCACTGCTGATCTCTCAGCTGTTCATTCATAGTTCTGTCATTCAGGGAAGCACTGTACATCCAGGTGACCAGCCTCATTTCCATGTATTTGACCTACATAAGTTGTGCTTTTTTTACTGTGCAGGTTTCACTATGGTAAAGCATAAATCATACCACATCCTTTTGCCCTACTCACTGCTGCATCTCTTGTGTAATCGTATGCCGAAAACATTATAGAAAAGTTAATTGCTCTCAACACCCTTCCAACACACAGATCATGACCACACATTTTGCCACAACAGTGGCAGTTGTTAACCTCTACTTCCATTGTGATGATGATGATGATGATGATGAGGAGGAGGAGGAGGAAGATGGTAAGTAATGGCTCATATAATATGATGATGGTGATAATGATGACTAGTTAATCTGCACTTGTAGTACTTCCTCATCCCAGTGCCAGAGAGGGAAGAGGATAGGAGGCAATGACCCAGACATGATGATAATGATGATCATTACAATAATTAACCAGCATTTGTAATATTTCCTTAGGTCAGCGTCTGAAGAGGGAAGAGGAAGGAGGCAATAATCTTGACATGATGATTGAGGGGAAGTTCTTCAACCGACGCCAAAACATGGAATTCACCGACTATTTGTGGACTGTTCTGATGAGTAGGTTGGCCAGGAAACAGGCAGTCTCAGTTGTAAGCCAGGGATGTGATGTGTTCTAAACTGTAACTTTACTTACAGTTTAACATATAATGATGACTTACTTCCTTTTTTTTTTTTTTTTTTTTTTTAAAGACTTAAGCATGCATGCATGCATTGACCTTGGTCACCTAATGGTGGCTCTCCATGCTGCTCAATCTCTGGCAGCCTCCCTATTCAGTCCCACATCCCTGAGGTCATGCTCAATTATTCAATCCCAGGTCCTTTTTGATGTACGTCTCACGATCTCACTTTCTGCACCCTATTGCCATCCCACATCCTCTCCACATGCCCAGACCACCTCAATCTACCACTCCTCATCACAACACCAATACACTTCAGTCCAATCCTACCTCTTTCAATCATAAACCTAGCCCCCCCAGGCCCAGCACTCAAGAACACACTGCAGACCCTCCTAATCATTATCATTTATGTACGTTTGAGCCTGCGAATATCCTCTTCCTTTACTGCCCAGGCCTCACTGCCTTACAGCTTTACACTCCTAACATATGCCACATACAAAGATCCTTTAGCACGGAGGGAGAGTCCACTCAGTGTCAGGAGAGGCAACAGGTCCCTGAACTTTTTAGCCTCTCCTCACTCTAGCCACAGAGTTAGCTCCAGCCTCACCTCCAGCACTTAACATGTCTCCCAGATGACAAAACTCTTCCACCCACTTGAGAGACTCACCAACAAGATCAGTCATTTCACGCCTGACAAGCTCCACATGCTCTCCCTGACACACTACACACATGACGTCAGCATTATCTCATAGTCTACCTCTAATACCACAACATCTCTTGGGCACCCAATTATCACAAACACTGCACAAGATGGAATTACTTTCCACACCTTGTGGCAAGTCGCACATGGCCACTCTTCCTCTTCTTTGATATTACCACCACCAGCCCTAGATACCATCACCTTTATTTCTCTGCATTTACTTTCAAGCCCTTGCGTCCCATACCATCTCTCCACTTCCTGAATCTCTCCTCCCTTTCATTATCTGCAATCAACACCAAATCATCAGAATGCAACATACCCCACAGGAATCCATTTCTGAAGTTACTTCAGAGGACTTCAGGTACCATGATAAACAACAAGGGGCTCTTGACTAACCCATGATGCACACCATCATTCAGAGAAAACTCATCACTCAGATCTCCATTAACTTTTACCAGGGTGTAAGCATCCACATACATAGCCATAATCACCATAACCAACCACTCCTCAAACCCAAGCTTTCCCATTGCCCACTTCACCACCTCCCTAGGGACTCTGTCAAGGGTCTTCTTCAAGTCAACAGAAACAAAGTACAGATCCCATTTCTTTTCCATATATTTTTCCTGATGCTGTCAAACAGTGAATATGGCATCAGTGGTCCCTATGCTTGGCATAAACTCAAACTGCATCTCATCAGTGTTCACTCTTTCTCTTCTCCTAACTTTTAGGATCCTTTCTTTAGTCTTCATTATCTGGTTCATAAGCCTTATGCCTCTATAAGTTCCTCATTCCAGGGCACCACCCTTACCCATGTACATTTTTACAATCATATCACTCAGCCAGTAATCTGGGACAACAGATTCATTTATAAATGTATTTATCATGTGAGTAACTAACCTCACTCCCATATCTCCTGAGGCCTTCGGTATTTGAGCAGTCAGCCCAGACATGCCTACCACCCTCCCCACCTGCATCCCACCTATTCCCTTGCTCATAGTAGCAGCATCAGTCAAAGGCCAAGGGCCAAACATTGGAGATGTTAGCTCCAAACCTTCTCTGTTCAGTCAAACTCTTCGTTCAACAACCAGTTATAATGCTTTCTCCAGGCATTTTTAATATCCCCACTGTTCACCACTATCTTTCCTTCATCATTGTTCATACACTGCTCACCTATAATATCCATGTTTTCCCTCTTCATCTGATTTGCCATATTGAATATCATGTTCTTCCTTTCCACAGTATTTAGGTTATCCAATGAAAGTCTCTGAGACTCAGACTTTGTCCTGTGAACCTCATTTCTAGCCCAGCACTTGGCAGCAAAGTATTCCTCTTTTTTATCACACTTTTTCTATTCCCAGAAAAGCCTCCTTTTTTTCGTTAACGTCAGCTTCTGCAGCCTCATCCTACCACCAAGTTACTTTGTCATGAGATGCCTCTTGTCCATCCACACACTGATTCAGCAACTCTCAGGAGATTGTTCTTTAGAGTCTGTACTGTTCATTAACACTTTTGTCAACAGCTCCCTGATCAGCCAGCACTCTAATAATAATAATAATAATAATAATAATAATAATCTGGCCTTTTGTTTCTCAAAAGCGCCAGTTCTTCCTTTTGGGAATTCACTAGCGCTCGACACACATACATTATTTTTACAATTACAAGAATTGTGACATTTCTTGTATATAATACAAGCTACATCATATATACATGAAAGTGGCAATAATTAAACCCTGTAATCATCCGTCATAGTACCTCTCTCCAGGTCATAGCATTTTGAAAAAAGAAAGGCTTTCAGCTGTCTCTTAAAGGATTCAACAGTACAGAGTTGTCTTATGAACAATGGCAATCTGTTATATAATCTAAGGGCTCTATATGCAAAAGAATGATCAGAGAAAGATGACTGGTGAATGGCTCCTGGCTCATCAAGACGCAAGGAATCATCTTCACTGCGTAACATCACACCCGGTCGTGTCGATGGGAGTTGTAACAATTCAGCAAGATACTTTGGTTCAACAGGCTTAAGAACCTTGAATGTAATAAGACACAGTTTAAATTCAATTCTAGCCTTTACTGGTAACCAATGCAACTCAATCAGAAACGGGGTAGTTGAGGTTCTCGGGGGGAGACCAAAGATAAGCTGTGCCGCCCTGTTCAACACAGACTGAACTTTTGTTAGTATATTATTTGGAAGACCAACCCACAGTGAATTACAATAATCAACACGAGACAAGACCACTGCATGGACCAATGTTAAGAGGCACCGTCTATTCAGGAATCTTCTCACAGAGTACAGATTTCTGATATGCAAGTTACACCCTCTTACAACCTGATTAATATGTTCTTTGTAATTTAACTTAGAATTAATATAAACACCCAGATTTCGAACAGAGCTGATTGGATGCAGCTGTGACACGCCAATGTTCAAAGCCAGGGCACTGTCAGTGTCATCACCCCTTCTGTTTCCTCTGATGATGATGATCTCAGTTTTACCATCATTCAGCTTAAGTTTCCTCTTAGCCATCCAAATCTTAATATCAGACATTAGAGATTCAAATTTTGTCTTAGTATCGTTGATATCTGACATCTTAACATAGAGCCGGGTGTCATCAGCATAAAAATGATAGGACACATCATGAGCATCAAGTAGAGACGATAAACTACTTGTGTAGGTAGTAAACAGAATTGGACCCAAAACTGATCCTTGAGGGACTCCAAATAGAAGAGGAGCAGAATCAGAGCTAGCGTAATCAACAACCACTCTCTGAGATCTGTCCGACAGATACGTCTTAAGGAGCAAAAGGGCACTATCATGAACGCCATAAAAATACAGATCATCCAACAATAGTTTATGATCTACTGTATCAAAAGCTTCAGACAGATCCAAAGAACTAGGAGAGAGGACATCCCACTACAAGTGTTTGCCACCAAGTCACTCTGAATCCTTGTTAGTGCAGTTTCAGTTGAATGGTATTTTCTGTATGCTGATTGAACAACAGGAACAACTCTGTTGTGTTCCAGTAGTGGTAAGAGTTGATCGAGTATGGCCCGCTCAATAATCTTGGATAAAAAAGACAGGTTAGAGACAGGATGATAATTTGTCCTGCTCTTGACATCAAGGCCAGGTTTCTTAATTAGGGGCCTAAGCAAAGCACGTTTCTCAGAATGCACAAAATTACTTTCTAAGAAGCATCTATTTATTATGTTGCAGATAAAGTCTGCAGCATGCTCATACACATCAGGCAGTTGTGACATGTTACATGGATCGAGTGAGCAAAATGTTTTATTAAGTTGTCTGATGTAACATTTGACTTTGTTTACATCCAGTGGATGAAATGTTGAAAGCAAACGATCCCCTGTGCACCGTGGCTGGAAGTCAACTGAGTACTCTTCACTAGGAGAACTGTTGTCTAAATCACTTCTTATGCGAGATATCTTACTTTTAAAAAATGAAGCAAAATCAGAAGCCAATTTGGCATCAGATAAAGAAGTTAGTTTAACAGTTACATTCCTCCGACCAACCAAATTGTTCACAACTGCAGACAGTTTTTTTTTATCACCACCACATGAATCAACTTTATTTTGATAATACCTAGCCTTTTGGGCTTTTACAGTGTGAACAACTGCTCTTCTCGCAAAAACATAACGCAAACGAGTTACTTCGGTCCGCTGCAAGCGCCACTCATGTTCTACCCTTCTACATTGTCTACGCAAAGAATTAATGGATGGACTATACCACGGAGAATTATCACGTGCAGTGATTGTTTTTACTACCTCAGGACAATAATGGTCAAAAATTGACCTGAGCTCATTGCTGTAAATATCAACCAATCCACCAGAAGAAAGACTTGAAGAATTGATGGAGTTTAAACGTTGATCAATTTCAAAACACATCAACTGGCGGTCAACATTGTTGTAATTTCTAAACATGATGACCGTTTTATATGAAGGGGATTTCAGGACATCAAAACTAAGAGTGATCAGAGCTTGATCAGAGATGAGGGGGTCAAATGAGTCAACCTCCACATCTGATACGCACCTGCAACCAACAGGGGACAAGATCAAGTCAAGGACATGTCCTGAGACATGAGTTGGATTACTCACATGATTGAAAAAATTGTTCTGGGTGATCAACTCAAGGAATTCTGAAGAAAATGGTTTTGACTCTGGACTGTCAACCCAATAATTGAAATCACCACAAACAAGAAGTCCTCCAGGTTTAAGAGAAAACCCTTCAAGAAACTGCCCAAACTCCTCCATAAAACCTCGATCTCTGCCCGGATGACCTGGTCGATAGACAATTGCAATTCTAATGTTATTCTGATGGAAATTTATTAATACTTCCATAAATTCAAATGATGATGGGGTCAGGTCTGAGTCAATGAGAGAAACGTTTGCAAGTGCTGCCGAGTAGATGAGTGCTACGCCTCCTCCTGGATAGTCAGTAGCAGGCCTGGGAATACTAATAATAGAATGTGTCTTAGGCAAAGCATTACGAATAATATCGATATCAGACTCATACAACCAGGTTTCAGTCAGGCACAATATGTCGAGCTCATGCTGATTTAGGGTTTCATTGATATAGTCTATCTTATTACGGATGGAACGAATATTTAAAAGACCCATCCTTAACTGGTTCAAGAGGGACGTAGTCAGTTTTTTGAATGGTCAAAATTGGTGTTTTCAATCAATCTATTCCTATGAGAAATCATAATTGGACATTCTCTACTTGAAGCAAAATGGGCAACCACCTGTGACTTTGAATTAGCATCTTGATGTCTTAAAGAGGAGCAGTTGATGCATTTGGGAGAATTTCTGTTACTACAGTCCTTAGATTTATGGGCTCCAGCACAAAAGACACATTTAGGTTCATCACTTTTCCTTGAACATCTCTCAAATGTATGACCAAAGCCTTGACAGTGATGACACTGTGTAACCCAGAATCTATCGAAAGCGCGGCATCTTGTAAGATCCACATAGATGTAATTGCCCTGTTCTACAGTGGAGGATCTCACCTCTGGCAACATCTTCAAGACAGCAGTTTTGGTGTCATTCCTTGTCCTTGTGAAGAGAAGGTTGAGGGTACAACCTCGATCAACGAGCATCTTAATTTTGTTGTTTTTTCTCAGAATATTTGGGATGATGTCAGAGTCATCCAAGGAAGAGGAAAGGCCTGTCACAGTCATTTTAGGCAACATTTTCTTTGGCTCTGATATGCAAAAAGTGCCCTCAGAGCCAAAATGATCCGTCAGCACCCCAGTTGCTTCACCCTTGGCCTCAGCTGATGGAAACTTCATTACCAGCCCACCAGCCTTGGTCTTAAGGCAGCTGTCAACCGGTACCGAGTTAAGTACGCCTCTGATGTCTTCTGGTCCCATCTGATTTGTCAGGGCACTAGCGCCACTCTCTGGTTTCACAATCAGTACATGCTGACTATGAATGGCTTTTTTCTGGCCATGAGCACTGATCTCACGCTCCCAGGCAGATCCTTCCCTCCCCCCACGAGAGACCCGCGAACAGCATCCGCAAATGACTTGGCCTGATCTTGTGTGACCGCCACAGGTGATGAGACCTTGGTCTCTAGTGCCTCCAGTCTATTTGATACGTCTCTGATTGCTTGAAAGATTGGCCCAATAACTTTATCTTCATACTCCTTCTTGGTACTACTTCCTCCACCAGCCAAGACCTCATCTGCTGGTGCAACACACTGGCTACACAGCCAGCGAAAGCCCAGTTGGTGGCTCCTTTTCATGAATGGATAGTCGCCTGCATCCAAATTTTCACAAGCTATATGAATCCACTCTTTGCAGTAGGAGCACTTCAGTGCTTGTGCACTTTTTGCTACAGACCTACTGCAGCGAGGGCACTGGTGTTGTTTACTCATGATAAGGGAGAACAAAAAACAAAACAAAATGACAACAACAGCAAAACGTATATACAATACTACCCGGGAAAAACCCGGGTAGCGCCGCCCCCGTTTGTGTCACCCTAATTTAGGAGAAAAAAAAAGAAAAACCGGAAGAAAAAAAGCACAAAAAACAGAAATGGAAAAAAAACAAAAAAACAGGGTGTCTGCGAGGTCACCACGAGCAGGTGGGGTACGACTTGACTACCCTTCTAGGAAAGGTAACCCAAACCAAAGTGCCGCAGAAGTGCTGAGATGGTATTGCAACTTTTCCCAATTCGAGCTTTACAGCAGCAGCAAATACGTCACTTAGGCAAGACCTCATTGGTTACGATACTGCCACTGCGCAGTTATAGAAGGCATCCTTTACTGCATGGTTTTCCAACGTCCATATTTTCTGTGTATCTCTAATGATGAAGTATGTTGCGGATACAAAGATATTAGAGAACATTTTTTAATAAAGAATATAGTAATCCCCCATTTATCCAATGCTGCATTTTCCAACATATGTCATTATGTGACAAAGGAAAAAATCTGGCTGTATTAAAACAAGGTACATTTTTTGTTGCACTGACTGACAGTCCACTTGGAAACCAAATTTTTCAAACCATCCGTTCTCCCCGCAACACCCCTGTGGCACCAACGATCCCCACCAAAACAAAGGTCACAGCTAATTCCACCTCAGACACAGGGAGTAAGCCATCTGGTGTGGGTTCATGTTAAGAGTTCATCATGGAGCGTGTGGCCTTTGTTACTGTACCAGAGCTTTTTGTGGGGGTTTATATTGCTTGCATTTGTGCTGTGTGCATGCCTGGAGCTCCTGCTATATATTAAATATTTATAGTAGAATCTCAAATTTAGACACCATTTGGTACTGTACAGTAAAAAACTCATCAGATTTAAGGTTTCCAAATTTAAATGGACTTCATATCGAGAAAAGTGAGTTGGTGGTAGGAGTGATCAGTAACAGCACAAAGAATCATTCGTCATCCCCCAGCTGCTGCTTTCATCATTGTCCGATCACTGATGCGTGTGTTTGTATCTCTGCGCATAATTTTTTGTTTTCATGCATTATCTTCTTTTATTTTGGCTATTGTCACCAGGCATAATTATTTTCAATGAAATATGGACCAGGTAATTCAATTAATTTTTAATTCATACCCTCTTGAAAGTCAAGGTTCAAATGCAGTGGACTAGAAGTAGAGAAGGAGAGGAGGAAGTAGTTCATACAGGGAGGGTAGAAAGGTTGTAAGTGGATGGAAAAAAGGCAGAATATAAGAGAAGTGGAGGAGCAATTGCTTAAATATGATTTGGAATAGATAGGGGAGGTGGAAGATGTGTGCAAGATTTTCGTAGAAGAAATCTGTGTAGCTGCAGCATGTCGTGGTGTGTGGGGTGAAGTGAAGACAAAAGGGGGTGCAAGGAACAGCATGGTGGAATGAAGAAGTGAGGCAAGCTTTGGTGCAAAAGAAGAAAGCATTTAGTGGGTGGATGGGTAGCGAAGGCATGGAGGAAGTTCAGAGATGGAAGAGATAGTTATATGTAGAGAGGAAGAGATAGGTGAAAAGATTAGTATGAGAGAGTAAGAAGAGAGTGGATGAGGAATTTGGAAGGAATTTGAGTATGAGGTGGAAGCAGTGTAAGAAAATGTTCTGGAAGGAGGTAAAGTGAGTTAAACAGGGTGATAAAGAAGTTAGTATGGGAATGAAAGATGAAAATTGTAGATTGATTGTCGAGATGGGAGAAAAAATGAGTCGATGGATAGAATAATATTTGGGTCCAATTCAGTTTACTGTCAACACAAGTGGTTTATCATCTCTACTTGATGCTCTTGATGTGTCCTATCATTTTGATGCTGGTGACACCCAGCTCTATGTTAAGATGTCAAATATCAACGATATTAAGACAAAGTTTGAATCTCTAATGTCTGATATTAAGATTTGGATGGCTAAGAGAAAACTTAAGCTGAATGATGGTAAAACTGAGATCATCATCATCATCAGAGTAAACAGAAGGGGTGATGACACTGACAGTGCCCTGGCTTTGAACATTGGCATGTCACAGCTTCATCCAGTCAGTTCTGTTTGAAATCTGGGTGTTTATTTTAATTCTAAGTTAAATTACAAAGAACATATTAATCAGGTTGTAAGAGGGTGTAACTTGCATATCAGAAATCTGTACTCTGTGAGAAAATTCCTGAATAGACGGTGCCTCTTAACATTGGTCCATGCAGTGGTCTTGTCTCGTGTTGATTATTGTAATTCACTGTGGGTTGGCCTTCCAAATAATGTACTAACAAAAGTTCAGTCTGTGTTGAACAGGGCAGCACGGCTTATCTTTGGCCTCCCCCCGAGAACCTTAACTACACCGTTTCTGATTGAGTTGCATTGGTTACCAGTAAAGGCTAGAATTGAATTTAAACTATCTTATTACATTCAAGGTTCTTAAGTTTAGTGAACCGAAGTATCTTGCTGAATTGTTAAAACTCCCATTGGCACACCCGGGTGTGACAGTGTTACGTAGTGAAGATGATTCCTTGCGTCTTGATGAGCCAGGAGCCATTCACCAGTCATCTTTCTCTGATCTTTCTTTTGCGTATAGAGCCCCTAGATTATATAACAGATTGCCATTGTCCAAAAGACAACTGTCTACCGCTGAATCCTTTATGAGACAGCTGAAAGCCTTTCATTTTTCAAAATGCTATTACCTGGAGAGAGGTACTATGACGGATGATTTTAGGGTTTAATTATTGCCACTTTCATGTATACAGTGCTCGTCAGAAGTATAGAGCGCCCTGCGTCCCTCCTGAGAAACAAACCTTTCAACATTGAAAAAACATATAAATAATGCATTTTATTTACCTTTAGTGCTTCGTAGGGTAGCCTTTACGTTTCTTCACGGACCTGAGACGTCTTGGAAGTGAAAGGGCGAGGCTCCTGAGGTGCTGGAGGGGTATTTTGTCCCAGGAGTCACGAATGGCGGCTTCCAACTTAGGCAGAGCGCTCACGTCTTTCCCTTGGAGACTCTTCTTTACGAGGTACCAGAGGTTTTCAATGGGGTTGAGGTCTGGGCTATTTCCTGGCCAGTCTGTCATGAATGATACCTCGCAGTCACGAAGCCAATTGGTGACCAATTTGGCCTTGTGAGCAGGTGCACCGTCCTGCTGAAACACTCGTGCACCTGTTAGCTCGAAGGAGTCTGGTAAATGATCACACAGAAGCTCCAGATAAACATCCTGATTCACTCTGATGTTCTTGGGAAGTACAACAAGCTTCCCCAAACCCTTCCCTGAGAAACAACCCCATACCATGAGTGAATCAGGATGTTTAACTGTGCTTTCTACATACCGTGGGTCAAGTGGGTCACTACCTTTGCGTCGATACACACGTGCTCCTCTGTTACAGGTAACACTAAACGTTGCCTCATCAGACCACAACACTGACAACCATTGCTCCTCACCCCAGATTAGATATTTATTAGCAAAGGCAAGCCTACGAATTCTCTGGCTCTTGGTGAGAAGAGGCTTTTTCACAGGCCTGTGACTTGTGTAACCAAGCTCATGCACCCTACGAGACACTGTTCTCACTGACACCTCACCAAACACTTCCGGGTTGCTCTCCTTAATTTTCCTTGCACTCACACGAGGATTAAACTCCACTGCACGTTTTAAAACATTAACAGACCTTGGGGAAGTTTTCCTAGGCCTACCAGACCGCGGTTTCTTTGTGGGAACTGCACCACTGTTTTCCTCCCGAAACCGCGCACACCAACCACGCACTGTCGATCGTGCCACACCAACCAATTCACTAATTTCCTTTGTCTGGTGGCCTGCCTCCTTTAGAGCAATGATCTGGGATATGATTTCACTCGATAGTTCACGGGTAGGTGCCATAACAAAGTTGTGAAGGCCAGAACACTGCGGGACACTCGGTAAAAAATGGCGCAATTTGAGAGGGACACTCGGCGGAGTTCCTCTCTCTCAGGCAGCCCGTGGGCGACTGAGGCGGGAACCAACCAGCGCGTCGGAAGGCCCCAGGCTACCGTGACGTCATGCTCGGAGCTCAAACTTGTGGCTCAATTCTTACCCCCCAGAATGGGTGATTCTTTTTGGGCCATAAGTATTGCGCGCCTGGCGGACAACGCTGAATACTTCTGACGAGTACTGTATATGATGTAGCTTGTATTATATACAAGAAAGTCACAATTCTTGTAATTGTAAAAATAATGTATGGGTGTCGAGCGCTAGTGAATTCACAAAGGAAGAACTGGCGCTTTTGAGAAACAAAAGGCCAGATTATTATTATTATTATTGTTAACTGTTAACTGTAAAGAATGAAAGTACAGTAATGCGAATACAAGTGGCAGGGGAGTGGCTGGGAGAAGGAGGGTGGTGAGAAGGGAGGAAGAGATCAGTAGGGTGGAAGTAGTAGAAGCAATGAAGAAAGTCAAAATGGGGAAAGCCCAAGGAATTGATGGAGTGTATGGTGAATGATGAAGCATTGGAGAGAGATAGTAGTAGAATGAGTATGGAAGATGTGCAGATTGGCCTGGGAGGAAGGTAGAGTCCCGGAGGATTGGAGGTCAGGTATAATAATTCTTCTGTACAAAGGAAAAGGTGAAAAAGAAGTGTGTGGTGGTCATAGAGGCATTTGTCCTCGTACAGTAATAAGCAAAGTATATGGTAGGATATTTATTGACAGAGTTAAGGAAATAACAGGAATTGATTGGAGAGGAGCAAGGAGATTTTAGGAAGGGAAGAGGTTGTGTAGATCAGATATTCATCCTTAGGACTTTAGTGGAAATGTTTCTAGAGAAGGGAAAGAAGTTGTATGTGACCTTCTTGTAAACCATATAACTGAGTGGATGGACACGGAAAGTGGAAAATTTTAAAAATATCTGGAGTAAATGGGAAGTTAATGAATGCCATGAAGAATATGTGTGAGGGTGCTAAGGCTGCGGTGTGTGTGGATAGTGAACTGAGTGAATTTTTCTATCTGAATGTTGGATTGAAACAGGGATGTGTCATGTCTCCATGGTTGTTTATTCTGTTTATAGATGAGGTTGTAAAAGAGGTGCAAGGTAGAGACATTGGATGTTGGAGTGGCCTTAATGAGAGAGGGCATCATTTGGAAACTTCCTGTACCTTTGTTTGCAGATAATACAGTATTGTTATGTGAAGGCGAAGGGGAACTACAAGGCTTGATGAATGAGTTGTGGAGAGTATGTAAGAAAAGGAATCTGAAGGTGAAAGTAAGGAAGAGTAAAGCTGTAGTCTTTGAGAGAAATGAAGTCACTGAATGTACAGTGAGATTGGGTTATGAGGAAAAGGAAAATGTGAGTGCATTTAAGTACTTTAGTAGTGTGATGAGTAGGGATGGAAGTTTGGAGGATGAAGTGCTTGAAAGGGTACAACAAGGAAGAGAGGTTGCTAGTTCTTTGAAAGTAGTGATAAGAAGTAGGGAAGTGAGCATGGAAGTAAAAAAGTTGTTGCATGATAGTATTGTGATACTAACTCTAACATATGAAAGCGAAGCTTGGACCTTGTTGGAAGGACACAAGTCAAGAGTGAGAGCAATAGCAATGACTTATTTGAGAGGAGCATATGGAAATACATGGAGAGACAGACTGACAAATAAGGAAGTGAAGGAGCTTTGTGGTGTGGATGTGGATGTGATAGTAAGCATTAGGAGAAATGCACTGAGGTGCTTTGGCCATGTGGAGAGGATGGAGAGTGATAGGCTAATGAGGGGAGTGTATGTGAGTGAGGTGGAGGGGGGAAGAGGGAGGGGGAGGCCTAGAATGATATGGAGGGATGGAGTGGAGAGGTATATGAGAGAGGGGGTTGTGAGCTGGGGGGAGGGCATTGAAATGGCAGGGGACAGGGTGACATGTAGGCAATTTGTCTGTGGCCACCCTTTACGGTATTTAGGCATTTGGCAATAGATAGATAGACCGTCTTGAAAGTAGTCATTATCTACTAGGTTAGGACTATTTGTCCCCATTTGTGCCTGATAGCACATAAATACATTTCGTCATAAAATAATGAATGCACAAAATGCACATACAGTAGCTGGTACCTGCATAGCTGTTCACTTAATGTCTTTATTACACCTATTTTCAATGTTATATCGCCCATAAATAATGTAATGTGCAAAATATGACGCTGCTCTTCGTGTGTTGTTTTGGCAGGGCTAGATTGGGACTGGGTATCATCTTGACCCAGATTAACAGCTGATGCAGTTCACGCCATTAATGAGTCAACTCACGTTATATTTGTATGTTTTCTTTTCTTAATTGATTTTGCATGGTGAAATTTTGACATGAACACCATATGGGTGTAATTTGAATCAGTTCCTAACATTTATAACATATATCTGAATTGTTGCAGAAAGAGCCACTGTAACTCTAGGGTTTACTGTATACAGGGTGTAATGCGACGTATGACAAAAACTTACACCAATGATCTATCATGCAATTTTGAGTATATTTTGTTCTATAACATATACTCTCTACGACCCCAGTTCAGTACCCAGCATTCGGCTTTTAAGTGTTAAAGTTTGGTGGGTAGCGTGCGCCATTGGGTGGGAGCTTCGCAGGGCGACGGGAGACGAGTATTATTAGCTCATACTGTACTGTACATAAAAATACCATTTCCTATCAGTACAAACGAGTTTTAAGAAGAAACTTTACGTAGTCTATTGATTCTTTAACATCGTCATGCATTTCTGCAATTCTTTTGCACCAATCGACTGTAAATTAAGGATTAAATTCAAATTTTAGAGCTTGTGAGGGAGAAGGGAGGGAGGAGAGGGGCTGTTGTGTTGGTGCCAGTTATGTAATGTGTGGTTTGTAGGATATTGCTAGCAGCATTATCATAACACCCAGAGCTCATTCAGTGGAAAGAAATTGGTATAGGTAGTGACTAGCATCACACTAAGTCAGGAGTAATATTATTATTCATTACAATTTTTCTGCTGCAAGTAAACGTGGCATCAGTGCTTTCATATGATGTTGACGTGAGAAAAATGACACAGGATTGCCAATGTAACGACTGTGCAGCTAGACCTATTTTTTCGCTTCTATCTAGCGGCACTCCTTAACATCTGACAACATGGTATCTAGCTACAGTTTGGATATTTTTTGCCATTTTTAGGTGATATTCTAGAGATTTAATCGTATTTTCTAGCGATGTTTTGCAGTGTTTACTGTCTAGCGACATTCTAGCAAGTTTTCATGACTAAACTAACGAGACTGATGATCAGGACTTGGCAGCCCTGCGTCCAGTGTCATTTGAACGGGAAAATTTGGAGGCGAGGCACGCACTTCAAATACTGTTCTCCGCGTTCAGCTGTTCACTGGGTTCATGAAACAGCATGCCACGTACGTACAGCAATCAAGAATATGCAGATATCGTTTATTTTTATGGATTCTGTGATGGTAAAAGCCAGTGTTGCAGAGAGGAATACAGGTGGAGATACCCAATGGTGCCACGTTTACTTGCAGCAGAAAAATTGTAATAAATAGTAGTCTTCCTGACTTAAAGTGAGACTCTCCCATTACAATAACGTTTTTCCACTGAATGAGCTGTGGGTGTTACGAAAATGCTGCTAGCAATATCCTACAAATCACACATTACATAACTGGCAACAACACACCAGCCCCTCTCCTCTCTCCTACTTCCTCACAAGCTCTAAAATTTGAATTTAATCCTTAATTTACAGTCGATTGGTGCAAAAGAATTGCAGAAATGCATGACGATGTTAAAGAATCAATAGACTACGTAAAGTTTCTTCTTAAAACTCGTTTGTACTGATAGGAAATGGTATTTTTATGTACAGTACAGTATGAGCTAATAATACTCGTCTCCTGTCGCCCTGCGAAGCTCCCACCCAATGGCGCACGCTACCCACCAAACTTTAACACTTAAAAGCCGAATGCTGGGTACTGAACTGGGGTCGCAGAGAGTATATGTTATAGAACAAAATATACTCAAAATTTCATGATAGATCATTGGTGTAAGTTTTTGTCATACGTCGCGTTACACCCTGTATAGCCAGTTTAGCACAAATAAGGACCATGATATTCTATGGCAATCCACATTTGAATTTTGATTGTTGGCTATAATTCCTTAGTTTGATGTTGCCAGATGTGTATTTTTTTCAGACAGAAACCTAGTCACCCCAAGACACATTTCAGATTCTAAACTCAAGCCTCAGCCTGTTGAGAATCGCGAGTTTAGGGTAAAAAAAAAATTCGAGCTGGTAGGTATTTAAATTGCCGTCGAGATTTACTCATGCTAAATTTGCAGTTCTGCTGTACATAAGTATGCACACATTATGTGCTAGCCTGTCTTCAGCTGTGTTACATAACTTACATATCTAGTTGCCTGCTTGCGGTTCTACTCATTTCCATCTGTGTATCAGACTGTATTAATTGGTGATGATGGATGGATGGATGGAAAAATTTTATTAGTGCCTGTAGCTCCTGTGGAAAATAAACTGTTCGTGTAACTTTTGCACACAGACAGTGCCAGACTGTCTCCATTGTGTTACTTAAAGTACAGTACATGCTGCAGCTAGCTGCCTGGTTTCGACTCATTTCCAGCAATGCATCTTGCTTTTCTATCTATCTATCTATATACCTAGGCTGCCTCCCCCACGGAAAGGGAGGTAGCCGAGACAGGACAACACACTCCCCATTTAATCATCCATTCAAACACATTCATTTGCATCTTAGCCCCAAAGGGGAGAAGGGACAGATCCTCACCGCACCACACCGCACAAGGGTCAGCTGCGCAGTACAGTCAGTGACATCCGCAGCAGGGCCCAACAGCAGAGCTGGTTTACCCCTGCCACATCATAACAGACCCATCCCCTTACCTGCATCTGACCTGACTAGCTGATCAGACCAAATGCGGGAGAATATCCCCTCAGGGCTGCGTCATCATTTATTCATTCACAATTTCTCTCCATTTATTTCTGTCACGCACAGCCACTCTTCCTTGTTCAATAGACATCCCTCTCACATCCAGCGCTTTCTTCACGCTGTCCATCCATCCTATTCTTGGTCTCCCTCTCAGCCTTGCACCTCTCACGTCAGATCTAGTTATCTTTTTCACCAATCGCTCATTATCCATTCTCTCCATGTGCCCAGACCATTGCAACACCCTCTGCTCAACTCTATCAGCCATCTCCCGAACAATCCAGTTCTCCTTCACACTTCATCATTTCGCACTCGATCCATACGCGTCACTCCACACATACTCCTCAGACACCTCGTCTCCATTACATTCAAACTTTACCTCTCTGCTACACCCTATTCCATGTTTCAGCCCCATATAACGCAGTCAGTACCTTAACACCCTCATACAGCCTTCTCTTTACATCCATTCTAAGTGAACGATATCTAAACACCTTTTTCATTCCTCCTCTTGCTTTTACCTTTAATAAATAACAGTATTCTTAATGCTTGTACCAGAACAAGCATTCAGTTCAGATGAGATACCTGTGGTAGAATATGTACATAGGAAATGCATTTTTTATTATTAAAATCACATTAACACATATAAGTTGTTGTGTAATAGTTATATAAGGAATACATAAATGTGGTCGTTGGGAAATTGGCATTGAGACAGGTTTTACATATTGACGAGGAGACCTGTACAGTCAGGTCTTGCTATGTATCTGTTCTCTGTGTGGTAAATTGCTATAATGATAACAAAAAGTTAGACCCATGTTCAGAATACAGTGGTGAAATGATCTGAATTTACTAGTCAGCTGATTGAGCCAAGATGGCCACCCAGTGTTTACAATCATCTGCCTTTCGTCCCATTTTGTGCTTTGAAAGGTCATTGAAACACCATTGTTATCATCAAATAACAGTGCAAGTGCATAGCAGATAGCGCAGTGTGCGGTACTAAATGAAGTGGTAACATTTTTGTGTGTAACATACTGAAACTTGTAACTTGGAAATTGGGTCTCCCCAGTGCCTTCCAGTCAGCTCATTGAGCCAAGATGTCTGCCCAGTTTGTACAGACGCTATGATCATCTGCCTTTTGTTCCATTTTGTGCGTGAAAGGCCATTGAAGCTCCATTGCTGTTGCCAGATATCAGTGTAAATGCATAACAAATAGTGCAGTGTGTGATACTAAGTGAAACGATAACTTTTGGGTTACATGGTCATAGGACCCCCTCTTTCCATTGAACCCATGTTCATATTAGCCTTGCTGTACAGTAAATCACAATGTACTGTAGTGGGTTTTCACTTGACATAACCTTATTAAATACAGTAGCAAAGCATGACTGTATAGGGTTTTATAGGTGTTATGCCCCTTGTAGAGGGGTTGGTGGGGTAGTACAGCATTATCTAATAAAATGCATTATCCAACATGGCTATGGCAGAATTCACAGATAAGTGAGGGATTGCTGTATATGTGTGGATGGTTAAGTGTATGCAGTGGAGCCAGGATTGTGGTGGCCAGAATGATTTGTGAATGAGTGTGTGGACCATTTCGCTGGACATGCTTTTCATTTTTATTTATGTACTTTTTTATATAGGTAGGGGAAGAAAGTCAGGATGATGATGATTGTTACTTTGTACAGGATGTGAGTCATATCAGGAGCTGAAAGACAGTCTGATGTTAGTGTTTAAAGCAGTGGAGTCTGAAGAGATTCGCCCACAAATACATGTTCGCAATGCCACACAGGTAAGCATGTGTTTTCGTGCTTGGCTCAGGGACCTCCTAGCATTCCTGTAGTGATTTATTTTGCATAGTACACTTAAGCATCTTTTTATTGATGAAATCTCCTTTGTTCATGCTATGTCCAAAGATTTTTTTTAGCATGGGTAGAACTCTTGGTAGGCTAGTGGTTAGAATATCCCAATCATGCACAGAAGTTTGATCCCCAAGAGTATACTTGAACTTATGGATCATTTAATGTCACTAAGAGAGTAGGTTGGTCACCTAACCATTAGTGTACTGGACTGATTGGACCTGTGCACCATAAAGCATTAGTGTTAAGTATTAAATAGTGTTAAGGCTTTTGTGAGGTTTGTCCAGATGGAGAATGGATCGTTGTTGCTGTGGCCCCAGGTTCATGTGCATGTGAACTCACCGGACTGCAAGTTGAAGTTGCCCTTTTGCAGTTCAGCAGCCTCCGTTCAGGAGATAGGGAGTTCAGGGATGTTTGTATTGTAATCCCTTGGTCTGTATATCTGTCTATCTATATCTAGTACTGGATGCCTTAATCCCGTAATGGGTGGCCACACACAAATCTCCTGCATGTTGTCCAGTTCCATGCCATTTCACTGTCCTCTCTCCAGCACACACACCCCTCTTTCATGTACCTCTCCACTCCATCCCTCCATCTCATCCTTGGCCTCCCCCTCCCTCTCCCCCCTTCCACCTCACTCACATACATTTTCCTCATTAGTCTCTTGTTTTTCATCCATTCTACATGGCCAAACCACTTCATTGTTTTTCTCCTAACGATTTCTGTCAGATCCACATCCACACCACAATGCTTCATCACCTCCTTATTTGTCAGTCAGTCTGTTTATGTAACTCCACATGCTCCTGTCACATAACTCATTTCCACTGCTCTCACTCCTGACTTGTCCTTCCAACAAAGTCCAAGTTTCACTTCCATACATTAGAGTTGGTATCACAGTACTATCATACGGTGACTTTTTTGTACTTCATTGCTCACTTCTCTATTTCTTATCACTGCTTTCAAATAATCTGCAACCTTTCTTCCCTGTACCCTTTTAAGCACTTCATCCTCCAAACTTCCATCCTTACTCATCACACTACCCAAGTACTTAAATGCACTCACATTTCCCATTTCCTAATCCTCCATCCTCACAGTATATTCACAGACTTAATTTCTCTTGAAGACCATAGCTTTATTATTCTTTACGTTCACCTTTGGATTCCATTTCGTATGCACCCTCCCAAACTTATTCACCAAGCCTTGCAATCTTCACTTAACAATACAGTATCATCTGCAAATAACAGTACAGGAAATTTCCAAATGCTGCCCCCTCTTATTAGGGTTGCTTCAGCATCCACTGCCCTACCTTGTATCTCTGTTATAATCCCATCTGTATACAGATTGAACAACCATGGAGACATGACACATTCCAGTTTCAATCCAGCATTCAGATAGAAAAATGCACTTAGTTCACTGTCTACACACACAGCAGCCCTGACATCCTCATACATGCTCTTCATGGCATTCAACAACTTCCCATTGACTCCATATAATCTTAATATTATCCACATTCCTTGTCTGTCCGCTCTGTCATATGCATTCTCCAAATTCATAAAAGTTGCATACAACTTCTTTCCTGTATCTAGAAACTTTTTCACAAAAGACCTAAGGATATCTGATTTACACAACCTCTTCCTTTCCTAAAACTCTCCTGTTCTTCAAATAATTCCCCTATTTTTTCCCTAACTCTGTCAATAAGTTTCCTACTGTATACTTTTCCAATTACACTAAGAAGTCGAATGCCTCTATGATTACCACACACTTTTTCCCGTTTTCCTTTGTACAGGGGAATAATTATACCTGACTTCCAGTCCTCCAGGACTCTACCTTCGTCCCAGGCCAATCTGCACATACATTCAGACCCCTACTTACGAAGGATTGACTTACGAAAAATCCGCAGATATGAAAAAATTGTGTGTGTATGTGTGTGTGTGTGTGTGTGTGTGTGTGTGTGAGTGTAGTGGGTCAGTCACGGCAAGGAAGGATGAGGTCAGGTGAAGGCACTGACAGGGAGGTGAGATGATAATTGCAGTTCAGGGAAGGGTAAGGGATAAGTGGAGGAGGGAAGACAATAATGGGCTTTAATCTGGGTGGGTGGAGAGAGAGAGAGAGAGAGAGAGAGGATAGCACAGAAGTAGGAATGGAGTAGGAAGGTGAAGGGGTAGAAGGAAAAAATTTTGTGACCTCAGTAATTATGGGATTAGGGTTGGGTTGGAGAGAGAGAGAGAGAGAGAGAGAGAGAGGATAGCACATAAGTAGGAATGGAGTAGAAAGGTGTTGGGGTAGAAGGAAAGAATTTTGTGACCTCAGTAATTATGAGATTAGGGTTGGGTTGGAGAGAGAGAGAGAGAGAATAGGAATGAGAGATGGACTTATGAAAAACCTTTGAGAACCAATTATTTTCATAACTTGGGAACTGCCTGTATTTCGTTTCCATTCTGATACTATCTCTCCCCAGTGCTTCATCATTTCACCATGCACTTCATCAGTTCCTGGGGCTTTCCTCATTTTGACTTTCTTCATTGCATCCATTACTTCCATCCGAGTGATCTCTTCCTCCTCTCTAACCTCCTTCCTTCTCCCAGCCATTCTCCAGCAACTTATACTCACATTACTGTCATTTTCTGTGTTTAACAGTTCTGTACGCCACAAATGGCGTGCAATATTTAACGAAGTTGTCACCTCACTAAGGGCATTTTTTCAGAAACCGCAGAAATTTTCTTGTTCTCAAACCTTAATATCTCAGAAACTATAGCATATAGGGAAGTGAATTAACAACCATTTTACTCACCAACTCTTCCTCTTGCATGTAAGTATCCCCAGGTCTCTAGGTTGTTTGCTTTGATGAGTAATGATGTGGGTAAGAGAACTAATTTTTGCTGTGGGAACGGTGTGAGAGCAGGACGTGCTCGTGCGTCTGCACGTGGTGCTGACTATGGCTTTGCTCTCAGCGTACAAACTTACTCCACTACTAGATAAACAAGACACTGTTGCATCCAAGGCATGCCTTATGGTACTATCACTGAGCCCTTTTCTAGTGTCCTTGGAAAGAGGCTTTGCAGGGGTGGATGATGCAGTTGGCTACAGGCAGCGTGAAGACAAAGAGGAACCTGAAAAAAGCATTGTACATCTGGCAAAGGCAAGGGACTCTCGCCTGTGTGGTATAGAGGGATTCCCTCCCTACCCTTTGGTGGCGAGATGAAGTTGCGGCCGATTCAATTGGTGGTGGGAAGACACTTGCGTGTATAGCCGCTACCCGGCGGCCTTGTAGCAGCACGATTGTGACGTGTGTACACATTACCCAGCGGATAGGGGTTACAGTGTTCTCTCCATTTGTTCACTTTTTGTCCCTTCTCCACTATCAATCTGCTGTTTTCATCTTTCACTCCCCTGCGAACTTGTTTACCACCCTGTCTAACTCTCTTTACCTGCTTCCAGAACATTTTCTTACATTCCCTCCACTTTACACTCAAATTCCTTCCAAATTCCTCATCCACTCTCTTCCTACTCTCTCCTGCTATCTTTTCACCTCTTTCTTCCTCTCTGCACATAACTCATTCTTTTGTCTCCCAACTTCCTCCATGCGTCTGCTTCCCATCCACTCACTATGTTGTTTCTTGTTATGTGCCACAGCTTGTCTCACCTCTTCATTCCTCCATGCTGTTCCTTGCACCCCCTTTCATCTTCTCTTCACACCATACACCGCCTCACATGCTGCACAGATTTCTTCTGTGAATGTCTTGTACATGCCCTCCACCTCCTCCATCTGCTCCAAATCATATTTACCTTCCGTAATCGCTCCTCCACTTCTCTCTTATATTTTGCCTTTTTTCCATTCTCTTGAAGCCTTTCCACTCTCCATGTTGGACTATTTCCTTCTGTCCTTCCCTTCTTCTTTTCCCCCGTTGCCCTTGAACCTGGACTTTTACCACCACCAGATGTGGTCAGGAAGTCCATTCCCCCAACCCTTGTATGCTCTTACTTTCATTACATACCTTTACATTCTATCATCCACACACACACAGTCATTGCTTTCCATTCATTCAGTTCACCACCTACCCTTCTCATCACTCGCCATGTATACCTGTGGATCTTTTGTGCCAAAAGAGGGTATTGGCTATCACCAACCTCCTCCCCACACAAATGTCCATGAGAGCATTGCCATTCTCTTCGACTTCTGCAGGCTAACCCTACTCACCAACTACTCCATCCACCATCACATTCCCTACTTTTCCATTCATATCTCCAGTCAAAAACACTCTTTCATTCCTCTCAAGCTTTTCCATGCACACTTCCACATGTACCCAGAACTCTTCTTTCACTCTGATTGCATGTTTTTGCATTGGCACACACACACATACACACAATCACCCCTTGATTGTTGTGCATAATTGGTACCTAACATGGTGCGTGGTAACAGATTTCCGTGATAATGAATACACAGACCCTTTGGGTTTTGTCCTAATTGGTCCCAGGCATCCCAGGCTCACACCCCAGTTTTCCCATTTACTATAGTTTGCTCCCACTAATACTGTACATATTGTTAGGCACATACCAGAAACCTGCAGAGGCATGGTTAAGTTAATTGAAAGTGATGACATGGTCACAGTAAAGGAGAAAATTTAACCCCCACACGCTGCACAATGTTTAACAAAGTCGTTACCTCACAACGGGCAATCTTTCGGAAACTGCAGAAAATTGCTTGTTTTCAATCCTTAACCCCTTAAACGCGGCCGTGTACGGCCGATCCCCCCCGTGTGGCGGGGTTGTAGCAGGGTCTGAGTACCTGTGGGAAAATATTTGTCAAAAATCAGAGATTAACCCTAGAACATTAAAATTTTTATGGCATATAGTAACTATATTCAGCTTTCTCCTGAGACAGGTGTTGAGCCTTCATGGACTACCAAAGGACTTGTGGAGACTTGCAAAGTTGGGTAACAAAGTCTTCACTTTCACACCTCCAGCAACCCGGTTTCCCCTCTACCACAGCCTCAGTCTGTCACAGTACACTTTATACAACAACGTACAGGTAGTTTGGAATCCGTATTTGTACAATAAGCACTGAAAATAAGGCTACAATGAACGGAGCGTACGGCCGACATGCAGTGCAGCGGCGATCTTCCCGTCACTGAACACACATTTCCCTTTTCACAGCTAAAAACACGTATACTACATTATTTTTCTTCATAGTACTTCGCAAAGGCTTGCTTGGCACTATTACGGCCCTAAAAATCACTGTCACTGCCAGTATTGTGAAGCGGGAATGAGAAAGACCACCGCGGCGCGATTTTATTCTGCCTTACGGCAGGCACTTTATTCTCGCTCCTGTCGGCCACTCGCACTTCATTTCTATCGCTCACTTTCACTCTAGCTGTCAGTTTAGTGCCTTATTCATCAGTGTCACTGTCATTTGTTATAAAAATAATATTTTCTACACACCAAACTGTCACTGTCAGAACGTAGAATAAAAACATATGCTTTCAACTTCTTACACTGGAGTGACTGTCACTCTCAATACTTATATTATTACTATGTACAATTATTTACACTGAAATCACTGTCACTGTCAGTGCTTTTACAACTACATACACTAATTTACACTCATCAGACTGTCACTGTCAGTACGTAAAAGAAAACTAAACACTAGTATCACTGTCACTCTCAGTATTATTTACAAGATTCTTACCCTTATTTTCAATATCTAGTCAGGCTGTGGTAGTCAAAGAAACACGGGTAAGAGCAGAGGGGAATTTTGCCCTCTTTGCACTGCAAGGAGGTGCGCCTAAATGTTCTGTCTTGCCTGGTAGTGTGGCTGCACACATGACACCTCCTGAGTGCTTTTCCCCTCTTGGCAGTGCTAGGCAGTGGCTCCAGGCGGTGTCGCTGAAGGTAGTCCTGGCACTGTAGGCAGTCTGGAGGTGTGTGTGAGTGGCGCCTGGGACCTGATGGCAGTACCTGCCCAAAACGCTGAAGCAGCTGGTACACACAAGTCTTAGAAAAACGCCGGAGAGAGTAGTTTGCTGGCATCCTGTTCTTGATCTTATACAGGATGAAGGCATTCAGCATGCACATATCAAGCAAGTGCAAGAACACCTTCCTGTACCAGCGACGGTTCCTCCTCAGGCAGTCTATCTCTCCGATCATCATATCAGACTTGTCCTCCAGCCGCATATTGACGTTGTAGTCAATCACAGCATCAGGCTTCATCACAGGATCACCAGTCCTTCTGTCGACCTTCCCTGTGGCTTGCATTTCCCCCTTGTGAACTGTGGTGAGCACATTGACGATTCTCTTATCGTGCCACCTGATCGCCAGCATTTTGTCAGATTTTTTCAGGTGCACGTCTCCCTGCTTTGATCCTTCAGCCTCGGGGAAGGCAGGGTAGTGTGCCCTATTGCTCCAGACAGTGCCACAGGATCCGACGCCGTGTTCTGAAAGGTACTTGGTGAGTTTGGGAGCTGTATAATAATTGTCCGTATACAGGACATGATTCCCGCCAAAGTACTTTTCCAAAAGCACTTTCACCACAGAACCAGAGAATCCAAGGGGGTCAGTCTTGTCCAAGTCCACATTGCTGGCGGTGTAGATAACGAAGTCTAGGATGAACCCCGTCTTGCAGTCGCACAGCACGAAAAACTTTATTCCAAAGCGGTGGCATTTGCTAGGAATATACTGCACAAACCGAAGACGGCCCCTGAACAAAACCAAGGACTCGTCAATCACAACTTTCTTGAAGGGCCGAAGGAACGTCATAAACTTGTCCTTGATCAGATTCAGGATTCCCCTCACTTTCCATAGTGGGTCAGTTTGGGAAGGCTCATCGTTGTTGGCAAAGTGAAGGTACGTCATGAGTTGCCTGAAACGATCACGACTCATGTATTTGTTGAAGATGGGTGTGGGGCAAAGATCGTCAGCACTCCAGTATTCCTCGAGCTTGTGCTTCCAGTTATGTGGCATAAGAAGCATCAAGCCGATGAATACAAATAGTTCCCTGATCGTAACAGGAACCCATGCTGCCATCCGCGACATGGATGGTGTTGCAGCTTCACCTTCACCTTCACGAACTGCAGCAGATTGCCCTTCGTACCTGTTCGTCTCGGTACAAATCTGCTCCATGACTTCGTTATCCAGGAAGGCCAACAGGTAGTCCAGACATTCACCATCCTCTGGGACAGGGAAGTCAGCCTGTATCCCACACCCACTGGCATCAAAGGGCAGATCTTCTGGCACAAAATCTGAGCCCTCAGACCACACGAAGGCATCCAGGGTGCCCTGCCTAGGCTGGGAGGTGGTGGGGGCGGCGGGGGGTGAGGCAGGCTGTGTGGCAGTGGGTGAGGCAGGCAGTGAGGCAGTGGGTGAGGCAGGCCGTGTGGCAAAGGCTGTGCTAGGTCGTGTCGGTGTGGTGGTGGTGGTGGTGGTGAGATAAGGAGAAGGTTCAAGGTCACTCGCAGTGGCCCGAGTGGTGAGTTGCCTAGTGCGAGTAACCTTACCACTAACTCTAACACTAGGTGACACTTTTCTACTCCTACCAGCACGGACACGGGGCCTACGGAAACCTCTGCGTAAACCAGACTGCTTACTTCCCTTCCGAGGTGGTGAAGGAGACTCAGAAGACTCTGGAGAAAGCACAGCTGAAGATGACGACGAGAGAATGAGGCTGGGAGTGCGTGGCGGTATGGCGGCGGCGTGACCTGGTGTAGGGGACAATAGCCGGTCTGAGGAAGACAATGGCTGGGAAGCGGGGTCACCACTTCGTCTCCTCTTGGCCCCCTTTCCATACACTAGACCCCTTTTCACTGGAGCCTTGCCTGTTGAGGTGCTGGGCACAGGAATTGGGATTTCAGGCACCTCAGACTCAGCACTCGATAGAGTGTCTTGACTCGGCAAGGCTCGATAACACTCCGACGTCACTACCATAATCCATTGACGCTTTCAACAATTCAATGCCTATAGCCGAGTCACTAAGGCCCTTAGCAGTTCCTAGTAAGGGTTTGGACGGGGTGGAGGTCACAAAGCCCTTTTTCGGAGGGCTGGAAGACACAGACTCGGAAGAGCTTGAGTGAGACATGGTGTCACCTTCAAAGATTGCAGTAAACTGACGCTAAACTGGGGCAAACCGCGGGAAAAAATGCTAGTGTGACAACTGGGGAAACAAGCGTTTCCAAAAAGCATAAAGTGCTTGCGAGAGGGAGGCGCAAATTGACATATCTGAGCTGTCCGCGCACTGCCATATCGCACGACGAGGGAGGGCCGGGCAGCGGTGCGTGGGTGGGTAAAAAAAATGATACTTGGCAACAACCGAGGTCAGTAGTACAAAGGTCAAGTGTGCTAAAAGTAGCTAAAGGGTGGCGGTACTGATAGACAATACCAGCTGGAGCCTGCTTGCCCGCGGTTATTCAAAATTTACTAGAATCGCAAATGTGACGATCCGCTGTTATGTCCTTTTCGCCGAGCGTCGCAAACGCAACGATCCGCGTTTAAGGGGTTAATATCTCAGAAACTGTAACACTTAGGGGAATAAATTAATGAGCATTTTACTCAGCAACTCTCCTCCCGTGAATAAAAATATCCCAGTGTCTCTAGGTTGTTGCATTGATGAGTAATGACATGAGGAAGAGAACCAATTTTCATCGTGAGAGTGGTATGAGAGCAGGATGTGTTCGTGTGTCTGCCTGCTGCGTCTGCTACGGCTTTGCTCTCAGCATGATAACTTACTCCACTACTAGATAAACAAGACACTGTTGCATCCAAGGCATGCCTTATGGCAGTATCAATGAGCCCTTTTATGGTATTCATGGGAAGAGACTTTGCAGGGGTGGATGATGCGATTGGCTACAGGCGGTGTGGAGACAAAGAGGAACCTGAAGAAAGCATTGTACATCTGGCAAAGGCAAGGGACTCTCACCTGTGTGGTATAGAGGGACTCCCTCCCTACCCTTTGGTGATGAGACGAAGTGGCGGCCAGTTCAAATGGTGGTGGGAAGACACTTGCGTGTATAGCCGCTACCCAGCGGCCTTGTAGGAGCGCGATTGTCACATGTATACTCTTTACCCAGCAGATAGGGGTTGATCTGTTACTGGGTAACTGTACCTCACTGAACCCTTGATCAGGTATTCTCTTTGCCCCTTACTATTGACTTATTGAGGTAAATATACTGTAGATGGTGGGTGGTGGCAACCATCATCCACTCACTTCTCACTTGATGTAGTGCTGCCTACTTCTTCCTTCACCTTTATCACTCTTTCTGTGTCTGCCCTCTCTCTTCCTGTTTCTCTCATCTTTTCTGTCACACTTTATTACTCCTCCTCCCTTTTCAGGTGGTTTTACATTGAGTAACAATCCAGATGGTTTCCTGTAAGCCAGGATATCATTTACATTTCAGGATGACAACCATATATCCAACACACACATGTTCCCTACGTGTCAGCAAGTGAGTTGGCGGAGGGTTAGTGCCCCTCCCCATAAAACAACTAACTCAAAGACGGACAACCTTCCTTTATGGGCTTGTGGTGTCTGGCTATAGATAGATAAATAGAGAAGACCGTACCAGTGGATATCTTATTTTTAAAGGTTATTTTCCATACTTTTCTTACTATTTTTATGGTGGTAAACAATTCCCACAATGGTGGTAAACTGTGTTTACAACCGCCATTGGTGCCAGAGACGGATCCCATCTTGTGTTGTGCCAAAGATAGAGGGACGCCCTCTTGGAATACAATTTTTGGCACAAAATTACCCATATCAGATGGTGCTGATTTATCCAAACCTAGCCTAAATATTCGTAACTGAACCCAACCTACAGCATTTCTCGTCATATGATATGTACGTTTTTTCCCCAGCAGAACTACTTTAAACTATTTATATATATATATATATATATATGTATATATACCATAAATTATAAAGGTCATGGTTTGGGATAGGCCTGCTAGTTAAGGTACCTGTTAGGAAGGCCACGCACTGTTTGAAGCAATTCAGTTGATGGCCTTACTAATTATTAATTAAAGTTTTGATAATACAGGCATAGATGAGTATATTATCATAAATAAGCAGTAAACTAAGTACAGGTATTCTGTGGGTTAGATTTGCATACACATCAAGCATTGAGCGACTGTACCACACCAAGCCCATTGGTACTGTAAGTTGTAAAAAAAAAAAAAAAAAGTCATCTGATCACTTGGAATGTAAGATGATGAAAGATTTGTAAGTTTGTGCACTTTAGATAAATAGTTTGAGGCAAAATTATTATCAGCCTAACCCATTTTATGCTGTCGGCATCTTTGGTATAGTTACCATTGGTTAGGTTTGGCCAGGTTATGATTAAGTAAAGTTAATTTAGATGGTCAGGGTAGGTTAGGTTTGGCTGGGTAAAGTTAAGGTTGGTTAGTTCTGGTTTTGTTGATTATGATTAGGTTAGGTTATATTTAGGTGGGTTAGGTAAGACTAGCATATGAATATGTAAGGTTAGGCTTGTAATAATAAATTTCAGTAGCTCTGCTTGGGTTTTAAAAAGTATGCCTTTGTTCTTGATAAACAAACATGACAGAATCAGGATGAACATTGATATAAGGGACAGGGAAAAGAAATTCATCAGTAAACGGCCGTTAGCTACGCAAGAATTATTAGAATAATATGGAAAACAACCAGGGAGAAGAGGAAATGGATTGGAAAGGTATTTCAGTGTTTTAACCTAATATGAGGAAGTCTGTGACTTTGAGTGGCTGGCTTGGTTGTAAACAAAACAGAAGCTGGTCAGTCCAACATCAGTTGTATACCACTCTGGTACTTTTGAAATGATTTTTTATGAAGCACAAAAATGAGCATTGCATTTTGAATGATTGATAATACAGTACAGTATTAGCTGGATTTTGACCCCCATTATTGCTGTTCATGACTTAGGGGTGTGGGCAGCGCTTTATGAAACTCACCAGCTACCCCAATTGTGATGGTGTGGGTCAATGAAAAATGAGTATTTATGGCTAAAAGGTCCTGGCCAGTGAAAACAGCTCACTTGTGTAATGATGCCATGAGCTGATGCTCTGGGCCAATATTTGTGAGTCACAGGCTCGGCCCAGCTCGTACGGATGATTTTGATGTTTTAGAGCTGAAAAATGTGCTATTGTGGCAGGAGGGCAGATTTTCATCTTGCAGTGATAATGAAAACCATTATAACCAAGAGATCACTGTCTGCACTGTTATATCAGTGCTACTGTATAAGGGAGTCCCTTTCCAGTACTGATGGAGAGTTTGATGATGAAAGGAAAGGTAGAAGGCCAAGGAGATGGATTGCTATGGTAATTAAAGATGTGGGAGAGTAATGGGTAAGCACTGAGGAAGCATAGGAATTGACAGAAAAATAGAACTGTGTGGATGAAACGTATGAAGGTGCCGATCACAAAAGTACACCTCTTTTATAATTTATGATTGTGGCCAATTTTAATGGACATGCTGTTGAAAACTTGAAATATCTCATACTTCAGTATTTGTTATAGCAGAAAGAGTATGGCCATACACAGTTTGCAGCAAGGGTCCAGAAAATAGCTCCATTTTATGCAGTGTTTGTGATAAGTGGGAGCTAAGAGACGTAGTCATGTTGGAGGTCAGTTGCTAAATACTGTACTGTAATGTCGATTTTGAGTGTGCGGTACGTAAATTAGAGCATACAGATGGAGAGAGGGGGGAAAGGATTAATCACGCTGGAGAGTTTCTTCCATGTGTAAAGGAGTTTCATTATTTGGGGACATGACACTTGCTGGAGGTGGGGCTAGAGCTAACTCAGCAAGAGTAAAGAGCAGTTGGAAGAAGTTTAGAGAGTTGTTGCATTTCATTACATTGAGAGGTCTCTCCCTCTGTGCTGAGAGCTTCTTTTATGCAGCCTGTGTTAGGAGTGTAATGTTGTATTGTAATGAAACTTGGGCAGTGAGGAGAATATTTGTAGACTAAAACATATATATATGAGAATGATCAGATGGATGTGTTGTTCATCCTTGAATGACAGGCCTAGTGGAGTGAGGAGTGCAAATGAAGTGTTGAGAGGAGGGATTGAACTTGAATGTATTAGTAATTTCATGAGAAGAGGTAGATTGAGATAGTTTGGTTATATGGAAAGGGTTGAGGATGACAACTGGATGTAGAGGGCAAGGAGTGTGAACGTTGCAATTGGAGGTTGCAAGAGGCAGAACAAAAATACTTAGGACAAGGTCATACAGTGTGACCTTAGGGATGAGGGACTGAATAGTGAGGCTGCTTGAGCTCAAGCACCTTGCAGACCTGCTGTCAGATAACCAAGGCCAATGCTGCAAGCATGTCGAATCTTTACAAACAGAATGGGTGGATATGATTTTTCTTTCTGTTTTTAGGAAAGAATTAGGATGGGGATGATCATGATTTTCTTTAGTAGATCAGTGATGCCAAGTTGATTTGATGTAAGTGAATGTGTGGGAAAGTAAGGCATGACCAGTGAAGAAGGAAAGGTAGGACTCACTATATGAAGTATGGTATGTTACTAGATGCACACGACATGGATTAGACCCCTTATTAACTTGGCAGACAGCAGAATGGCTGTATGCAATAAGCATCATGAAAAAGACAAATGGAAGCTGTGACTGAGTGGTTTAACATACAGAGTTGACTGGAGCTAGAAGTACTGAAGTTTTGAGTGAAGAAAAAAGGAATATATTGCCCATTTCAGTGTTCATCTCTTGATAGTGTGCCCTGTTTTGTGTTTCCTTTTCCTGTGTCTAGATTTCCTCCATCGTTTGATATACAGCGATCTTGAATCTTTCTTCCATCATCCTGTCATCCTGTGCAGTCAGCACCACGTCATTGACATACAAGTTCTCCTATGGGAGTTCATATTTGAAATAACTTGAGAGAGCTTCAGGTACTGTAACAAACAATAAAGGGCTCAAGACTGACCCTTGATGCATGGCAGCATTCATAGAAAACTCATCAGTCATATCTGCATTCATTCTCATCTGGGTTTGAGCACCCACATACATAACCATAACTGCACTAACCAACCACTCCTTGATCCCATGCCTTCTCATTGTCCACTTCTTCTCCCTAGCGACTCTGCCAAAGGCCTTCTCTAAATCAACAGAAACAAAGTACAGCTCCGTTTTCTTTCCTATATATTTTTCCCAAAGTTATTGGACATTGAATATGGCATCAGTGGTCCCTTTGCATGGCACAAACCCAAACTGCATCTCATCATTAGTAAGAGAGAGTAAGAAGAGAGTGGATGAGGAATTTGGAAGGAATTTGAGTGTAAAGTGGAGGGACTGTAAGAAAATGTTCTGGAGAGAGGTGAAAAGAGTAAGACAGGGTGGAAGTGAAGTTAGCAGGGGAGTGAAAGATAAAAATGGTAGATTACTAGTGGAGAAGGGAGAAAAAGTGAGCAGATGGAGAGAACACTTTAAGGAATTGTTGAACGTAGAGGATGGAAGTAATGTGAGTATAAGTGGTTGGGGAATGGCTGGGAGAAGGAGGGAGGTGAGAAGACAGGAAGAAATCAGTAGGATAGAAGTTGTGGAAGCAATGAAGAAAGGTAAATCAGGGAAAGCCCCAGGAATTGATGGAGTGTGTGGTGAAATGCTGAAGCATGGGGGAGAGATAGTAGTAGAATGGATGTGGAAGATGTGCAGATTGGCCTGGGAGGAAGGTAGAGTCCTGGAGGATTGGAAGTCAGGTATAATTATTCCCTTGTACAAAGGAAAAGGGGAAAAAGAAGTGTGTGGTAATCATAGGGGCATTTGTCTTCTTAGTATAATAGGAAAAGTGTATGGTAGGATACTTTTTGACAGAGTTAGAGAAAGAACAGAGAAATTAGTTGGAGAAGAACAGGGAGGCTTTAGGAAGGGAAGAGGTTGTGTAGATCAGATATTCATTCTCAGATCTTTAGTGGAAAAGTTTCTAGAGAAGGGAAAGAAGTTTTATGCAGCTTTCATGGATTTGGAGAAAGTATATGACAGGGTGGATAGACTAGGACTGTGGAAAGTGTTAAGAATATATGGAGTAGATGGGAAGTTGTTGAATTCTATGAAGAGTATGTACGATGGTGCGAAGGCTGCAGTGCGTGTGGATGGTGAACTAAGTGAATTTTTCTCTCTGAAAGTTGGGTTGAAACAGGGATGTGTCATGTCTCCATGGTTGTTCAATCTGTACATGGATGTGGTAATAAAAGAGGTACAAGGTAGGGTAGTGGATGTTGGAGTGGCCCTGGTGAGAGAGGATAGTGTTTGGAAACTCCCTGTACTGTTGTTTGCAGATGATACTGTGTTGTTGAGTGAAGACGAAGGGGAGGTGCAAGGCTTGGTGGATGAGTTTGAGAGAGTGTGTAAGAAACGGAATCTAAAGGTGAATGTAGGGAAGAGTAAAGTGATGGTCTTTGAGAGAGGTGAAGTCAGTGAATGTACAGCGAGGTTGGATGGTGAGGAATTGGAAAATGTGAGTACGTTTAAGTACTTGGGTAGTGTGATGAGTAAGGATGGAGGTTTGGAGGGTGAAGTGCTTGAAAGGGTACAGCAGGGAAGAAAGGTTGCTGGTTCTTTGAAAGCAGTGATAAGAAACAGGGAAGTGAGCATGGAAGTGAAAAAGTTACTACATGACAGTATTGTGATACCAACTCTAACGTACGGAAGTGAAGCTTGGACGTTGTTGGAAGGACACAAGTCAAGAGTGAGAGCAGTGGAAATGAGTTATTTAAGAGGAGCCTGTGGAGTCACATGGAGAGACAGGCTGACGAATGAGGATATAAAGGAGCGTTGTGGTGTTGATGTGGATGTGATAGGAAGCGTTATGAGGAACACACTGAGGTGGTTTGGCCATGTGGAGAGGACGGAGGGTGAAAGACTGACGAAGAGAGTGTATGTGAGTGAGGTGGAGGGGGGAAGAGGGAGGGGGAGGCCAAGGATGAGATGGAGGGATGGGGTGGAGAGGTATATGAGAGAGAGGGGTGTGAGTTGGGAGCAGGGGAGTGAAATGGCGGGGGACAAGGCGACTTGGAGGCGATTTGTTTGTGGCCACCCCAAACGGGATTGAGGCATCTGGCGATGGATAGATAGATAGACCTTCTAGGACTCTTTCACTTACCTTCATTATCTAGTCCAAAAGTTTATGCCTCTATAATTTCCTCATTCCAGGTCATCACCCTTCCCCTTATTCACATTTACAATCACACTCTTCAGCCAGTCATTTGGGACAACACATATACAATCAGATTTATCAAATCAGTAACTAAACCCACTCGTATATCTCCTGCGGCCATCAGCATTTCAGCAGTCAGCCCAGACACCTCCACTGCCTTCCCTAACTGCATCCTGCCTGTTTTCCTGCTCACAGTAGCAGCATCAGTCAAAGGCCAGGGGCCAGATACTGAATCCACTGACTCAAAAGCATCCCCGTTCCAGTCAAGCTGCTCAGTCAGCAGCTGGTTATAACACACTTTCCAGGTGTCTCTGTTATCACCACTACCTTTTGTTCAGCATTCTTCACACACTGCTCACCTGTGATATCCCTGTTTTCCCCCTTCATCTGATTTTCCACCTTAAATACCATAGTTTTCCTTTCAGCAGTATATAAGTTATCTGGTAAGTTTTGGGATTCAGATTTTGCCCATGTACCTCCTTTTTATCCCTGCGCTTTGCACCTAAGGATTCTTCTCTGTTACCACCTATTTTCCATTCCTGGAAAAGTTTTCTTTCTTATCTGTGGCATCTACACTTTCATCCCATCATGTTACCTTATGTCATGAGGGTCTCCTTGGAGGAGGCGGTGGCTCAATCGGTAGAGAGGTGGCCTGCAGTCCTAACGGACTTAGGTTCAAATCCCCGTTGGGGCAGGGAACAGTTTAAGGATTTGAATGTCATTATATCAGGCTTTACTGATCTACCAGAAGCCCCGCCGACATGTCGTAAAAATACCCCCGCTAATACCAATACACCAGTCCTGTATGAGACAGCCCTAGTATGTATTCAATATGGACGGTGGGTGTTAGCGCCGAAGTGGTGACGTGTAGAGGAGTATGGTATGTAGGAGGACTACTGGGCCTTGATAGCAGGCTGTGAAGCCTATGCCCAGAGTTGAACACACAAAAAAAAAGAAAAAAAAAAATCACAGTGAATGAATAGCCCTCAAGAGATTGTTACTGAGAGCAATGTACTGCTCATTAGCACCTCTGTCATCAGCTTCTGTTCAGCCACCACTCTACTTGTCTTGCTATAGAAGGCATCCCTTACTGCTTTTTTTTTTTTTAACTTCCATATTTTCCTTCTGGGTGCATAGGTCCTCCTCTTCACCACCCACTCCTTCAGCACTGTCACATATCTGTAATTTGTGTTTCTGCATGCACACTTTGCTCCCCATAATTTTAACATACTTCACCAGCTTTCTGTGAGTCCTCTTGATCAGGAGGTAGTCAGTTTAGTGACTGTCAACCCCAGAGTCATATGTAATCAGCCTACTCTCTCTTTTCCTAAAATGCATGTTGCATGCAATCATGTTCATTGCCCCCCAAATTTGAGTATCCTTCCCCTTCTGCATTTATCATATCATATGCATATCCCCCATGTACCCCCTCATATCCTTGAACTGCTTCACCCACATGGCCATTTAAATCCCCACCCAAAACTACCATCTCATCATCCCCCATACCACCAACCATATATAGCAAGTCCTCCCAGAATCTGTCTTTTTCATTACCCAAGCCATCCTGAGGAGCATATATCGATATAACTAAAGTCAACCAAATTGTTTTCAGTGCTGTAATCTTTTCATTTACTTTCATTACATTTATGGCACATTCCAGCCATTTCTCATCAACCAGTACTCCCACACCACCTTATCCAACTACACTTAATAACCAAAATAGCTTATACCAACAATCCTTCCCAGAACTCAACCTAGGTAACCCTCCCCTGAACTTGACTTCCTGAAGGCAACAGACATTAACCTGCCTCTTACTCAGAGTCTCTGCCACTTCCCTTACTCTACCCTTGAAACTGTTCACATTCCATGATGCCATTCTGGACCCCGTAGGTGATTTAATTACCTCAGGCTTTGAATGTTTTTGCCCTCCATTTTTGTCATAAGTTGGGTAGATGAAGGCAGAGATGGACCACAGACCCCACCTACCCACACAGTCCCAAGTCCAGGCATGGGACCAGGGACCCATAGCCCATTAGACATGGCCAGTAGCTCTGGCAGTGGCCTTGGATCACCCTGCCAAGCCAGCTACAGGGACACCATCTGAGCTGTCCTGGCATTATGACTGCCCCAGCGTCCCGCCATTATGCACCCACTGATAGGGCAGCCTCCTGGGGTGCTGCTCCAAGGTTCAGGCCCCTCTCTGTTGGGTAGAAACAGCAGCCTGGTAACTGCAATGCCCTGTACCCTTTGGCACAGATCTGAGCCCCATCCCATCCTGATCCCAAAACTGAGCTAGTGGAGCCTGCACTATGCCACTCTTCAAGTCCACCACTTGGAAGCAGGATCAAGTTTTCTGACCACATGCCCTTACTGGTGCTAGTGCCTGTGATTTGGCGGGGTATGCTGTGTGCTATGTAAAGCACCTAGTAGAGTAATACTTTAGATTGTTAGAGAAAAGTGTTTGGGAGAGTTTGCTGGCTTACTGTCCATGGTAGTGTCGCACTAGAAAGGATCAGGAAAGAGGGATGGTCAGGGTATCCTGATGACTAGTGAAACGAGCTCCAGCTCTTCCTGTCACCAGCATTCCCATCCTCCTCAGGAGTACTGCCCTGATCAGGTGGTGCTACATCCTACCCCCTGTGTTACTTTATTCTTATTACCAACTAATGAGTTTGTTACTTAGAAATGACTTCTTGCATTGAAGGGGTTTGCTGGGCTATATCTAACCCCATCAGTTCTAAAGAACTTTCCTTAAGGTGGATAAAATTGTCTTAAGATGGCAAGAATAATTTATAAAGACACCCTTGGCCTGACGAGGTTAAGGGTACAGTGGTTTTGGCCAGGCATGGGCCTTCTTTGTACACATTGTTTTCAATATAAGATAAAGACGAGTTAAGCTGTATCACAGTTTTTTTAATGTGTAAATGATGTTTTTGATTAGAGCAACTTGTATATCAGTATTTTAAATCTCAGTGTAAATTTAATTAGCAATGTCTTTGTTATTTCTTGTGAATTTTGTCCAAAACAGAATGCATCCTCAGGCTGAAAAGATTTGGAATTCAGTATTTTTTTGATGACTTGGACTCTCCTCATAAATCATCTTTTAGGTTGGTGTGTTGCTGCGAAATATAATGCGAGGGAAAGATAACGTTCCGGAACTCTCTGGTGTCACACCTCTCAAGATGTTGATTGAGATGGGTTGTGAGAAGATGAAGAGGGACTACATTAATATTTTTCAAAGTAAGTGGTCACATAGCTCCTTAGTTTCAAGTTGTGGTTGCAGTGATTTTGTGTGTGTGCATGTTTGTGTATGTGTATGCATGTGTGTGTGTGTGTGTGTGTGTGTGTGTATGTGTACCTAGTTTTAGTATACAGGATTTGTGCGAAGCTCATGTTGACCTGTTTCTCTGTGTTAAAGTATCCAGTCTGCTTTGAAACACGTGGTTCTTCTGTGTGTTCGCCACCACCTCTTCCAAATTGTTTCAGATGTCTATACTTCTGTTTGGGAAACCTATGCTTTTTCTTGGTATTTAAGCATCTACTCTTCTTCATGTTATATTCATGTCTTCCTGTCTTTCCATCATAATTTACAAACAGATCTTCTCTGCCCAACTTTTCTAGTTTTCTATCCATCTATCCATCATCCAATCCTACCTTGCCCCATGAGGAGCGTAGGAGCCCGGGGCTAGGCAAATTGGTCCTGACATTTAAGATGAGAGTGATCAGCCTCACTCATCCCTGAGTGGCATTATGTGGGCAGTAACCCCAACCACCCCTTGAATATAAACCTTCACCGGCTCAATCCAGTTGGAGTGCTGCAACTACCCACTAAACCCCCAGATGCCATGATATAATTATATGTTTACCACCCAGCACAGTAAATGGTTTCCTGGTGTACGGACCATTTGGCATGTCACTCAGTGTAGAGTTACCCATAGTCAGAAGGAACAGGAAAGAGTGAAGGAAAGAAAGACAGAAGAGGGAGTGTAAAGTCACCCATAGGCAGTAGGACAGGGAAAGAATGAAGTAAAGAAAGACAGAAGATGAAGGAAGGAAAGGAGGGAGGAGAAACACTTTAAACATCAGCATCATATCTCCTCTCACATATTTCACTGAGTGTTGGTAACTTCGGCCCCTTCAGTCTCTCTTCATAAGACAGTTCCCTCAAATTTGGTAACATACTAGTTGCCATCTTCTGTTATTTAAGCATGTACTCTTCTTCGGTTTATATTCATGTTCTCTTGTCTTTCCATCATCATCTACAAACAGATCTTCTCTGCCCACCTTTTCTAGTTTTCTAACACCTCTAAACATGAAAATCAAATCTCCCCTCTCTCTTTTTTCACTGAGTGTTGGTAACTTCAGCCCCTTCACTCTCTCTTCTTCAGACATTCATCATCATCATCATCATCCGAACCTCCTTTCCCACCCTAGGGCAGGGTTAAGAGTAGCAATGTCCAGACAGCCAAAGTTTCTCCAATTCAGTGGGCCACACTTACATTCACCCATCATTCAAGCCCTCGCAATCCTAGCTCCATCTGATAGGCCCCCCAAAATTTTATCACAACCTCTAGCTTCACTTACACCTATCGGATAGAGCCAATCCGAAAGCTGTCGCGCTAAATAGGGATGCCAAATCTCTGGTCTTGCACATCTCCACACAGAATTCATCCAGCCAGTTCAATCTCATATCAGTCCCTTAGCCTCACCAACTTTCATACCTCTCTTTTCCTCACACACTCATCCATCATATCCCTCCACTTTCTCCTTGGCCTACCTCACCTCCTCCCTCCTTCGTATTTGCTTTGATTTACCTTTTTCACCACTCTGTTGTTATCCGTTCTCTCCACATGACCATACCATCTCAGTACGCTCTCTTCGATTCTGGTGTCCACAGACTGTCACTCCACATCTTTCACAATATCTACTCTGTACTTCACTTACATTCCTCAGCAGTCCCATCTCCACTGCTCTCACTCTTGGTTTTTCATTTTCATGCCACACCATAATCTCACATCCATATGTTAAAGTTGGCACTAACACTCTTTCATGTAAGCCTTGTGCAGCAGCAACACTCAAGCCTCTGTTTCTTATCAGGGCCTTCATAGCACCAGCTACTTTCTTTCCTTGTGTCACTCTACTTTCCATTTGTTTTGCACATTTTCTTCTCTTTTCTATTAATGTATCCAGGTATTTGCACTCTTTCACCAGTTCGTCTCTCTCCATTCACTGTAACATCACACTGGGAGTCACCTCTCTCAGTGACCATCACTTTACTCTTTTCTGCATTTACTCTCAAGGCATGATGCTCACAGACATTTACAAGACTCTGCACTTGTTTACCAAGCTTTTTTCTGGTATTTGCAAGTAGCACCGCATCATCAGCAGTAGTAGACTGTAGCACCAGTCGAGCAGGGCAGTACTCCCAAGGTGGATGGAAAGCTAATGACTGGGACAGCTGGAGCTCCCGTTTCATCAGTCCTTGGGACTGTTTCCTGACCATCTCCCTTTGCTGAACTTCTTCAGTGCCTCAGTAACACAGAGAGTAGGCCAGCATGCTCTCCAATACAAGTTTCTCTAACTATCAACACCAGACTACATATACAGTACACACCACACTTCCTTTTCAAAATTTAAAAAGAAAAATGGCTCAGTCAAATCTGGCCTCTGAGTCCTCGGGGGGGGGGGGCATAAATTCCCCCACCGTCCGCCCCTCTCCCGGTGACGACTCAGAGAGATGTCTGAATCACTTCTTCATTTCTGCTACATTCGTGGCCTTTCCTCTAACTTTCTCTCTGTCGAACATCAACTCTCCTTCTCTAAATCTCACCTTCTCTTCCTCACTGAGACTCAGCTGTCTGAGGCAACTGACAGCAAACCCTTTTCTGTTTCCTCCTACTTTCTCTATACTCATTTGAAAGCCAAAGGTCGCTGTTGTGTATATGTGCGCAATGATTTATCTTGCTCTCGTGTTCCTGAACTTGATTCTTCTGAATTCTCTACTCTCTGGCTTCGGCTTTCTTGTCATTCTCTCACTAAATATATCTGCACTGTTTACTTATCTCCTAAGTCTGCTGACTGGATAATTTTTCGACTGTCTTACTTCTACGATGAAACACATTCTATCTATTTCTCCTTTCTCTGAAATCTCCATTCTAGGAGATTTCAATGTTTACCATCACCTTTGGCTCTCCTTTCCTTTCACTGATCCACCTGGTGAACAAGCCTACATCTTTTCTATCCTTAATGACCTAGAACAGCTTGTACAGCACCCCACCTGTATCCCTGACTGCCTCGGTGAGAGCTTCAACATACTTGACCTCTTTCTTACAACTAATCTTTCTGCCTACACTGTTAATCTTTCCTCTCCATTGGGCTCCTCCAATCACAACCTACTTACCTTGACCTGTCCTATTGCCCCGGTACAGCCAGTGGACCCTCCAAAGAAACGTCGACTGTGGCACTTTGGAGCTGTGGATTGGGAGGCCCTCAGGCAGTACTTCTTTCATTTTCCCTGGAATGATTATTGCTTGCGTGCCCAGGAGCGATCTGAGTGTGCATTGCGCATTACAGAGGTTATTCTATCAGGCATGGAAGCATGCATTCCCTTCTTATGTCCTTTGACTAATGCAAGAAAGCCTTGTTTTAATCACACTTGTTCTAATGCTATCTGCAACAAGGAGAGGACCTATAAAAGGTACCAGAACCAACCCACCCCTGAATCATATCTTGCTTTTGTTTCTGCCCGGAATCGTGCTAAACCTGTTCTTCGCTCTGCAAAAAATAATTTCATCCTTACTAAATGCTCTCAACTCTCCAACTCAAATTCTTCCCACTCCTTATGGCACCTTTCCAGAAACCTTTCTAATAACTTTACCTTATCATCCTTCTCCCCTCTTTTCTCTTCTGATGGCTGTGTAGCTATTTCTTCAACTGATAAAGGAGATCTCTTTGCTCAGACTTTCTCCTCCAATTCCACCTTAGACGATTCCGGTGTTGTTCCTCCATCACTTCCCCCCACTGACTTCCTCATGGCTGACATTAAAATTTCTTCGGCTGATGTATTTTCTGCTATCACTGGCCTTAATACTAACAAGGCATATGGACCTGATGGAGTCCCTGCTGTTGTTCTCAAGAACTGTGCTTCTGTGCTTACACCCAGCCTAGGCAAACTCTTTCACCTTTGTCTGTCAACTTGTGCCTTACCTTCTTGCTGGAAGAAGGTCCCAAAGAAGAGGGACCATTCCCAACCCTCTAACTATCATCCAGTTGCTTTAACATCCTGTGTTTCAAAAGTTTTCGAGTCCATTCTTAACAGAAAATTTTTAAACCTTCTTTCTGATCGTCAGTATGGGTTCCGTCAGGGACGCTCCACTGGCGATCTTCTCACCTACCTTTCAGACTCCTGGTCATCCTCCTTTTGGGACATTGGCGAAAGCTTTGCCATTGCACTCGACATCTCAGAGGCTTTCAGTCGAGTCTGGCATAAATCTTTAATTTCCAATCTGCCCTCTTATGGTTTCTATCCTGCTATCTGTGCCTTCATCTCTAGCTTCCTTTCTGGTCGTTCAGTAGCTGTTGTTGTAGACGACCATCATTCTTCTCCTAGGTCTGTCAACAGTGGTGTTCCTCAGGGCGCTGTCCTATCACCAACTCTCTTTCTTTTATTCATCAGTGACCTTCTAAACTGTACATCTCACCCTATTCACTTCTACGCTGATGATTCCACCCTTCACCTTTCCTTTGGTTCTCACAATGTCCATCTCAGCAGTTACTTCAACAAACAAGGGTTGAGGCTATGGCACACCTAATGTCTGACTTGGTTTGTATCTCTGACTGGGGTAAAAATAATCTTGTTGTTTTTAATGCATCAAAAACTCAGTTCTTACGCTTATCAGCCCAACATAATCTTCCACAGGAGTTCCCACTAATGTTTAATAATATCCAGCTCAATCCTGCATCATCCTTGAACATGCTTGGGGTTTCATTCACTTGGGACTTATCTTGGAAAGATCATATTGCATCTATTGTAAAATCTGCTTCCAAGAGATTAGGTGTGCTAAGCCAACTCTGTACCTTCTTTACCCCTGCACGGTTGTTGACTTTATACATGGGTTTTATTTGCCCCTGTGTAGAGTACAACTCTCTTGTGGGGAGGCCCCCACATTCAGCTCTTCTCAATAGAGGCTTTTCATCTCATCAACTCTCCTTCTCTTACTGGCTGTCTTCAACCTCTGTCTCTTTGCCACACTGTTGCATCTTTATCTCTTTTCTCTCGCTGCTTCAGTGGTCGCTGCTCCTCTGAACTGTCTGGTTGCATCCCTCCACCTCTACGACGCGCGTGTAGCACCCGTCTAGCAAGAAACTCTCATCCCTTTTCTGTCCAGCTCTCTAATGCAAAAGTTAACCATTACTCCCAGTCCTTCATTTATACAACAGGTCAACTCTGGAAGTGTCTCCCTTTGTCTGTATTTCGTACTTCCTATGATCTCCAGTCTTTCAAACGCAGTGTGTCCAGGCATATCGAAATGAATGGATCTTGAATTTGGCTCTCTTGGATTTTTTTTTTTTTCTTGGAAGGAACGGTTTGTGAGCCCCTGCCCTTTGGTTCCTTCTTTCTTGCATAAAAAAAAAAAGTACAACAAATTTAAGAAATTCCATCCGTCACTATTCATTACCAATGCCCTTCCTCTTTCCATTACTCGTTTTTTTTACATCTCATCACCCCATCCATATACAGTGCACCCACCACAGCATGCGAACTCACACGGTGTGAGTCACCTACAATGCAAGGTCAACCCAGAAAATGCTTATTTTTATCAAATGTGAAATCTGTGAATCGGCTGTATGATTCCTAGGCAAAAATTGACTTCCTGCCAGTACTACGAGTGTTGGCCTGGACAATGCGAGTCAGTCACACGAAGGCAGGTGGCTGGCAATGAGCCAGGTTCAAAATGGTGGGCAGCTGGCAACAAGCCAGATTCAAAATGGCAGGTGGCTGGCTGGCTATCTGCATGCCATCTGTTGACTTGCCAGGGTAAACAAACACATCTCCATATTGCCGCAAGAGCACGTTTTGTACCTCGTGTCCTGTGGTCCATTTTAGCATCATAGCAGTACCCACCTGTTCATCATGGTCTCAGCTATTGACTTTGAAGGCTTTATGGCATCTCTAGGAGACCTCAGCAGTGATAGTGAGAGTGACAACGGGGTGCCCCGTCCCGCGGGGCAAGAGTAGACGGCCTGAGCCTCGGATACCCATCACCCCTCACTTCTTAACAAATTCAGAAGTCACGTAAATAAAGCTACATGGTGTTCTACTTGTTGTTTTATTTGTTGGTCCAGCTAGAAGTACTATTAGACAAAGTATTAGCAGGGTAGAGTAGGTTGGAAGGGGGACCCAAAGACCAAGCCCTGGGTGGAGGCTGTTTACCACATACCCTTTTCCCCATAAGTTCTTTGGTTCACACAATACGAAATCGTAGAATACGAGGGTTTCTGCTGCCCATAAACTCGCATTGTTTGGGGGTGCACTGAACATATTGAACAACCACGGGGACATCACACAACCTTGTTGCACGCTCACATTAATCATGAACCATTCACTTAAGATTCCCATATACCCTTACACATGCCTCACTACCATCATAAAAACTGTTGATGGCACCTAGCAGCTTACCATCTACACAGTACATGCGTAAAACCTTCCACAGTCCTTCTCTGTCTACTGTACATTGTTGTATGCTTTTTTCAGATCCATAAATACCTTATAGTACATCTTGCAAGTCTTCACTATCTCTCTTACTGCAAATATTTGATCCATACATCCTCTGCCTCTCCTAAAGCCACCCTGTTCATCATTCACTAGGACTTGTGATATCTCTCTTACCTTCTCTATAATAATTCTTCTATATCCTTCCCAACAACACCCAGTAGACTTATGCCATGATAATTCATGCGGTTACTTCTCTCACCTTTATTATTGTACAGGGGTACAATCACTGCCTTTTTCCACTCTACTGGCACAGTTTCACTCATCCATGCCTTCTTACATATCTGCACCAAGTACTTTATTCTGCTTTCTCCATTACATTTAATCATCTCTGCATTCACCTCATCAACCCCAGCTGCTTTCCTATTTTTCAGCTGCTTCACAGTGTTCTTCACCTCTGCAACTGTCATGTTTCCTGGCACTGCATTCCTTTTTCTCTGTACACCCCTAAAACCAATCATGTTAACATTCACTTTGCTCTCTCCATTCCCATCTATCAGACTTCAAAATATTCTTCCCATTTGGTCCTTACATCATCCCCATGGGTTAATAATCTACCACATACATCCTTCACACTTTTATATTTCAGTCCACGGTGACTTTTACATTTCCACACCTCTTTCCAGAATAACTTCCTATTTTCAGAATAATTCATATTCATTTTTCTTCCTGGATCATCATTTACCTCCTCCTTTTTCCTCTTCACTAGTCTCTTTATGTGCTCTTCCTCTCAGTAAATTCAGTTCTTATTTCAACCGAACTCTTGTCCCATATCCACTCTAGCCACTTCATCCTCTTTTTACACTGCTCTCTAAACCTCTTAATCCCATCATTCCGTACATATCTTCTTTGTTGTTATTCTTGCCGCACCACACGCTGCTTTAGCATTCCTAAGCAATCCCTGTATGTATTGCAAAAGCTGTTCAGATCCATTTCCTTCCAATTCACTGATTCTAATTCCTCCTCTACATTGGCCCTGTACTCATCTGCCATTTCTTTGATCCTCAGCTTCTCAGCCTTCAGTCGTTCTCCCTGCCTTCTCCTCTCTCTTTTGGTCCACCTCGGTCCTCTCAGCTTAATCTTGCATACCACAATCATATGATCTGACAAACCTCCACATCGTCCTCTCACTGCCCTCGTATCAGCAACTTTTCAGCATCGATTTCTCTACGAGCACGTAATCAGTCAGGCTTCTTTCAACACGATCAACATTCCCTCTGTGTATATTTGTGTATTTACCTATTTGTATTTGCCTATTTGTAGTATACAGGAATTGAGCAATGCTCGTGTTGTCCTGTCTCCATATCCACATTTATCAAGTCTACCTTTACACACATGAATGTTTTTCTCATGCACCACCTCTTTGTCTAAGTCGTTCCAAATATTTAAGTATTTACCTAATATACCTAATTGTGATATACACGGAATGTACTATGCTCGTGGGTTTCCGTCGCTGTTTCTCAATAAGTCGAATTTAACTTTAAACTCGTTTAAGTTTTTAGACTGGACGATCTCTTTGTCCAGGCAATTCCATAAGTCTATACTTCTGTAAGGAAAGCTATATTTCTTGATATCCTTCAAGCAGCTTGACTTTTTCAATTTCATTCCATGTCCTCTTGTTGCTCTCTTATCCCATACAAACAGATCTTCTTTGTCAATTTTATCTACTCCCACCATGGTCCTGAACACCGCAATCATGTCTCCCCTCTTTCTCCTTTCCTCTAACGAAGGCAAATCCAGTTTTTCCAGCCTCTTTCTGTATGACAGGTCTGTCAGACTGGGGACCATCTTTGTTGCTGTTCTTTGTATTCCCTCAATCTTGTTTATATCTTTCTTTTTGTGTGGGGACCACACTACCGCTGCATATTCTAACCTGGGGCGGATCATGGCCACTATCAATTTTTTCATCATTTTCTCGTCCATATAATGAAATGCTACTATTATGTTAGTCAAGAGCTTATAAGTCTCTCCAACTATCTTGTTAATGTGCTTTTCTGGTGACAAACTATCTTGGACCAGCACTCCCAAATCTTTCTCTTCTCTCCTTTTTGTGATTAATTCATTACCCATAAAATAATTCAGTGATGGTCTCCTGGTACTTTTACCCATTTCCAATATTTTACATTTCTTTACATTATATTTCATTTCCCACGTCTGGCTCCAATTGTGTATCCAAATCCTCCTGCAGTATTTTACAATCCTCCTCAACCTCTATCTTCCTCAAGATCTTTACATCATCAGCAAACAGACTTGCATAACTGTTCACTCCATCTACCATATCATTTATGTAAATCAGGAACATTACTGACGCCAACACTGAGCCTTGAGGGACTCCACTTGTTACTTCCCTCCATCCAGACATCTTTTCCTTTATTACTGTCCTCATTTGTCTGTCTCTCAAAAAGTCTCTCATCCATTCCAGAAGTTTCCCCTTTAGTCCTCCTATATATTCTAGTTTCCACATTAGTCTCTTATGAGGTACCTTGTCAAAGGCCTTCTCCAAGTCTAAGTACACACAATCCACCCAACCATCTCTCTCCTGTACCACATCAATCGCTCTTGAGTAAAAGCTCAACAAGTTTGAAACACATGACCTTCCACTTCTGAATCGAAACTGACATTCAGCCAAAATATTCATCTCTTCCAGATATTTTATCCATCTGTCTTTCAGGATTCTCTCACACAATTTTGTGACCATACTGGTTAGAGACACTGGTCTATAATTCAGGGGTTCTTCCCTGTTTCCTCCCTTGTAAATTGGTACCACATTTGCCCTCTTCCATTCTTTTGGCACTTTCCCCTCTTCCAGTGAGCATACAATTAAGCTGTGAATTTTATCCGCCAGTTGTTCTCTGCATTCCTTCAGTACCCAATTAGAAATTCCATCAGGTCCTGGGGCTTTCCTTACATCTTGAGTTTCCAGTAATTTATACACTTTCTGTACCTCCGCTTTTATATCTTTCATCACCGGAACATTTCTAATCACTCCCTCCCCTTCCACAAGCTCCTTTTCTTTAGTGAAAACTGACTGGAAACGTTTGTTCATTATTTCTGCTTGCATTGCCGCATCCTTAAAGACCTCTCCTTCTACTTTCAACTTGGTGATTCCTTCCTTTTGTTTCAGTTTGCCATTAACAAATCTATAAAACAGTTTGGGTTCATCCTTGCATTTGTCAATTATACCTTTTTCAAAGTTCCTTTCTTCTTCTCTACGTATTCTTGTGTATTCATTTCTTGTTCTTTTATATTCTTCCTTTGTTCTGTCGTTACCTCTCTTTCTCCAATTGTTCCACGCCTTATCTCTCTCTTTTTTTGCTATCATACACCTATTAAACCACTCCTTTTTCCTGTTTTCTCTCCCTCTTACTCTTGGTACAAATTTTTCCACTCCCAAATTATAGAGGTCTAGAAAGATATCCCACTTCCTCTGTATCTCTCTTGTTTCTCTGAATTTTCTCCAGTCCGCATTTTCAAAAAAGTTTCTCAATCCTGTAAAATTTGCTTTGCCAAAGTTGTATCTTCCCTGTCTATGAAGCTCGTCTCTTAGCTCGATGTTTCCTATTAACATCTGGAACTCAATGACCACGTGATCACTTTTTCCCAAAGGACAGGGATATTCCAATGATTCTATTACATCGGGTTCTTTGGTGAACAGTAAATCTAACCTTGCTGGTGTGTCCTCACCTCGAAACCGTGTCTCTTCTTTGACCCATTGCGTCATCACATTATTCATTATTATATTTAATAACATAGTGCCCCACGAATCCTCGCCGCCTCCCGAGTACCATTCCTCCCAGTTCACCTCTTTACAATTAAAGTCACCCACCAAAATTATATTATTGCTTTTCTCAATTATTTTTTGCAAGTAGCTAGCCATATCTGACAACATCTCATGGTATTCGTCATCCTTCCATGCTCTCGTCTTTGGGGGAACATACACTACCGCCATATCTCTCTTAACATTCTCTCCAGTTTCTAATTTCATATATATCACTTCAGCCCTGCCTTCTCCCATTGTGTTTGAAATAAGAGTTACAAATGCACAGCCTCCTTTCCTGACACATGTCCTTCAGTTGCTTCCCATTATCATTCTCTCCTGGTACTTCATTATTACCCTTTATATCATTCACAGGGCCAGTGCCTACTCTCCCATTCATGTCACCCATTACAAACACTTAATAACTCCTGGGCACATCTCCTGCAATCCCATCCAGCTCATCCCAAGGTCTGTCTTTCTTGTCTCACTCCTGTCATTACATGGTGCATACACTATGATCACTGCCACTTTTGTCTTCTCAAACTTGAACTTGACATACATCTTGAGCTGACACATATGTGGTCTCTCATTCCACTCTGCCACACTTCATTTATCAGCAAAGCATCTCCTTCCTTGCATCTTCCTCACCCTTTCATGCCCGACCTTACATTGTTTAAAGACAATTCTCACAAACTTGGTGGCATCCTAGTTACCATCCTCTGTATCTTTCCCAATGTTCTTACATGCTTCTTCAAATTTTGTGACCATATCACTGATGCTCATTGTCATTTTTGTCTTATCATGGACACAATTATCTCTCAACATTTCCTTATCTAGATGGCTGAAAGCCACTCTTACATTGGCCATCAGTCTATATGTCCCTCTAATGATCTTATTATGTGCTTCTTTGGTGATAGATAATCCTTTATGGTCACCCATAGATCTCTCTCTTTCCATGTATGGCTGATCCCTTCTCTTCCCATTTTATACTCATAACTAGGTCTTTTGCCTCTTATTCCCATTTCTAAGATATGGCATTTTCTTGCATTAAACTCCATTTTCCAGTCTGGCTTGAACTGTACAGTGTAGTGCTGCTCTCGTGTGCTCGCCCTTTCCTCTCTTCCTTCTTTCTTTCCTTCCTTCCTCCTCTCTCTTTCTTTCCTCCATTCTTTCCTCCATTCTTTCCTCTTCCTTCTGTCTGCGGGTGACTCTACACCGAGTGACAAGGTAAATGGTTTCCTGTACATCAGGAAACCATTTACTATAGTGGGTGGTAACCAAATTATGCCACCTGGTAGTTTAGTGGGTAATTACGGTGCTCCAATTGGATTGAGCCTGTGCAGGCTTATTTCCAAGGGATGGTTGGAGTTTATTGCTCACAAAATGACACTCAGAGATGAATGAGGCTGGTCACTCTAATCTTAAATTTCAGGATCAACTTGCCTAGTCCTGGGCTCCTGCACTCCTGTGCTTCTCATGTGGCAACACTGGATTAGATAATGAGTGAATGAATGAATTTACCTCTAGGAAATTAATCCACCCTTTACTGATAATTTTTTCATGTACTTTGGAAACAATGCTGGTGAGGAATATTGGTCTATAATTAAGTGGGTCTTCTTTATCGCCTCCTTTATAAATTAGCACTATATTTGACCTTTTCCATTGTAATGGCAGCTCTCCTGTGTTCAATGAACATTTAGTAATACCATAAACTGGGTGCACAAATTGGTCTGCACATTCTTTTAATATCCATCCAGCAGTGCTGTGTGGTCCCATGAATTTCCTTTCATTTAATTCCGTCATCAGTTGTAATATATTTATTTCAATCAACTATCATCCCAGCTAACTGCTGAGCCTTCCCATCTTCACTTGATCCCATAAATTCACTATCATTTTTATGTGTGTGTGTGTGTGTGTGTGTGTGTGTGTGTGTGTGTGTGTATTTACTTAGTTGTGATTTAAGAGAAGGAAACTATGCTCTTACTGTCCTGTCTCCATAACTACTGACATCCAACTTGGTTTTGAAATTGTGAATATCCTTGGCATTTAACACCTCTTTATCTGGGTTATTCCATGCTTTATTAGTTCTGTAAGGGAAGCTGTATTTTTCTATGTCTCTTGCATGTGGTCTGTTTCAGCTTTTTTCCATGACCCCTTGTTTCTCTTTCATCCCACAAAAACAGGTCCTCCCTGTCAAGCTTCCCCATTCCCTTGGATACTCTGTACACATAAATCAAATCTCCCCTTATTATTCTTTTTTCTAAGATTGGGAGATTTAGTCTTGACAGTTGTTCCTGGTACGGTAAGTTTCTGATGCCGGGTACCATTTTCGTTGCAGCACTTCGTGTTCTTTCAGTCCTCCTTATATTTTTCTTTTTATGTGGCAGCCATTCCACTGCTGCATATTCCAGCCTCTGGCAAATCATTGATACAGTCAACTTTTCATCATCTCTTCGTCCAGATAAGTAAACACAACTCTTACGTTTCTCAAAATATATGTATCTCTGGTGATCTTGATTATGTGATTTTTCAGCAAAAGATTATCTGAAAGCAGTACCCCTAAGTTTTCTCTTCTTTAGTTTTACTGATCCATTCATTCCCCATTCTGTATTTTCATGTTTGCCCCCTTGTACTTTTTCCAAATTCTATTACTTTACATTTCTTCTCATTAAACTGCATTTCCCACCTTTGACTCCAGTCAGATATCTTATCATGGTCCATTTTCGGCTGTTTACAGTCCTATTCTTTTTTCGCTTTCCTTAATAGCTTAGCGTCATCTGCAAATACTTATGTTACTGTCTTTTTCTTCCACTGTATCATTTACATAAACATGGAACATGACTGGTCACCTTTTTGTAATGGGCAATTGTATATCAGCTCGTCAATAATATTCGTTATTTTTGTTAGTAGTAGATCTAGTTGAGAGGGTTCTTCAGTTCCTCTGAATCTTGAATTCTCTCTAATCCACTGTGTCATGACATTACTCATTACCTTCTTTAACATTTTGCTTCCCCACGACTCATCTCTACCGTCTGTGCACCAGTCTTCCCAGCAAACTTCCTTACAGTTAAAATCTCCCATCACTGCTGTCACTACATCTGCTTATGTATCTTTCCAAGCATTCATTGGTGTTATTAAGCATTTCTTCATATTCTCTCTTAGTCCATGCTTTGCTCTTGGGCGGAACATAGGCCACTGCAAGCTCCCTTTTTCCACCATTACTTTTCTTGATCACTATTTTCAGCACCTCTGCCTTACCCTCACCCTTTTCAACCTTGTCCACAACCATGGCTTTCCTCACTTGTATCATTACTCCACCTCCCCTCTTTCCAAGTCTGCTTCTGTTCCATACATTGTAGTATCCCTCACTAATTCCTATGATATCTTCTGTGTCATTAAATTTAGTCTCCACTAGTCCCATAATGTCTGGCTTATTTACCCTCAGGTGGTCATTAATCTCTTCAAGTGTAGATATCAGCACATTAACATTTGTGTATGAAACATTCCACCTTTTACTTACTTCATTTAAGCTGATTCTTCCTTCCCGGCTGCATTCCTGTACCACTTCCTCAGCTTTAGATCCAAAACTCTCCAGTTGATTTCTTCTTCTGCTCTGTTCTCATTGCATTTTTTTCCTTGGCTTCTTTGTTTAATTCACTTGTTTTAGCTCTTTCTTCCTCATTCGTATCTTTCCTGATTCAGATTTTCTTAAACTCCTCTTTCTTAGCCAGTTTCCATGACCATGCAATAACTTCTTTGGCAGCAAATTTGATTTTCTTGGGTCTCTCACCTCCTTCTTCTTACTTTCCTAACTTGTGAAACTAATCATTTTCTTCATCCAGTGCTGGATCTGTCTCATGAACTTCCTTTATTATCTCGCCACCATTTTTTCCTGCTTCTCTCTGATGTGACAGACAGGCATTAAATCCCTGTACACTCCCCAAAACAACTACCGGTACACATTTTTCCTTCTCAGCTGTTTCTCTTACCAGATTTCCCTTGTCTTTTATAGCACTTACTACCTATTCCTTCATTTGGTTTTCCATTATGCCCTTGAAGTTCGTTTTCACCTTCTCCTTTTCTTTCTTCCATTCGTTATACAATCCATTGACATCTTCGACAATTTCCGTAACATCTTCATTTTCTTCTATCTTCTCCCTCAAAGTTTCACATTTTTCTTTCAAAATCTGGTTTTCTGTCTGGAGATCAGAAATAACCCCATTGATTTTCAGCTCATTTTATTCCAACTTTGCCATAATTCAATATTTTCAGCCCTTAGCTCACTTGCCACTTTTTCCAGTCTCTTCAGCAGCCCCTCCACGATACTCGAAACGTCCAGACTTCTCCTCCAGCCTAATTTAACCAGTAAACCCAGTAAAATCAAGTTTTTGCTGACTGGGAGGAGTTTGACTGCCTCCACTCGCCATTTTGTTTGTCTCCAGAACGGAGCTAAATGCCGACACATCTAACCTCTCTCTCTCTCTCTCTCTTGTGTGTGTGTGTGTGTTCTTACCTAATTGTATCTCAGCAGGAATGAGTCAAGCTCATACTGTCCCGTGTATTAAATGTTTGGTGACTGGGAGGAGTTTGATTGCCTCCACTTGCCATGTTGTTTGTTTACAGAGCAGAGTAAATGCTGACACGCCCGGCCCTTTCTGTCTCTCTCGCTCTCTCTCTCTCGTGTGTATGTGTGTGTGTGTGCGTGAGGAATGAGTCAAGCTCGTACTGTCCTGTGTATTAAACGTTTGGTGACTGGGAGGAGTTTGACTGCCTCCACTCGCCATTTTGTTTGTTTACAGAGCGGAGCTAAATGCAGACACGTCCGACCCTTCCTGTCTCTCTCGCTCTCTCTCGTGTGTGTGTGTGTTCGTTTGTTCTTACCTAATTGTCCGGTCGAGCAGCCGTAGGAGGAGGATCACTGCTGTCTTAGTGAGACCTTCCCAGCCATGCCCGACCAGCGCTCTACTGCCACCGCCTACGACCCGTTGAGGGGGGCATCCAGCAGTAGTTCTAGGCTGCCGGGAGCCACGAAGATCACAGGTGCGGTGGTAAGGTTCAATGTGAAGTCTGGGTACAGCTTCATCAAGCGCCGGGACACCGGTGCTGATGTTTTCGTGCACAGTCTGCGGATCTTTGCACCTAACCCCCGACACTTTCGGCGCTCTCTTGGCGAGGGTGAGGCTGTGGAGTTTCGGCTCCGTCAGTCACCCAAGGGTCCCGAGGCTACGGATGTCACTGGGCCGGGAGGTGCTGCTGTGCAGGGCTCTGCCCATGCACGGCGGCGCCCCATGGCCCAGAGACGCCAGTCTCGTGATCCTGGGTGTTCTGGGGAGACTAATCTCCTAGTCTCGATGTGCGTCGCTACGGCACAGGCTTTTTGTGGGGGTGATAAGGCTTTGTTGCACATTCTCCTCCCTCAGATCTTTGAGGAGAACGGGCTACCAAGACTTGTCATCCCCCAGAGCTTTGTCGGAGACGCACATTCCGCCCTCACCCAGATCGTCGTCCCCGGCGGCCTCCTGCGCAGCCCAAGTCCTGGCCACCTCCACCTCGGCCCCGCCGTACACCGCGCAAACGGCTGTGCCTGGACGGACCCCTCAACAGGGCGACCGGCTCGTCTGTCTCTCCCCCTACCAACCCGGCACCGATCACGGCCATGGAGCTTGACACCATCACCACCATTGCTGAGATCCACTCCTTGCCGTCTGCAGCCGAGGGGGAAAGGGCTGCCGTCCTCGCTTTGCCCGACCACCGCGACGTCGAGGGCCCTTCCCCCCCCCCTGTTTTTCCACCTGCTGCTGAGGGAGTGGATCTCACAACTTCCACCACCGATCTGCCACCTACAAGCCCCTCACCTGCCCTTGTTCTGCCATCCTCTGCTGAGTCCGACGATGCTGCGTGTGCTCGTGAGCTCCTCGCCGCCAGGTTCGAAAACGGCTTAACTCTAGCTCTCAGCCGGGTCCTTCAAGACTCCCCATTAGGCGTTCCACCTCGCCTTAGGGACTTGGGGGAGCTAGAGTTGTACAAGGATATAGATCTCGACTCCGAGTACACCGACATCTCAGACTCTGATGAGCAGCCTTGAGGTGCTTTTTTGCCCAGCCGTTTTTCTCCACCGACCATCGCACCTTCCCCTCGTCCTTCAGCCTGCTGTTCCCGCTCCCCCTCGTCCTTCAGCCTGCTGTTCCCTCTTTGCTCTGAATCGAGAGCTTGATTCCGCCATTTCCCTGACGGGTTCTCTGTTTACCCGTACCCCTACATGTGCGGGGTGAATATCAACACACACACACAGTCAAGCTCGTACTGTCCCATTTATTAGACCACTTTTAACATACATATCCTTAAATTTATTAATTGTCTTGGCACACACTATTTCATTTGGTAGTGCATTCCACTGATCAGTTGCACTATTTGGGAAACTGAATTTCCTTACATCTTTATCATCTCTCTTTTTATTTAGTTTTTTGCAGTGTTCCCTTGCTGATGCATCCCCATAGGATTATGGATTTATATAGCATAATCATGTCTCCTCTTTTCTTTCTCTCCTTTAGTGTTGGTAGATTCAGTTTTTCCAGTCTTTCTTCGTAGCTTAGATCCCTTAAGCTTGGTACCTATCTTGTAGCAGCGCATTGTACTTTTTCAATCTTATATATGTATTTCTTGTGATGAGGATTCCAGACTACGGATGCATACTCCGTGTTTGGTCTGTTGAATGATGTTGTTATCATTCTCAGCATGTCTTCATTTATACATGTGAATGCTTTTCTCATATTAGCAGCGTATACTGTACATGTTAAGTACAGTAATATCTCGATTTACAATACCCCTAGATGTGATACCCAGACTTAACGATGGGGGTAGAAATTGCACCATACCCCGCCTAACGATGGCCAAACCCTGGTTTAACGATGAGTTTTGATTTTTCATACCGATTTTTATGATATTTTAGACTAAAATTTGTGTTTAGGTTGATTTATAAACTGTTTTTAGACTTTGATTAATGTGTTTTAGCCATAGGTTGGGTGTACATTGTCATTTTGGGGTACAGTTTACTAAGCTTGATTTTTTCCAGACATATTTGATGATATTCAGATTTGATTTGTTGGTTTTAGTGAGTTCTTTACAGGTGTTAGGCTTCAGTTAGCTTCCTTGACAGCTGTTAGGCCATTTAGATTGCCTTTAAACATGTTTTGGGGCTCATGTTGGTAAGTTTTGGACTTGGTTTGGTGGGAAACCCAAAGCTGGTAAACAGCCCACAATGAAATACATGTTAAAAGTACCCCGATATACGATACCCCGCCTAACGATGGGGTTTTACCTATCCAATTAGATCGTTAAACCGGTGTATGCCTATATGTTCTCACTGATGTGGTCAGCTGGAGATAGTGCGTTATTGATTATCACTCCTAAGTCCTTCTCCGTTTCTGATATGTGTAAGGTTGAACTTCCTAACTTATAATCCCAGTCTGGACTTTTTCCACTTTTACTATACAGTAATCACTCCAATATCCGATGTAATAGAGCCATAGGTAGGTCCGGATATTGGTTCTGTCCGGATATTGGGCCCCAGCTTATGGACTTGTACTTATGGACCCTAACTCAGAGAAACACCTATACAACTCCCTCTGGACATGCATAGCACCTATTTCAGACCCAAATCACACCATTAAGGCACATAAATGACTGAAATAAATGCAAAAGAAACATAAAATGAGGGTTTAGAAGTAGGTTCATACAATAATAAACATTCTGGTGACTGGCTCCTGGACTGGTACTTATGGACCCTAACCTAGCCTAACTCAGAAAAACACCATCCTACTGCACATGCATAGCTCCTAACACCCTATTCACACCAATAAAGGACATTAAAGAGTGAAATGAGGTAAGTATAGTATGGAAAAAATTACAGTATGAAACATTCTTATGTCCGGATAGTGGGGATGTTCGGATATTGGGCGTCCGGATATTAGAGTGATCACTGTACTTAATTACATGACACTTGTCCACATTGAATTCCATTTTCCACTTATTGCTTCATTCATGAAGTTTGTTTAATTCTTCTTGTACCTCTCTGCAAGAATCTGCATTAGTAATTCTCCTTTGTATTTTTGCATCATCAGCAAACATGTTTAGATAGCTTCCATTCCCAGTGTTACTGCCTGTATCATTTATAAATACTAAAAACATAATTATTGCCAGCACTGAGTGCTGTGGAACTCCATTAGTCACTTCCCTCCATGGTGTGTGCTTACCCCTTAGTACTGTTCTCGTTTCCCATTTTTTGGGAAATCCTGCATCCAGCTGTACAGGTTGTGTTGGATTCCTCCTTGATGGTACAGTTTCCATGAAAGTCACTGGTGTGATATTCTGTCAAATGCTTTCTTGAAATCTAGATAGATACTGTCCACCCATCCTTCTCTTTTCTGTAATGTTTCTGTAACTCTATCATAGTAGCTTAATAGGTTAGTAACACATGATTTTCCTTTTCTAAAACCAAACTGCCTTTCTGTTATCATATTGTGTTCTAGATGGATTACCCAAACTTTTCTTATCAGCTTTTCTAGTATCTTAAAACACTGGTCAGTGATGCTGGTTGGTAGTTGAGTGGCTTCTGTTTATCCCTTTCTTGAATAAGGGAACAATGTTTGCTTTCTTCCAAATATCAGGTAGTTTACCTTGACTCAAGGATTCTATCTGTCTGTTGCCAGACACCCCAATCCCGTACGGGGTGGCCACAAACAAATCGCCTCCACATCACCCTGTCCCCCGCCATTTCACTGCCCTGCCCCCAACTCACACCCCCCTGTCTCATATACCTCTCCACTCCATCCCTCCATCTCATGCTTGGCCTCCCCCTCCCTCTCCCCCCCTCCACCTCGCTCATATATACTCTCCTCATCAGTCTCTCACCCTCCATCCTCTCCACATGGCCAAACCACCTCAGTATGTTCCTCCTAACACTTCATATCACATCCACATCCACACCACAACACTCCTTTATATCCTCATTTGTCAGCCTGTCTCTCCATGTGACTCCACAGGCTTCTCTTAATTAACCCGTTTCCACTGCTTTCACTCCTGACTTGTGTCTTTCCAACAACGTCCAAACTTCACTTCTATACGTTAGAGTTTGTATCACAATACTGTCATGTAGTAACTTTTTCACTTCCATACTTACTTTCCTGTTTCTTACCACTGCTTTCAAGGAACCAGCAACCTTTCTTCCTTGTTGTACCCTTTCAAGCACTTCACCCTCCAAACTTCCATCCTTACTCATCACACTCCCCAAGTACTTAAACGTACTCACATTTTCCATTTCCTCACCATCCAACCTCACTGTACATTCACTGACTTCACCTCTCTCTTCCCTACATTCACTTCCCTACATTCACTTTTAAATTCCGTTTCTTACACACTCTCCCAAACTCATCCACCAAGCCTTGCAGCTCCCCTTCGTCTTCACTTAACAGCACAGTATCATCTGCAAACAACAGTACAGGGAGTTTCCAAACACTGCCCTCTCTCAGTGGGGCCACTCCAACATCCACTGCCCTACCTTGTATCTCTTTTATTACCCCATCCATGTACAGATTGAACAACCATTCCATGAATATTAAATGTATCGGTCTACTCAACTCTTTGGCACATTCATATAGCACCCAACAAGAAATTTCGTCGGGACCAATTGCTTTTCCTTTGTCTGATTTACTTAACTCCTCCTGTAATTCATTTTCTGATATTTGTATATCTGGTAATATGTGTGGGCACGCATGTTCCATATCATCTCTTTCAAAATTATTTTCTTCTGTAAAAACTGATTGGAAATTTTTATTTAGTGCTTCACAAATATCTTTCTCTTGTGTATAGATGATTCCCTCGTCCGTAATGGACTATATTTTCTCTTTAACTTTGGTTTTGCTTCAGATGTAGCTGTAAAACAGCTTCGGTTGATCACTACTTTTATTTATAATGTCTTCCTCCCTCTGTTTTTGGGCTTCTTTCCTTATCCTTCTATAATCGTTTCTTGCCTGTTTATAGTTGTTACATGCCCTCTCACTATTGTGTCTTCTTTACCTATTCCACAACAAGTCTCATTTTTTTTTTATTTTTTACATTTTGTATTAAACCATTTCTCTATTTTCTTTTCTGCTTCTTTGTGCTATCTATCTATTGCCAGACACCTCATTCCCATTCGGGGTGGCCACAAACAAATCACCTCCATGTTGCCCTGTCCCCCTCCATTTCACTGCCCCACTCCATAGTCACACCCCCTTCTCTCATATACATCTCCACCCCATCCCTCCATCTCATCCTTGGCCTCCCCCTCCCTCTTCCCCCCTCCACCTCACTCACATACACTCTCTTTGTCAGTCTTTCACCCTCCATCCTCTCCACATGGCCAAACCACCTCAGTGTGTTCCTCCTAACACTTCCTATCACATCCACATTCACACCACAACACTCCTTTATATTCTCATTTGTCAGCCTGTCTCTCCATGTGACTCCACAGGCTCCTCTTAAATAACTCCTTTCCGCTGCTCTCACTCTTGACTTGTGTCCTTCCAGCAACGTCCAAGCTTCACTTCTGTACGTTAGAGTTGGTATCACAATACTGTCCTGTAGTAACTTTTTCACTTCCATGCTCACTTCCCTGCTTCTTATCACTGCTTTCAAGGAACCAGCAACCTTTCTTCCCTGCTTTACCCTTTCAAGCACTTCACCCTCCAACCCTCCATCCTTACTCTTCACACTACCCAGGTACTTAAATGTACTCACATTTTCCAATTCCTCACCATCCAACCTTGCTGTACAGTACATTCACTGACTTCACCTCTCTCAAAGACCATCACTTTACTCTTCCCTACATTCACCTTTAGATTCCGTTTCTTACACACTCTCCCAAACTCATCCACCAAGCCTTGCAGCTCTCCTTCGTCTTCACTCAACAATACAGTATCATCTGCAAACAACAGCACAGGGAGTTTCCAAACACTACCCTCTCTCACCAAGGCCACTCCAACATCCACTACCCTACCTTGTACCTCTTTTATTACCCCATCCATGTACAGATTGAACAACCATGGAGACATGACATCCCTGTTTCAACCCAACCTTCAAAGAGAAAGATTCACTCAGTTCACCATCCACATGCACTGCAGCCTTAGCACCATCATACATACTCTTCACAGCATTCAACAACTTCCCATCTACTCCATATATTCTTAATACTTTCCACAATCCTTGTCTATCCACCCTGTCATATGCTTTCTCCAGATCCATGAAAGCCGCATACAACTTCTTTCCCTTCTCTAGAAACTTTTCCACTAAAGATCTAAGAACGAATATCTGATCTACACAACCTCTTCCCTTCCTAAAGCCTCCCTTTTCTTCTGCCACTAATTCCTCTGTTCTTTCTCTAACTCTGTTAGTAAGTATCCTACCATACACTTTTCGTATTATATTAAGAAGTCAGATGCCCCTGTGATTACCACACACTTCTTTTTCCCCTTTTCCTTTGTACAAGGGAATAATTATACCTGACTTCCAATGTTCCGGGACTCTACCTTCCTCCCAGGCCAATCTGCACATTTTCCACATCCATTCTACTACTATCTTTCCCCCATACTTCAGCATTTCACCACACACTCCATCAATTCCTGGGGCTTTCCCTAATTTAACTTTCTGTATTGCATCCACAACTTCTATCCTACTGATTTCTTCCTGTCTTCTCACCTCCCACCTTCTCCCAGCCATTCCCCAGCCACTTATACTCTCATTACTTCCATCCTCTATGTTCAACAATTCCTTAAAGTGTTCTCTCCATCTGCTCACTTTTTCTCCCTTCTCCACTAGTAATCAACCATTTTTATCTTTCACTCCCCTACTAACTTTACTTCCACCCTGTCTTACTCTTTTCACCTCTTTCCAGAACATTTTCTTACATTCCCTCCAATCTACACTCAAGTTCCTTACAAATTCCTCATCCGCCCTCTTCTTACTCTCTCTGACTAATCTTTTCACCTCTCTCTTTCTTTCTACATATAACTCTCTCTTCCGGCTCTCAACTTCTTCCACGCCCCTATTTCTCAGCCATTCATTGTATGCTTTCTTCTTTTGTGCCAAGCCTGTCTCACCTCTTCATTCCACCACGCTATTCCTTGCACACCCCTCTGTCTTTTCATCCCACACACCACATCACATGCTGCACATATTTCTTCTGTAAATATCCTGCACGCACCTTCCACGTCCCCCGTCTGCTCCAATTCATATTTACCCAATCGTTCCTCCACTTCTCTCCTATACTCTGCCTTTTTCTCATCCTCTTGTAACCTTTCCACTCTCCTTACAAATACTCCTTCTTCCCATCCTTCCCTTCTTCTATTTCTCCATCCTAAATGGACCTTGATTCTGGCCACCACCAAGTAGTGGTCAGAAAGTCCACTCCCCCAACCTCTATAAGTTCTTGCATCCATTACACATTTTCGCATCCTTTCATCCACACACACATAATCAATCAGTGCCTTTCTTTCATTCAGTTCACCATCCACCCTTCTCATCACTCGCCATGTATACCTGTGGATCATTTTGGGCCTGAAAAGGGTATTGGCTATCACCAACCCCTTCCCAGCCCAAATGTCCACAAACTCACTGCCATTCTCATGTATCTCAGCAGGCACACCCCACTCACCAAGTATTCCATCCATCTTCACATTCCCTACTTTACCATTCATATCACCAATCAAAAACATTCTCTCATTCCTTCCAAACTTTTCCATGCACACTTCCACATTTGTCCAGAACTCTTCTCTCACTCTGCTTGCACGATATTGCGTTGGCGCATACACACACACAGTCGCCCACATTTGTATTCCATCTTTCAATCTTACCCACACAATCCTTGACCCAACTGATCCATACTCTCTTATGCTCTTCTTCCATCATTTACTCACAACTATACATACTCCTTCTTTTGCCCTGTCATTCTCACCTACTCCTTCACATATATCCCATGCATACTACCATTCTTTCACACTCTCACCTCTCCATTTTGTTTCAGTTATTCCGCATATGTCAACTTTCGCACTCTCAGGCACCTGGACAATCTCTCTCTCTTTCACCTCATCATTCGCACCCCTTACATTCCACGTTCCGATTACCATGTGTGCTGTGGGATCTAATTTTGGACTCCTGTTTCATAAATTTCACAAAATTTTCTATATATAACATTTAAGTCTTGTCCTCTAAGCTCCTTTTCCCAATCTATTTCTAAGAAGTACTTCTTTAGGTCATGGTAGTTTCCTTTTTTGTAGTTTTGGCTCTTTTTGGAACTCTCATTACTGTTAACTATGTCGTATGCAATCCTGAAGTTGCAATTTAACACTGCATATTTGCTTTTGCTGAATGGAGGGTGATGAATTATATTGTCAGTATCAGAGTGAAAGACTGACTAAGAGGGTGTATGTGGGTGAGGTGGAGGGAGGGAGAGGGAGGGGTAGACCGAGGATGAGGTGGAGGGAGGGAGTTGAGAGGTATATGAGGGAGGGGGGGGTGAGTTGGGGGGAGGGGAGTCAAATGGTGGGTGACAGAGTGACTTGGAGGCGTTTTGTCTGCGGCCACCCTTTGTGGGATTAGGGCGTCGGGCTATAGATAGATAGATAGATCATTTCCTTGTCTGATAATATAAGGTCTAATACTGATGGATCATCAAGTCCTCTTTTTCTGATGTTTTTCTTTACATGCTGTGTTAGGAAAAACTCCTGAATAAGGTCCAGCTTTTGGTCCCAACAGCTTTCATGGTTTCTTACATCTAGAGTATTCCAATTTATATTTGTATTGAAATCTCCAGTTTATATAATTCTCTCAGATGTTTCCTCCATTTTATATAGTAATGCTCTTAAACTCTGAATTTTACTATTTGCCAAATCTTCATATTCGCCTCTTTCCCAAGTGTTTGTTTGGGTGGCATGTATAAATTAGCCACAATTTCTTTCCCTTGAAATGTGTTAATCTCTATTGCAATCATTTCTACTTGTGAGGGTATATCTAGTTCTATTTCTTTGACTTGTATATTTTTCTTTGTTAATATTATAATTCCTCCTCCATTTTTAAAATTCCTCTCTTCTCCTTATATTGTATTCCTCTAAGTTTAGGATATTGTATGATATCCATGGGGTTAATTTTGTTTCAGTTAAGCAAATAATATGTGGTTCCTTTTCTTTGGTATAATCATTCATCTCTAATAATTTACATACCATTCCATCTACATTTGAATACATCAGCTTAATCATCTTGTTTACATTCTTGTCATGACTTGGGTCTACTACCTTCCTTCTTTTTATTCCCTTCTGGATATGTACCACTTTTGTACCTGCGATCCAATTACTTTGTAAAAAAAATTTACTCTTCTCTTCCTTTGATCTTTCCTCATTTTTTTTTTTGCTTCCTCCCTCTTCTCCTTTAGTGTACCCAATTCCTCTTGAGTTAGGCATCTTTTTATCCATACTTTTTTAAATTTCTCTTTTTCCATGAGTTTGTTGGCATTTTTTAATATATCCTCTATAATGTTTGCACTCTGGAATGTTACTTTCAGGGGCCTTGACTTACTTCTCTCATGTTTCCCTAGCCTTTTATGTTCTTCTATATCTTCCTCACAGATATCCTCTGATACTTGCTGCAGTATACCTCAGTATATTTTACATCACCTTTTTGTTCCTTGAGTTTCTGTTTTTTTATTTCTTCTTCACCATGCCACTGATCACTATGGATTTGTTAATCTCTACAGCTTCCTTGACTAGTTTTGGGGGTTATTCTTTGTAATTTCTTTCACTCCCATCCTTATGCTTTTTTCTTCTACCCGTGTATCTTAATCATTCTTTACTTTCACCATTTCAGCATACCTGTACATAGTTTGTACCTCATCTTGGTAATTTCTCACCATTTCATGTACCTGTGTTATTTCTCTTCATTGTTACTACTTTGGTCTATCAGACTGTTTGCATGCCTGATTTTCTCCTTATCATTTCTGAAATTATCCATAATTCTCTCACGGTTTACAACTATACATCCCACTTCACAAGCCTTTGTTCTCAGTTAATTTACCTCGGCTTACAGTTTGTGGCATTTCTGATTATTTCCTTTGTTAATTCCTCATTTTCTTCCTTCTGTCTGCGTAGCTTATTCTGGATTTCTTCAATTTCCATTTGAAAAGATCTTTCTCGCCTACTTACTCTTTCAACTAATTTATCGTAAGTTTCCTTTTCAACCATGTCTGGGTACTTTTGTCTCTTTTCTTAACTCCTTCTAAAGGCATCTTTCCAAAATATGAACCAATCTTAAAGAAAAGATCTCTACTTACAGTTTCTGCATCACTGTGTCATCTGCTAGCCTTGATGTTGTCCAGTGGACATAAGGAAATTCATCACATTCCATGTCACTGATATGGATGTTTACTTACTTTAGGCTACACTTCTTTATTGTTTTTTGTTTTACTGTGTTGGATCATCACCTAAATTAGCCTGATATGAGCTTGACCAATAAACAGATACAATTTAGGTATCCCCAGAGCAGAGCTTAGTGATACACATCCAACCTGTGTGCTAGTGGAGCAATGTGGACATGTGTACATATATGCATGCATGCATGCACACACATGTGCACATGTGTGTTTGGATGCATGTGCACATGTGTGTGTGCAGGGAGATGGGTTTATTTCAGCTAGCATACTGTTGGTAGTCTGTTCACTTGTTTGTTTGTTTATAAAGGTTTGAACATGCTTACCTGCTTTTGCCTTAATTACTTAACCCATAGACATACCAATGACGTCCTAGGTCGTCATGCGTTTGTCAACCTCTGACGTCAGTATGACAACTTTGCCCATCATCCAATGTAATCTCTAAAGAAATATTGAGGGAGTCATCATTTTTGTTCAATGACGGGCTAAAGTAGGCGGAGCTAAGCCTGCCACAGCTGGTGCGTGCATGCTCACTTGGTTTGCTCGGCTCAGTGTGGTGTGAGGTTCCTCACAGGTAGGATGTACAGTCAACAAGAGTTCCACCTGGACCACCTAGTTGCGGGATATGGCTGACGTGGCAACAGCATGTGTGTGTGTGTGTGTGTGTGTTTGTGTGTACATGCCAGAGAATTTATCGAATCATCAAGCTTCATCCTCTGTGCCGTATTATATTATTATATGGTCATTGTATTATGTTGTGATATTGGCAGATAAATACTGTGTGATTGGGATAATGAACTGTGCACAATGCTATTTATAAAGTCTGATTTATATAAAATAATTCTTCTCTTATCTTGTAGCGTGAACCACGATACAGGTTGAGTTGTGGTTCAGAAACATCGTGCCATTCATGGGAGAACTTGCTCTCTGTTTCTGAACCCCAACTCAACCTGTATCGTGGTTCATGCTACAAGATAGAAGAATTATTTTATATAAAACAGACTTTATAAATTGCATAGTGCACAGCGCATTATACCAATCACACAGTATTTATTAGCCAATATCACAGCATAATACAATGACCATATAATAATATAATACGGCACAGAAGATGAAGCTTGATGATTCGACAAATTCTCTGGCACGAACACACACACACACACACACACACACACACACACACACACACACACACACGCGCGCGCTGTTGCCACATTAGTCATATCCCACGACTAGGTGGTCCAGGTGGAACTCTTGTTGACTGTACACCTCTTGACCTCCCACTGAACACTTATGCTCCTTTTCCTCGCATATATGTGCGATGTTATTATTTAAGAAAAAACAACAAATAATGCATTATTGGAAAGGAAATTTATTCTGCTACATATTGAAGCAAAAAAATATTATTACTTCTTGAAAACTTTTTTGGGGGGCGAATATTTTTTAAAGGACTGTGTAAGACTGCATGTCAGCTAAATTCTACTCGCTTTTTTTGCATTTTATTTTGTATATATTGTCTTTTTGGACAATGTACAACAGAGCAAAAGTCTTCATCTTCAAAATGAGACCAAAGTGGCCTTTCTACAATGAATAATAACTTTCCTATGAACATTGGAAGTAAAATATCTCTGTGCGACTTCTGAAAGCTCTTGAGCGAGAGTTACACCCTCAGCCAGAATTTACACTCCTCCATTTACAGGATAGGGTTAATTTTTACTTTCCATGCAGCTTAGTCTCTGTTAGTTTCTCTATTTTATGTTTTTTTAAAATTTCATATTGATAGCTTACTGCCTTGTCTCATTTTTAAGTAGGGATAAGAGTTTTGGGTTTGTTTTATGACTTTTTAATGGTTCCCTGTTCAGCTAAGGCTCCCTTTCTGTTTTATCAAGTTTATATTTGAAGTTACAGACTGGATAAATGTTTAAGAAGTCTAATTTGAAGCCTGTGTACAGTTGTAAGGTAGGTGTGGACACCCACCATTCACTCACGTGTAGTGCTGTGTTTAGATAACAGATCTGAGTGACAAGCGAGATGGTTTCCTGTAGTACCTGAGGGCATTTAATATATTGGTTGGGAATACTACTACTGTATATAACCAACAAATGGATTCCTGGTACTTTAACCAGATACGGCCCACAAGGGCCACGTGTTGGGGTTTACTACTGACATACAGTACAGTATTGCCGTTCACGGTATAGGAACAGGTCACTTACCCTGAGTAGCTGTGCCACGGGCTCCTATGCTCCTGATGGACAATAAAATATGAAGCAGTGTTAAAAAATATTTATGCTCTTAATTTTATTCCCATCATCATGGGAGTGAAGCATGTGTAAGTGGGCAACTAAGTGAATGGTTCACGATCAGTGTTGGCTTGTGACAAAGTTGTGTGATGTCCCCATGGTTGTTCAATAAATATATATGGATGGGGTGATGAGTGAAGTGAAAACATGAGTAATGGAGAGAAGGATGGCATTTTTAATGGATGGTGATGGATACAATATCTCACATTTGGTGAATGCTGATGATGCAGTACTGCTTGTAAATACCTGGCAAGGGCTTGGTAGACTAGTGCAGAGTTTTTTAGTTGTCTGAGTGTAGTGCCTTGAGAGTAAATGTAGAAAAGAGGAAAGTGATGGTTATTGAGAGAGAAAGTGACTCACAGTGTGATGTTACAGTGAATGGAGAGAGAGACCGGAATTGGTGAGAGAGTTCAATTACCTGGGTATAGTGACAGAAAAGAGAGGAAAATGTGCAAAAGAAGTGGAAAGTAGAGAGAGACAAGGAATGAAAGTAGCTGGTGGTATGAAGGACTTGATAAGAAACAGAGGCTTGAGTGTTGTGGCTGCACAAGGCCTACATGAAGGAGTGTTTGCGCCAACTTTAACATGTGATTGTGAGACTATGGTGTGGCATGCATATCAACAGTCAAGAGTATGAGCAGTGGAGATGGGACTTGAGGAATTTATGTGAAATACAGAGAGTAGATAGGATACAGAATGAGGTGATTCGTGAATGATGCAGAGTGAGGAAGTCTTTGGACGCCATAATCAAAGAGAGTGTACTGGCATGGTATGGTCATGTGGAAAGAATGGATGACAATAGAGTGGTGAAAAGTATATCTGAGTGAATTTGAAGGAGGGAGGAGACAAAGTAGGCCAAGGAGAAGGTTGAGAGATATGGTGATTGAGTGTGAGAGGAAGAGAGGTGTGGGAGTTGGTGAGGCAAAGGGACTGACAGGAGATCGAGCTGGCTGGATGAATTTTTTGCAGAGAAGCGTATGGCCAGGGATTTGTCACCCGTTTTTACTTGACAGCGTTCAGATTGACTCGATCACATAGGTGTATGTGAAGCTGCAGTACGTAGTGGAAACCTTTTGGCCTCTCAGATGGAGCCAGGATTCCGTGGGCCTGAATGATGTGTGAATGGAAGCTTGGCCCATTGAACTGGGCAAACTTTAGCTATCTGGACACTGCCAATCCTCACCCCACCGGATGCTGCCACTCCTCACCCTGCCTTTGGGTGGTGGAAAAGGAGGTCTGGATGATGATAATGATGAATTTATTCCCATTTGTGCTAACTGACCATTGATTAAAGAAAAATGGCCATATTACTGGAACAGCATTATCAAACAACAGTAGAAATGAAGGGGTTTTTGTGCCCACATTAACATATAGGTGTGAACTTTGGAGAGGCATGAATATGAAAATTGAGAGCTAGAGCAGTTGAGATAGGGTTATTGAGCTATGTATGTGGAGTGGATAGAAAGAAAAGTACTGTACAATAATGTGATTCATGAAATCTTTGGAGTAAGAAAGTTTGTTGACAACAGAGTTGAAGGAAGTGTTGGTATGGCCAGTTAGAGGGAATGGATATAAACCCTTTTGTGCACTATGATGCAATGCAAGTCATAGTCCTTGCAGTTTGAAGAGTAACAGTGACACAGTGTGATGCAACTTCCCCATAAAAAACAACACATCACAAACATTAAAAATAAAATAACACCAAGACTCAATGCTTTGAGGTCACTTGCCCATACAACATTCGGACACAACAAAGGAACCACCACCACAATATACAAACAATACATACGTTCAGTGATGAATTATGCAAGCCCTGCCTGGGCTTCTAACCTGACCAAAACACACTACAACATTCTACAGATCATACAGAACAAGGCCATAAAAATACTCACAGGCTGCACAGCTACTACGCCCACAGACCACCTACATCAAGAAACCAAAGTCCTCAAAGTCAAGGATCACCTAGACATGAGAGGCACCCAGTTTCTTGCTGCAGCCTCCACAAACCCACAACATCCACTACAGTACATGGCAGCACATCCACCCACACCAAGGAACATCAAAACAACACCCAGCACACGATATCATACACAAATACTATCATCTCTCCCCCCTCGCCCACCTCAGACCAGCTACCAGAAGCATATCCACACTCAGATCACTTGCCGCTCCATTCAGTCACTTAAAGACAACACACAGCTGCATGCACAGCCTCCTGACATCCACCCTTCTGAATCCTATCTTCCTCGTGAGGACAGGGTCCACCTGGCCAGACTGAGATGTGGGCACCATCCAGCCCTCTTAAGCTACCAGAAGAGGCTGGATGACTCCGTCGCTGATGCCTGTCAAGGATGCAACACAGCACCCCATACTATTAAACACATTATGGAAGACTGCATTGCACACAATCACCTACGCCAACAACACAACATACACTCTTTGAGAGCTCTGTGGGAAAGCCCGGTCTCAGCCATGGCCTTCCTAAGGGACTCGGGGCTGTTCGGCCAAACTGCCTAGGGAACAATTACTTCTACTGCTTCTTCCCCATAAATGATCGTAGAAACTTTTCCTTTTGCTGAAATTGCGTCAAATTTTGGTGAACCAAAGGTGAGGGTGGCCAGGTCTGAAGGAAATATATGGCAACACCCACCAGCTTATCACAGGTGCAAACGGCCTATTTTTAGCTCAGTGTCCTCTTGGCAGTCAGACTAGGAGGGTGTGTGAGTACACAGCTGGCAATCTTATTCCTCATTTTCTGTTGCCACACCATCCATACCTTACCTGTATAATAGTGATAGTGTGTTATATATAGTGCAGTGTGCTTGTGAAGAAGATTTATAAGTGTTTCTTATATATTTTCTGACAAATCCAAATTTGAAGTTTCATAACCAGTTTTTACCGTTCTCCTCCTATACACTGAAACTACAACGGCAAGCAAGGGCTTATCGGAAGAGGAGTATTTGAAATGCTTGTTTAGTGGGAGTGAAAGTGAAGAATCCAGTGACAGTGAATCTGATAGTGAATTTGGTGAGGAGGAGAGAGTGAGGGAGAGGAAAGGGAGAGCAAAATCCTCCCCCAGGGGAATAGATAAACCCAAAGCTGTGGTCAAGGCCGCGGCGATTAGCACTACAGGCAGTAGCACCATCACTGCCACCACTGGTCTTACCACTGCTTTCACCACTGCCACCACTGGTCTTACCACTGCTTTCACCACTGCCACCACTGGTCTTACCACTGCTTTCACCACTGCCACCACTGGTCTTACCACTGCTTTCACCACTGCCACCACTCCTGTCACCACTGCCATCACTCCTGTGACCACTGCCACCTCTCCTACCGCCACTGCCACCACTGGTATAATCATTGCCACCACTGGTATCTCACCTGCCACCATTGGAACCACCATGACCATGGAGACTGAGCCGTATTATCACCATCTTCCTTCCACCCCCCACCACAAACACTGACTTTGTTACCCCCACAGTCACCCTACACTCTCACAACACTCCAACCTGCCCACATCTCACCACCCATCCAAGATATTTCTATATCATCTTCCCCTACAAAATAATCAAAGTCACTGTCCCCTTCAGACATCATTCCCCCTGAATTTCATCCATCAGCAGCAGCACCACAACCAGCTCCTCCACAACCATTTCCACCATGACCATCATTACCACAACCATCTCCTCTACAACCATTTCCACCACAACAGTCTCTACCACAACCATCTCCTCCAGAACCATTTCCACCACAACCATCTTTACCACAACCATCTTCATCACAACCATCACCACAACCATCTCCATCACCATGATCACCTGAACCTTCATCCACCCAACCATCATCAACACAATCATCATCACCATCTCCCTCCCCACCACAAAGATGAGGGCGGCATGGGCGTAGATGAGGTAACGGTGGGCAGCCGAGAGGTAGTCGTCTGGCTTGGGGTCGTGTGCGCCACACATGTACACAGCTAAGCATTTCCCCAGGTGAAAACCGTCAGGATGAAACCTGGAGTTCTGGGTCATTCACACCCAATGCTGGCCCCTTCACTGAAACCCCAGGTTTGAGAGTGGCAGCACCAAGAAGACCACTCCAATACTTCCAACTTTTTTTTTACCAGGGAATTGTTGATCTGCCGGACGGTTGAAACCAACAACTATTCAAGGTTCCTGGGGACTGCACTAGATGTTTGGTACCTCTGCAATGAAGAGGAGATGGCCCAGTTCCTCAAGTTATACTTTCTTATGGAGATTTGTGAATTGCCAAGCATCAGACACTATTGGCGGCCCACAGAGGTTCACGATTACCCCATATTTCGGCCAACAGTGAGTGGAAAGCGCTTCAGGGTCATCCTGAAGCACTTTCATGCTTTTAATAGTCTCTCCATACCCGAGGACAATCAAGACCGGCTAATAAGGATTTGCACAGTGATGCAGCATCTCCTTCAGATGTTCAGGGTGGTTTATAGTACATCCTGTCCAAACATCTTAGCCTGGATGAGGGATCTCTGGGCGGCTCTCCTTCTGCATATATAACCCTGTGAAGCCCCAAATGTATGCCATCAAACTTTACATCTTGGCTGAGGCAAGTAGTGGCTACATATGGAATTTTGAGGTATACACAGGGAAGAAGAAATCTCTAGAAAACACAGTGTGGGGCCTCGTTGAACCTTTGAAGGGCAAGAGATACAAGTTGTATATGGACAGTTATTACAACTCTGTATCACTATGCGAACGCCTCTTCACAGAGGGAGTGTATGTGTGTGGCACAGTATGACTTGTAAGGGGAGCACTGAGAGAGCTGCAGGACATCAGAAGTGCTAGATGCTTTCCTGATGATGGAGTGAAAACTAGGCACAAGGGAAATGTAATGGTGTTGCTGTGGAAGGACAAACGTATCGTAAGTATGGTGTCCACCTTCCACAGCGACACCACTGTCTCTAAGCAGGTGCATGGGAAGGTACAGGGTCCAGACGGGAGATTCCACCACATTACCAAAACCACGAACAAGCATGTCATGGTAGAGGACTACAATCGGCACATGGACGGGGTGGATCATTTCGATCAGATGATTCAATACTACCCCGCCCAAAGGAGGACGGTCAAGTGGACCAAGAAATTGACCTTCTGTTTCATTCACATGGGTCTATTCAATGCCTACACCCTCAACAAGAACAACACCAACAGGCCTATGACTCTCCTAGAATTGCAGAAGCACATATGCCACAAACTCCTGGCATTCCAGAGGGAGGAGTCCTGCATCGGGGCTTGCCCTTCTCCATGCCCCTGACCTTCCCTCACAACGATGACCACCAGTACCTGCAGCAACCACTCTATCAACTGCAACCATTGCTTCACCACCTGCAGTAGCTGATCTGTCAGGAGTAACTCGGCCAGTTACTGCCATGACTGTTCTGCCTCCCGCAGTAGCTGGTCTGTCAGGAGTAACTCGGCCTTTTTTTTTTTTTTTTTTTTTTTTTTTTTTTTTTTTAATGCAAAGAAGAAGGAACCAAAGGCTGACCCCACATGAACGTTCCTTCCAAGAAAGAAACAAAAACAATACAAAAGAGAGCCAAATTCAAGATCCATTCATTTTGAGATACCTGGACACACTGCGTTTGAAAGACTGGAGATTATAGGAAGTAGGAAATACGGACAGAGGGAGACAGTTCTAGAGTTGACCTGTTGTATTAATGAAGGACTGGGAGTAATGGTTAATTCTTGCATTAGAGAGTTGGACAGAAAAGGGATGAGAGTTTGTTGCTAGACGGGTGCTACGCGCCCGTTGTGGAGGTGGAGGGATGCAAGCAGACAGTTCAGAGGAGCAGTGACAATTGAAGTAGCAATAGAAAAGAGATAAGAGGCAACAGTGTGGTGAAGAGACAAAGGTTGAAGGGGTCCAGTAAGAGGAGGAGAGTTGATGAGATGAATAGCCTTTGACTCCACCCTATTTAGAGGAGCTGAATGTGGGGAGCCTCCCCACACATGAGAGTTGTTCTCTAAACAGGGGCAAATAAAACCCGTGTATAAAGTCAATAACTGTGCAGGAGTAAAGAAGGCATGGAATCAGCTTAGCACACCTAATCTCTTGGAAACAGATTTTACAAGCGATGTAATATGATCTTTCCAAGGTAAGTCCCATGTGAATGAAACCCCAAGCATGTTCAAGGATGATGCAGGATCGAGCTGGATATTATTAAACATTAGTGGGTACTCCTGTGGAAGATTTTTTTCGGGTTGATAGGTCTTAAAACTGTCTTTGATGCATTAAAAACAACAAGATTATTTTTACCCCCATCAGAGATACAGGCCAAGTCAGACATTAGGTGTGCCATAGCCTCATCTCTTGTTTGTTGAAATAACTGCTGAGATGGACGTTGCGGGAACCGAATGGAAAGGAAAAGGGTGGAATCATCAGCGTACGAGTGGATAGGGTTAGATGTACAGCTTAGAAGGTCATTGATGAATAAAAGGTAGAGAGTTGGTGATAGGACAGAGCACTGAGGAACATCACTGTTAATAGATCTAGGAGAAGAACGATGGCTGTCTACAGCAGCAGCTATAGAACGACCAGAAGGGAAGTTATAGATGAAGGCACAGATAGAAGGATAGAAACCGTAAGAGGGCAGTTTGGAAATAAATGATTTATGCCAGACTCAATTGAAAACCTTTGAGATGTCAAGTGCAATGGCAAAGTTTTCGCCAAAGTCCCGAAAGGAGGATGACCAGGAATCTGAAAGGTAGGTGAGAAGATCACCAGTGGAGCGTCCCTGACGGAACCCATACTGACGATCAGAAAGAAGGTTGTAATAGGAAAGATGCTTTAAAATTTTTCTGTTAAGAATGGACTCGAAAACTATTGAAACACAGGATGTTAAAGCAACCAGATGATAGTTAGAGGGTTGGGAATGGTCACCCTTCTTTGGGACTGTCTGAATGAGAGTAAACTTCCAGCAAGAAGGAAAGGTACAAGTAGAAAGACAAAGGCAAAACAGTTTACCAAGGCAGGGTGTAAGCACAGAAGCACAGTTCTTGAGGACAACAGGAGGGATCCCATCAGGCCCATATGCCTTGTTAGTATTGAGGCCAATGATAGCAGAAAATACATCAGCTGAAGAAATTTTTATGTCAGCCATGAGGAAGTCAGAGGGGAGGAAGTGAGGGAGGAACATCACCAGAATCGTCTAAGGTGGAATTGAAGGAGAAAATCTTAGCAAAGAGGTCTGCCTTATCAGTAGAAGAAATAGCCACAGAGCCATCAGAGTAGAAAAGAGGAGGGAAGGATGATGAGGTAAAGTTGTTAGAAAGGTTTTTGGCAAGGTGCCAGAAGGAGCAGGAAGAATTTGAGTTTGAGAGTTGAGAGCATTTTGTACAGATGAAATTATTTTTTGCAGAGCGAAGAACAGGCTTAGCATGATTCCGGGCAGAAACATAACAAAGATGTGATTCAGGGGTGGGTTGGCTCCAGTACCTTTTATAGGCCCTTTCCTTGTTGCAGACAGCATTAGAACAAGCGTGATTAAACCAAGGCTTTCTTGCATTAATCAGAGGATATGAGAAAGGAATGTATGCTTCCATCCCTGAGAGAATAACCTCCGTAATGCCCATTGCACTCAGATGGCTCCCGGCCATGGAAGCAATAATCATTCCAGGGAAAGTGAAAGAAGTGCTGCCTGAGGGCCTCCCAATCTGCAACTCCAAAGTGCCACAGACGACGTTTCTTTGGAGGGTCCACAGGCCACACCGGAGCAATAGGACAGGTTAAAGTAACAAGGTTATGATTGGAGGAGCCCATCGAAGAGGAAGGATTAACAGTGGAAGCAGAAGAATTAGTTGTAAGGAAGAGGTCAAGTATGTTGGAGCTCTCTCCAAGGCGGTCAGGGATACGGGTAGGGTGCCGTACAAGCTGCTCTAGGTCATTAAGGATAGAGAAGATGAAGGCTTGTTCACCAGGTGGATCAGTGAAAGGAGAGGAGAGGAGAGCCGAAGTTGGTGGTGAACATTGAAATCTCCTAGAATAGAGATTTCAGAGAAAGGAGAAATGGATAGAATGTGTTCAATCATAGAAGTAAGATAGTCGACGAATTTTTGATAGTCAGTAGAATTAGGAGATAAGTAAACAGCGCAGATATATTTAGTCAGAGAATGACAGGAGAGCCGAAGCCAGAGAGAGAATTCAGAAAAATCAAGTTCAGGAACACGAGAACAAGATAGGTCATTGGATACATAATGCAACATCCACCTTTGGCTTTCAAATGAGTATAGAGAAAGTAGGAGGATACAGAGAAGGGTTTGCTGTCAGTTGCCTCAGACAGCTGAGTCTCAGTAAGGAAAAGAAGGTGAGGTTTAGAGGAGGAGAGGTGGTGTTCGACAGAGAGAAATTTAGAGGAAAGGCTGCGAATGTTGCAGATATGACGAAGAAGTGAGTCAGACAGTGGATCCAGGAAGCTCAAAGAGTCGTCACCGGGAGAGGGGCGCATGGTGGGGGCATTTATGTCTCCCCCCCCCTCCCCCGGGACTCCGAGGCCTTGTTGTACTGTGCCATTTTTCTTTTATTTAATTTTGAAAAGGAAGTGTAGTGTGTACTGTGCATGTACAGTGCTCGGCAGAAGTATCGAGCGCCTGTGGCCGGGTGCGCAATACTTATGGCCAAAAAAGAATCACCCATTTTTGGTAGTAAAAATTGAGCCACAAGTTTGCAACGCTAGCATGACGTCACGGTACCCTGAGGCCTTCGTACGCGCTGGTTGGTTCCCACCTCAGTTGCCTACGGGCTGCCTGAGAGAGAGGAACTCTGCCGCGTCTCCCTCTCATTTTGTGCCATTTTTTACCGAGTGTCCCGCAGTGTCTTGGCTTTTGCTACTTTGTTATGGCACCTACCCGTGAACTATCAAGTGACATCATATCCTAGATCATTGCTCTAAAGGAGGCAGGTCACCAAACGAAGGAAATTAGTGAATTGGTTGGCGTGGCTCGATCGTCAGTGCGTAGGTGGTGCGCACGTTTTCGAGTGGAAAACAGTGGTGACGTTCCCACAAAGATACCGCGGTCTGGTAGGCCTAGGAAAACTTCTCCGAGGTCTGTTAATGTTTTAAAACATACAGTGGAGTCAAATCCTCATGTGAGTGCAAGGATAATAAAGGAGAGCAACCCGGAAGTGTTTGGTGAGGTTTCTGTGTGCACAGTGTCTCGAAGGGTCCATGAACTTGGTTATACAAGTCACAGGCCTGTGAGAAAGCCTCTTCTCCCTAGCAACCAGTGACTTCGTAGGCTTGCCTTTGCTAACAAATACCTTAATTGGGGTGAGGAGCAATGGTTATCAGTGTTGTGGTCTGATGAGGCAACGTTTAGTGTAACCTGTAACAGAGGAGCACGTGTGTACCGGCGCAAAGGTAGTGACCCACTTGACCCACGGTATGTTGAAAGCACAGTTAAACATCCTGATTCACTCATGGTATGGGGTTGCTTTTCTGGTAAGGGTTTGGGGAAGCTTGTTGTGCTTCCCAAGAACTGCAGAGTGAATCAGGATGTATATCTGGAGCTTCTGTGTGATCATTTACCTGAGTCATTCAAGCTAACAGGTGCATGAGTGTTTCAGCAGGACGGTGCACCTGCTCATAATGCCAAATCGGTAACCAGTTGGCTTCGTGACTGCGAGGTATCATTCATGAAAGACTGGTGAGGAAATAGCCCAGACCTCAACCCGATAGACAACCTCTGGTATCTCGTAAAGAAGAATCTCCAAGGGAAGGACGTGAGCTCTCTGCCTAAGCTGGAAGCCACCATTCATGACTTCTGGGACAAAATACCCCTCCAGCACCTCAGGAACCTCGCCCTTTCACTTCCAAGACATCTCAGGTCCGTGAAGAAGCGTAAAGGATACCCTACGAAGAACTAAAGGTAAATAAATTGCATTACTTATATCTTTTTTCAATGTTGAAAGGCTTGTTTCATAGGAGGGACGCAGGGCGCTCGTTACTTCTGACGAGCACTGTAGTTTAGTGTTGATAGTTAGAGAAACATGTATTGGAGAGCATTTTTTTTTTTATGCAAGGAAGAAGGAACCAAAGGCCAAGAGCCCGCAGTAACAGTTCCCTCCAAGAGAAAAACAAAATACAATAGAGAGCCAAATTCAAGATCTGATCATTTTGAGATGCCTGGACACACTGCGTTTGAAAGACTGGAGATCATAGGCAGCAGGAAATACAGACAGAGGGAGACAGTTCCAGAGCTGACCTGTTGCATAAATGAAAGACTGGGAGTAACGGTTAACTCTTGCATTAGAGAGTTGGACAGAAAAGGGATGAGAGTTTGCTGCCAGACGGGTGCTACGCACCCGTTGTATAGGTGGAGGAATGCAGGCAGACAGTTCAGAGGAGCAGTGACCATTAAAGTAGCGATAGAAAAGAGATAAAGATGCAACAGTGCGGCGAAGAGACAGAGGTTGAAGGGAGTCAGTAAGAGGAGGAGAGTTAATGAGACGAAAAGCCTTTGACTCCACCCTCTTGAGAAGATCTGTATGTGGGGAGCCTCCCCACACATGAGAGTTGTACTCCACACAGGGGCGGATAAAACCCCTGTATAGAGTCAACAATTGTGCAGGGGTAAAGAAAGAGCGGAGTTGGCTTAGCATGCTGGCCTACTCTCTGTTTTACTGAGACACTGAAAAAGTTCAGCAAAGGGGGATGGTCAGGAACTACAGTAGTCCTGAGGGCTGATGAAATGTGAGCTCCAGCTCTTCCTGTCATCAGCTTTCCATCCACCTTGGGAGTACTGCCCTGCTCGACTGGTGCTACAGTCTACTGCCACAACCGCTCCCCCTCCTGCAGTAGCTGGCCCATCAGGAGTTACTCAGCCAGCTCCTGCCACTGCATCTCCAGCAGGAGTATGGAGGCAAGGAGATGGAGGAGCACCGCCGTCCAAGCGCGTCAATATGTGGATGATAGGACATGCTTGGACTCAACACTGCACCACACCCTGGAGAGAATCCCTGACAGGAAAAGGCTGTGATGTTTACTGTGCTATTTGCACAAGAGGAAGAGGGGCACCAACTATATATGTCCTGTTTGTGATGTGCCGCTCTGCACAGGACTATACTTTCATCAGTACCATACTGATGAAAGCATACATCAGTAAATCACATTACAGACACACACCCACACCCACCCACCCACCCACCCATCACGCACGCACGCGCACACACACACACACACACCCACACCCACCCACCTACCCACCCATCACGCACGCACGTGCGCGCACACACACACACACACACACACACACACACACACACACACACACACATCACAAATACTCACACACACACGCACACAGGCTGTGATCGTACCTGTCCTCCTCTCTGCAACTCTTAAGAAACACTACAACACTGCTGGAGGACGTGAGTAACCAGCTTATTTGTCTGGTTTGTATACTATTGTATTGTAAGGTACAGAATGTGTGTTTACTATATATAAGGAAAATACTCTTCTTTCAGTCATTTTACTCGTAAAGTGTAGGTTGCATCAAAAGTCCTAAGAAAGCATGATCAAGCTGATGATTTCTTATGCATACCTTTGTAAAGCAAAGATGTGAGCAAATAATTATTTTGGGAAAAGTTCTGAAAGACGAACATACTCAGCCCATGGGCCAGAGCGTATGTGCTGTTACCGTATGCAACCCATAGTACTTTTCAAAATTCATTTTCTCAATAACAATAAGGGTTATAACAATGTGGATTTTATCATGGCCTTCCTTAACCTTTGGCCCACAAAACTGATAGAGTTTTGTTTGTTACAGTGTCACTAATAACATACAAAATAATAAACAAACCAGACTTTTTTAGACGATTTTCGTATTTTTTTCCGGTTTATTCAAAAACTATTGGACGTATCAAATTGAAACCAAGCTCATTTGAAAGCTAGTGAATTTCTACATGTAGACATGTCCTTTGCAACTGCACATCACAGGAAAAATTTTTCACAGTGATGTTGGAAAGTTGTTGGAAGCTAGTTTTCACCTGAATAAGGTTTATTCTCGCTTCATTTCTGTACATTTATTCATCTGTTTTATTTATTTATTTATTTTTTATTTTTTGCATATCTGATAGTATAAACATCAGTGAAGATGATGGGCTACGATTTATAACAGTATAAACACTTTCCAAGGGTAAATTTGACCATAGAATTTTTTTCCTTTATGCATGAGCAGAGGCAGCCTGGGTGGGGTTTGGTTCTGTGGGGGGATGCGGAAACTTATTGGAAACTTGTGGTGCATGAGACAGTAAATAGGGTAGTGAAAAAGGTATAATAAATAATAAATTTCACGTAAGAAAACATCAGCTGTATTATGGCCATCTTTAAGATGGGGATTCTGTAAGAGGAGGCATGGCATAATGTTTATGTGTATTATGTAGCAAGTGGGTAGTTGGGTGAGGTAGATTGTGAAACTGATTCCCTCTCTCTCTCTCTCTCTCTCTCTCTCTCTTTTTCATGTATGGATGGATGGACACTTGCATTAGTAAATTAGCTGCCATGGGTAGTGAGTGGTAATAAGTTCCAAGATGTGAACCAGCTGGGTAGACTGTAGCTGGTTTTAGAGGTGGTGGCCATCCATTGCACTTAGCTTTATAATGCCTTTTTTATTCATTTATTTGTTATTAATATTTTTTACAAGATGGAGATTTGGCAACGATTGAACAGCTGTCGTGGTTCGTGAGTGGTGATGAGTCACATGATGTGATGGTGAAGCAGCTGGGTAGACTACATGTGGCCCTAGAAGTGGTGGTTGTCCTTCGCACTTACCTCAACTTACCCTTGCCTGCACTTGCTCATCTCACTGGAAAAGTTGGTACTGTTAAATATTTTTCAAGTTTATTTTGTTTATCATCATCATCAGCATGTATAATTGCTGTGATGTGTAATTTTGCATATCTGGGGTTCCAAACTGGTGAAGTGAGATTTCTGCCCTTTCAGTCTACTTGAATATTACTGGATACATTAATGAGATCTCATCAGATATTGAGAGATTGTCGATAGTGTAGAGGAACTCTTGACCACAACACTGTACATTGACTTAACCTTGTCAGCACTTGATTATCTCTTGGCAGAAATTAGTACTATATTCTTAGATCTCTTCAGTTTTTTTGTTTAGTAGATGCATAGCATTTAATCTGTTGTTATTTGTGCACCTAGAACTAAACAAATGCTTGTGGGCCTTTCAGGCTTTCTTGCACCTGCTCCTGCGGAGGGCTCTCGCACTGCGCGCTCACTTTCTTGTGATTTTCACTCATTTCCTCATGCTTCTCACTCGTTTCCTCGCACTTCACACGTGCGTTGCGATCATTTCAGGTAATCTGAGTCACGTTTGTGTGCTGTTCTAGTTTAACTTGTCACTATCGGCCATCAAGGTCACATCGAAGGGCCCATGATGGTCTGTTTATGTGCTGTTCTAGTCTAACATTGTCATGTGGATTTTTTGCAGCTAACCAATTGATCGTGTTATTTGCAGCTTCGGGAATGGAACCCAAGTTGCCCGCATGCAAGTCCAAGATATTAACCACTCGGCCACGGCAACTGACTGGGCGCCGGGAGTAGCTTTTTATGGTCAAAATTTGATCTCTCAGTAAATATAGTAAAAGTTTTTTTTTTTTTCAATTGTGATGGGACCAAGTTTTTTCACATCAGTGATTGTTTTGTGATTTTTTTGCCAGTTTTGGTGTGATTTGAATGTGTAGTTTCAGCTGCCCAAAACACACACACACACACACACACACACACACACACACACACACACACACAGCTACTGCTATAGTATATTAGAAGAGGGACCTGTCTCGTAAATTTGATTATTGTATGTTGCACTGTAATTTTAAAGAATGTGTGCTTTGATTCTGAGACATGCATGAAAAAGGGATGCCTTTAGCTTCCATTGTCGTGTTTGTGGCAGTGCCTTACCTTCTGCAGACCTTAATCTTACTCTGTGGTATTCTCATGTGTGTGATGATGGTCCCACCACCACCTAAGGTACGAAAGAGAACGGTTTTGACTTTGGAGAAGAAGCATGAGACACTGGGCAAGGTTGACATGGCCTGGCCAACTTCACGCATTCTGCTTGAATATGACTTGGCCCGTTCAACCATATTTGATATCAAGAGATCACAGAACAAGCTGATTCAATACAGACAGGACTACAGTGTTACCACTCGAAAAGGTGACCGCAAGGAGATATCCCAGCCTTGCCACCAAGCCAGCATCGACCAGTCGACTTTGGTTTGGTACAGCCAGCAGCGGAGTGCCAGCGTGCTTGTACCTGGGACCAAGTTGAAGGCTGCAGCCAAGAAGTTTGCACGCCTCCACAATGTGCATGACTTCAAGGCATACAAGGGTTGGCTTTTCCAGTTCACATGGCACATGGCAAGGCCTTGGATGTAGCAGTGATTAAAAACCTTCAAAATCAGTCATTAAAAACCTTCAAAATCAGTATCATTCACATCTGACATTATCATTTCATCAACTTCATCCTGTGTTAAAGTTTGCAGTTCTTTGTCGTAAGGATCAAACTCTGAATTCAAAGATGTAACTTCAGCTTTGGCTTCCTCTTCCTCATCCGCCCACTAAATGTCATCTTCTGTGCCATCCACTGAATTGGATATTCACATTTCTTGAAAGAATTGATGACTGTTTCCACAGAAATGTCATTCCATGCCTTGATAATAAAATCACACAGCACGTCCACACCTGGAGCACGCATATTCCCACCACTTGTATACGACTTTTTACCGCTGATCATCCACTTGTTCCATTGCTCAAGGATGCAGTCTTCGAATGGTTTATTCAGACAGACATCAAGTGGTTGTAGGACTGAAGTTAATCCACCAGGAATAACACCAAGACTCAGTGCTTTGAGGTCACTTGCCCATACAACATTCGAACACAACAAAGAAACCACCACCACAGTATACAAACAATACATATGTTCAGTGATGAATTATGCAAGCCCTGCCTGGGCTTCTAACCTGACCAAAACACACTACAACACTCTACAGACCATACAGAACAAGGCCCTAAAAATAATCACAGGCTGCACAGCTACTACACCCACAGACCACCTACATCAAGAAACCAAAGTCCTCAAAGTCAAGGATCACCTAGACTTGAGAGGCACCCAGTTTCTTGCTGCAGCCTCCACAAACCCACAGCATCCACTACAGTACATGGCAGCACATCCACCCACACCAAGGAACATCAAAACAACACCCAGCACACGATATCATACACAAATACTGTCATCTCTCCCCCCTCGCCCACCTCAGACCAGCTTCCAGAAGCATATCCACACTCAGATCACTCGCCGCTCCATTCAGTCACTTAAAGACAACACACAGCTGCATGCACGGCCTCCTGACATCCACCCTTCTGAATCCTATCTTCCTCGTGAGGACAGGGTCCACCTGGCCAGACTGAGATGTGGGTATCATCCAGCCCTATTAAGCTACCAGAAGAGACTGGATGACTCTGTCGCTGATGCCTGTCAAGGATGCAACACAGCACCCCATACTATTAAGCAAATTATGGAAGACTGCATTGCACACAATCACCTATGCCAACAACACAACATACACTCTTTGAGAGCTCTGTGGGAAAGCCCGGTCTCGGCCATGGCCTTCCTAAGGGACTCGGGGCTGTTCACCCAGACTGCGTAGGGAACAACTACTACTACTACTACAGCAGTGTCACTGTTGTTTATCACTGTTGGTAATGAGCCCTGCTTCGGACCTGGCAACCCTGCGCTCGGTGGTAACTTGTAAACTACCCAGCCACTCAGCCAGTTGCTGCCGAGACACACGATGGTGTTCATGGTGTGGGCTCAGTAGGTTACTCATCTTTCTTATGTCCTCATGGCTGTATCCATGGAGATATTTTGTATTTTTTTTTATAAAACTTTGCTTTCATATAGAAAACAAGTTGTGTTTGATGATGATGTTAGTAATTTCAACAGTTTTTGACAGTATATGTACTATATTCAGGGAAACAAGGGTCAAGGTGAGTGTTTGGTGATGTTCCCTGTCACACCTATGGATCCCACAACCACAGGATGTAGAGTTTAGGATTTTATACCCGGTGTTTAGGACAACCCACAATTTTGGGCATTTGTTTTTTACGAGGTTCAAGAGTCACCCTATAAACAGGCAAATACGGTATATGAATAATGTCAGTTCTTGTATTGCAGTGTTACACATATGTTTCAGGCACCTCTGAAGTTATGTGGAAAACTGGCTTTTTTATGAAACAAAAGACCATTTTATTATTATTACAGTAATCCCTGTAAGACCCGGATTCCCAAGTCCCGGACATTTTGGGCTCGGGTCCTCGGACACACTCAAAAAATTTTGACAGGGACTCTGTGGAACATGCATGTCCACACATACTACCAGATATACAAATAGCAGAAAAAGTAATACAGGAGGAGTTAAGTAAATTAGACAGAGGAAAAGCAAGTGGTCCTGATGAAATTTCATGTTGGGTACTACGAGAATGTGCAAAGCAGTTAAGTAAACCATTAATTTTAATTCTCAAGAAATCCTTGAGTCAAGGTAAACTACCTGATATTTGGTAGAAAGCAAATATTGTCCCCTTATGCAAGAAAGGAAATAGACAAAATCCACTCATCTACCGACCAGTATCACTGACCAGTGTTGTAAGCAAGGTATTAGAAAAGCTTATAAGAAAAGCTTGGGTAAATCATCTAGAAGAACACAGTATGATAACAGAAAGACAGTTTGGTTTCAGAAAAGGAAAATCATGTGTTACTAATCTGTTGAGCTACTATGATTTCAAGAAAGCTTTTGACATAGTACCACACCAAAGACTTTTATGGAAGCTGTACCATCAAGGAGAAATTCGAGGCAAACTGTTTTGTTGGATGCAAGATTTTCTCATAAAAAGAGAAATGAGAACAGTACTAAGAGGAAACTACTCATCATGGAAAGAAGTGACTAGTGGAGTACCACAGGGTTCAGTGCTGGCACCAATCATGTTTTTAGTGTATATAAATGATATAAACAGTAATACTGGAAATGAGAGCTATCTGAATATATTTGCAGATGATGCAAAAATACAAAGGAGAATTACTAACACAGACTCTTGTAAAGAGCTTCAAGAAGAATTAAATAAACTTCATGAATGGAGTAATACATGGCAAATGGAATTCAATGTGGACAAGTGTCATGTAATCAAGTTTGGTAAAAGTGGAAAAAGACCTGATTGGGATTATAAGTTAGGAAATAAAACCCTATACACATCAGAAAGAGAGAAGGACCTAGGTGTGATTATCAATAACAGACTATCTCCGGCTGACCACATCAGCGAGAAGGTACGGAACATGTATACACTGCTTGCAAATATGAGAATAGCATTCACATACATAAATGAAGACATGCTAAGAAGGATAATAACATCATTCATTAGACCAACCCTGGAATATGCATCAGTAGTCTGGAGTCCTCATGTCAAAAAACACATAGACAAGATTGAAAAAGTTCAAAGGGCCGCTACAAGATGGATACCAAGCTTAAGGGACCTATGCTACGAAGAAAGACTAAATAAACTGAATCTACCAACACTACAGGAGAGAAGGAAAAGAGGTGACATGATAATGCTATATAAGTGCATATCAGGGAAGGAGAAAATGGACATAAATGATTACTTAATATATGGAGAAGCATCAGCAAGAGGACATTGCAAAACACTGCATAAGAAGAGAGGTGATAAAGACGTAAGGAATTCAGTTTCCCAAACAGAGCAATTGATCAGTGGAATGCACTGCCGAATGAAATAGTGTGTTCCAAAACAATTCACAAATTTAAAGATATGTACGATAAATATGGTTTAAGACACGGGACAGTACGAGCTTGACTCATTCCTGTAAAGATACAATTAGGTAAGAACAATTAGGTCAGAACACACACACACACACACACGTTTTCAACCCTACTTTGAATTTGCCGCACGGTGACGAGCAGCTGTGTTTTGGCGCATAGTTCTGCCAACGTCCACTAGAATGCCTCTTCATCCTCCCCAGTTCCCGCCTACCTACCATCATGACTGCACGCTCATCACCATGGCTCCCCACGTGCTTGTTTTTGTAAATAAACAGTGAATAAACTGCAATACCTTGCCACTAGACCACATGGGAATTTACAGTGTTGTGCAGTGTTAAGAAATTAGAATTCAGAGTGCAAAGGATTAAGTGCAGAGTGCAACACTGGTGTGTTGCAACTGGCGTGGTGCAAGTAAGAACAGAATGTGCAGTGTTAAACAATTATAATTCACAGTGCAAAAGATTAAGTGCAATGCAACACAGGATTACTGTATGTGCTTCAAGTGCACCTTCACCACTGTCAGAGCCTATTATTATTCATCCATCATTCATTCTTATGTCACCTCGTGAGGAGCGTATGAACCCGGAGCTAGGCAAGTTGGTCCAGACAAGAAAGATGAGATTGGCTAGCCTCACTCATCCCTGAGTGGTATTACGTGAGCAATAAACCCCAACCATTGCTTGGATATAAACCTACATAGGCTCAATCCAATTGGAGCACTGGAATTACCCACTAAACCACCAGGCACCATAATTTGGTTATATGGTTACCACCCAGCATAGTAAATGGTTTCCTGGTGTACAGGAAACCATTTGTCCTGTCACTAAGTGTAGAGTCACCCATAGGCAGAAAGAGAATAGAATGAAGGAAAGAAAGATAGAAGAGGGAGTGTAAAGTCACCCAACGGTAGAAGGAAGAGGAAAGAATGAAGGAAAAAAAAGAAGAGGAAGGATGAAAGAGAGGAAAGGGCAAACACCTAAAGCAGCACTACATTGAGTGAGTGGATGGTGAGCGCTTCCACCAACCACTGTTATTGGTACTAATATTATTATTATTATTATTCTTGTACTACAGCAGCAGTCAATAACATTTTTACATATGTTGGGTTCTCAGCTACTATTGCTTGATTCCAATCCTTCTAGTGTTCATGAGTATTACCATACTTGTTTGTGTTGCTTTGAAAACACACTGAACATTTATACTGTAAGACTGTAAAGGAATATATTGATCACAACTGTGCCTCACAAACCCTTCATTGCACTTGGTTGTTTGGTATTTTTATTGTGTGCTTTGATTAGTTACTTCTCCATTCCTCACCACAGCGAAGTGTTCTCTCCTCTGCAAAGGAACATCAGTTTATTGCATGGAACAGCCCTGTTGGGGCAGTTGCTTTCCTGCAGTTTGTGGGTTTGCTTTACCAGACAAACGGGGTTTGATCTACGAATACTTTGGATAGAATAGTATACATTATATCTCTTGTTTTACTACACAGCATCATGTACATTTTTGGTTTGGGTCAAATCTCTAAGAGGTTTTTCATTCTTGTAATGCCACCATGGTTGTAGGCCAGTCACTCACTCACTCACCCACTTGGGGTGAGGCCCACAGGGCACCTTGCCTTACTCACCCTTCGACCCCACCCATGAGGATTCCCCTATGCAAACCCCTGGGCATTGACTCTTCCCCTTATAAGTATCTCCTGACAGAAACAGTTGATTTGTTCCAGTCGTGAGCTTCATAGCTCTTCACTTGGGTCTTCTCCCTGAGCTGACTCAGATATCACCCTGTGATCAGAATCAATCTCAGGGAAGATTGCTTTGTTCCTATATAGCTGGAGTTGGCATTCACATATTAAGTGGATAATAGGCTTCAGTTTGGGTTCATGGATCATTCATTTATTTAAGTCATTCATTTTGCACAGAGTTGTACCATTGATACTCCATGACCCTACAAAGGCATGTAGTACTGAAGGAGTCAGTTCATTGCAGTAAGGTATTGTTTAGTGTCCCTGGTTCACAGCCAGTGTGTCAGTTACCTGCCTTAAAATGCTCAGCAGTAGCTTAGCTGTATACCTTATGACAGTGGATATTGAATTGCCGTTTTTTATTTTACAGGTATGAAATAATTTAATGAGCTGTGTATGCATTTGCATAGATATGTGATAAATTTGTGTAGCTGTTTGCTTTAGGGAGAATGGTGGCTACCCAAGTATTCCATCTGTGTCATAAACTGCAAATAAAACTGAATTTGAAATTGATGATACTCAGTACAGTGTTTATTCTTTTCCATACACAGGTATTGAATCAGCTAAAGGATGAGGAACCAGGTTTGACTCACACGTTCTCTCTCAAGCTGGATACATCTTTAGTCCATGAGCTACTTCACAGGTTGGTGCTATCTATCTATCTATCTATATGTATCTCTCTCTCTCTCTCTCTCTCTCTCTCTCTCTCTCTCCCTCTCTCTCTCTCCACTCGACTCTTCAATTCCTGTTCCCCTATTTCCCGGATTTTGGATTTCATGGAAATGGGCTGAGGCTGGGCAATATTATCAGATGCCTGTTATATGCCTGTACAAGTCCGGGATTCTCACGGAAGTCCGGCCATTTTTCCGTCAGATAAAACTATAAGCAGTCTGCTGCACAACACTGTATAATTTTAGCAAGGTTTAGACTCGATAGAGGCCATTTGTAACACACACAGAAAGATATTTTCATACATGAAAAGCATCATGGCCACCATCCTGCTTCACCCCACCGGTTCCTTCCAGCTCGTGGCATTATTTATATTTATATTTATGTTATTTACTGTTTATGTTTATGTTATTGTGTCAGTGTTATTATTTCATGTACTGTGTGTGTTAGTTATGTTGGTATAGGTAGCCTACATTCCAGAATGCTCTAGAATATTGGAATAATTGCTGGACAATATTGGAGAATTCGGACAAAGTATGGTAAAAGTAAGAGAAGTGGTATGTGGGGCCGGACTTTTGCGATTACAGGACATTTGGGGTTTCCAGACTGGTCCTCCCCCCCTTTTAGTCTGGAAAATGGAGGGTCGAGTGAATATCTATCTATCTTTCTATCTATTTATCTGTTGCCAGACGCCTCAGTCCCGTATGGGGTGGCCATAAACAAATCGCCTCCACATCGCCCTGTCCCCCGCCATTTCACTGCCCTGCCTACAACTCACATCCCCCTCTCTCATATACCTCTCCACCCAATCCCTCCATCTCATCCTCAGCCTCCCCCTCCCTCTCCCCCCCCACTACCTAACTCACATACACCCTCCTTGTCAGTCTCTCACCCTCCATCCTCTCCACATGGCCAAACCACCTCAGTGTGTTCCTCCTAACGCTTCCTACCACATCCACATCCACACCACAATGCTCCTTTATATCCTCATTTGTCAGCCTGTCTCTCCATGTGACTCCACAGGCTCCTCTCAAATAACTCATTTCCACTGCTCTCACTTCTAACTTGTGTTCTTCCAACAACATCCAAGTTTCACTTCCATTCGTTAGAGTTTGTATCACAATACTGTCATGTAGTAACTTTTTCACTTCCATGCTCACTTCCCTGTTTCTTATCACTGCTTTCAAGGAACCAGCAACCCTTCTTCCTTGTTGTACCGTTTCAAGCACTTCATCCTCCAAACTTCCATCCTTACTCATCACACTACCCAAGTACTTAAATGGACTCACATTTTCCATTTCCTCACCATCCAACCTCACTGTACATTCACTGACTTCACCTCTCTCAAAGACCATCACTTTACTCTTCCCTACATGCACCTTTAGATTCTGTTTATTACACACTCTCCCAAACTCATCCACCAAGCCTTGCAGCTCTCCTTCGTCTTCACTCAACAACACAGTATCATCTGCAAACAACAGTACAGGGAGTTTCCAAACACTAGCTTCTCTCACCAGGGCCATTCCAACATCCACTACCTTACCTTGTACCTCTTTTATTACCCCATCCATGTACAGATTGAACAACCATGGAGACATGACACATCCCTGTTTCAACCCAACCTTCAAAGAGAAAAATTCACTCAGTTCACCATCCACATTCACTGCTGCCTTAACACCATCATACATACATACTCTTCACAGCATTCATCAACTTTCCATCTACACCATATATTCTTAATACTTTCCACAATCCTTGTCTATCCACCCTGTCATATGCTTTCTCCAAATCCATGAAAGCCGTATACAACTTCTTTCCCTTCTCTAGAAACGTTTTCACTAAAGATCTAAGAATGAATATCTGATCTACACAACCTCTTCCCTTCCTAAAGGCTCCCTGTTCTTCTCCAACTAATTCCTCTGTTCTTTCTCTAACGCTGTCAGTAAGTATCCTACCATACACTTTTCCTATTATACTAAGAAGACAGATGCCCCTATGACTACCACACACTTCTTTTTTCCTTTTTCCTTTGTACAAGGGAATAATTATACCTGACTTCCAATCCTCCGGGACTCTACCTTTCTCCTAGGCCAATCTGCACATTTTCCACATCCATTCTACTACTATCTTTCCCCCATACTTCAGCATTTCACCACACACTCCATCAGTTCCTGGGGATTTCCCTAATTTAACTGTCTTCATTGCTTTCACAACTTCTATCCTACTGATTTCTTCCTGTCTTCTCACCTCCCTCCTCCCAGCCATTCCCTAGGCACTTATACTCGCATTACTTCCATCCTCTATGTTCAGCAATTCCTTAAAGTGTTCTCTCCATCTGCTCACTTTTTCTCCCTTCTCCACTAGTAATCTACCATTTTTATCTTTCACTCCCCTGCTAACCTCACTTCCACCCTATCTTACTCTTTTCACCTCTTTCCGGAACATTTTCTTACAGTCCCTCCACTTTACACTCAAGTTCCTTCCAAATTCCTCATCCGCTCTCTTCTTACTCTTTCTTACTAATCTTTTCACCTCTCTCTTTCTTTCTGCATATAACTCTTCCGCCTCTCAACTTCTTCCACGCCCCTGTTTCTCATCCATTCATTGTATGCTTTCTTCTTTTGTGCCACAGCCTGTCTTACCTCTTTATTCCACCATGCTGTTCCTTGCACACCCCTCTATCTTCTCTTCATCCCACACACCACATCACATGCTGCACATATTTCTTCTGTAAATATCCTGCACACACCTTCCATGTCCCCCATCTACTCCATTTCATATTTGCCCAATCGTTCCTCCACTTCTCTCTTATACTTTGCCTTTTTCTCATCCTCTTGTAACCTTTCCACTCTTCTTACAAATACTCCTTCTTCCCATCCCTTCCTTCTTCTATTTCTCCATCCTAATTGGACCTTGATTCTGGCCACCACCAAGTAGTGGTCAGAAAGTCTACTCCCCCAACCTCTATAAGCTCTTGCATCCATTACACATTTTTGCATCCTTTAATCCACACACACATAATCAGTCATTGCCTTCCTTTCATTCAGTTCACTACCCACCCTTCTCATCACTCACCATGTATACCTGTTTATCATCTTGTGCGTGAAGAGAGTATTGGCTATCATCAACCCCCTCCCAGCACAAATGTCCACTAACGCATTGCCATTCTCATCTATCTCAGCAGGCACACCCCACTCACCAACTTTTCCATCCACCTTCACATTCCCTACTTTACCATTCAAATCACCAATCAAAAACACTCACTCATTCCTTCCAAACTTTTCCATGCACACTCCCACATTTGTCCAGAACTCTTCTCTCACTCTGCTTGCACGATCTTGCGTTGGCGCATACACACACACAATCGCCCACATTTGTATTCCAACTTTCAATCTTACCCACACAATCCTTGACCCAACTGATCCATTCTCTCTTATGCTCTTCTTCCATCTTTTACTCACAACTCTACATAGATAGGTAGATATAATATATACAGTAAATGCTCAATTAACTGGAATGCATGGGGATTCTTCCATTCCCGATATGGAATTTTCCGGATAACCGAATGTTACTGTTAGAAAGTTTCTGGGAGGTCAAGCAAATGAAATAGTACCAAACTTGGGACTGATCACAAACCAGCAAACATTACCAAAAATTACTGAAAGAAAAATTTAGCTTATGTTACAGGCCAAAATAATTTTGAAAACCTAGCTTCATATACTACTTTATCCTGTACTGTACAGAACTTGTCAAGAATTATATATAGGGGGATCATCAGGATCATGAGATGAGGATTCAGATAGTGGAGGAGGAGAAGTGGAAGGAACAAGGTCAGGAGCTGATGAAGTGGAAGGAAGGGCAATTTGAATCAGTGATGACCAGTATCCAGAATATTTTCAACCCCATGCTGGATCGAATTTGCATTCTGGTTATACAGATGTGCCGATGCATCGGATGCCGGTTCATTGAGCTTTTACTGTATATCTATATCTATCTCTATCTATCTACCTATCTGTCTCTATCTATCTATCTATCTATATGTCTGTCTATCTATCTGTCTGTTGCCAGACGTCATAATCTCGTACGGGGTGGCCATTTTTCTCTGAGTTATTTGTTTTACAGGGAGGGGCACTAACCCTCCACCAACCCACTTGACACATAGGGAGTATGTATGGTTTGGTTATATGGTTACTACCCAGCATTGTAAATGGTTTCTTGGCTTACAGGAAAGAGCGATGGCTGAACAGGGAGCTGTAGATAGAGGCATTAATGAACAGTACAGAGCCCTCAAGAACAATCTCTTGAGAGTTACTGATGTAACATGCGGTTGGACAAGAGGACCACCAAGACATAAAATAACTTGGTGGTGGGATGAGGGTGTAGAAGCTGCAGTTAAGGAGAAAAGAAGGCTTTTCCGGGAATGGAAGAAAGGTGGTAGCAAGGAGGAATACTTGGCTGCCAAGTGTAGGGCTAGAAGAGAGCCATACAGGGTGAGGTCTGAGTCACAGAGACTTTTACTTGATAACCTAAATCATGGGGAAAAGAAAAATCTGATATTTAAGGAGGCAAATCAGGTGAAGAGGGATAATTGGGATATTATAGGTGCGCAGTGTGTGAAGAATGATGATGGAAGCGTAGTGGTGAACAGTGAGGATATTAAAGATGCGTGGAGAGAGCATTATAGCTGGTTGTTGAATGAGGAATTTGACTGGGACAGGGAAGGTTTGGAGCCAGCAGATCCAGTGTTTGGCCCTTGGCCTTTGATTGATGCTACTACTGTGAGTGGGGCAATAGGCAGGATGAAGGTGGGGAAGGCAGCAGGTGTGTCTGGGTTGACTGCCAAAATGTTGAAGGCCTCAGGAGATATAGGGGTGATGTTAGTCACTGACCTTATAAATATGATTATATATGAGTGTGGTGTCCCAGATGATTGGCTGAAGAGTGTAATTGTAAATGTGTATAAAGAGAAGGGTCATGCCCTGGAAAGAGGAAATTATAGAGGTATAAAGCTTTTAGATCAGATAATGAAGGTAATGGAGAGAGTTTTAGAAGGTATGATTAGAGAAAGAGTGAATATTGATGAGATGCAGTTTGGGTTTATGCCAGGTAGGGGGACCACTGATGCCATATTCATTGTTCAACAGCTTCAGGAAAAATATATTGGTAGGAGAAGGGATCTGTATATTGTTTTCGTTGATTTGGAAAAGGCCTTTGACAGAGTCCCTAGAGAGGTGGTGAAGTGGGCAATGAGAAAGCTTGGCTTGGAAGAGTGACTGGTTAGGGTTGTTATGGCTATGTATGTGTGAGCTCACCCCCAGGTAAGAGTGAATGGAGATTTGAGTGATGAGTTTTCTGTGAAATACTGGTCAGTGGAGGGGAGCCAAGCAAAAATGACTGGGCGCCTGTGCAGGACATCAGACGCTGCAATTCACTAAGCTCGCTTCGCCAATTCACCATCTAGGAGGAGATTCAGGAACTCGCTGTACAACTGTGTACAGTGTTGCCACTTTTTCTATACCGTTATCTCTCTCTCTCTCTCTCTCTCTCCTGGCAGGAGATGTGAGCCACCCTGAGTACTTTTGATTCATTTATAAGTTATTTATAATTGTGCTTTCATTTGTTAATTTGGTTTTGTTATATTTAGTGATATTTATCATTTTTTGTATACGGCGACAGATGACCCGTTATTGCAGTACCATGATTGATTTTCATTCATCCTTTTTCTTTCCCCTTCCTCCATCTCTCTCTCAGCCTGACAATGCCTCCATCATCACCACCCCCCGTCATACCGACAATTCATTTAACCTTGCTCCTCTCCTGCCTGTCTCTCTCTCTCTCTCTCTCTCTCTCTCTCTCTCTCTTTCATTGCAAGAGACATTTTGGATATTTTCTCTTACATCATATTGTATATATTGTAAATTTGACATTTCCACACCACCCTTGAGGTCAAGGCCACCGACTGGGTGTGGAAGTGTTGCCGCTCGCGAGTGATTTTTTTTTTTTTTTTTTTTTTTCCGGTATTGGCATATGCCTACTATTTTGTCCTACATATTAGCTTATGATTATAAATGTGATTTTTCCTCGCCCTTAAAATTACGGTTAAAGCCAGTAAATGTGAGCATTTTTCCCTAGCAACACCTGTACAAGCTATGCTTGGGTCTACGGAGGGGTACGTACTTTACCTTAGGCCAGACTGGGTGTGTCATTGTTGCTACTCACAAGAATTATATGAATTATTTCTTTTACTGTGGATATTGGCATATTTCTTCTTTTTTCAGGCTCATAATCTTATATCCATAACTGTGATATTATTACCCACCCTAAAACTACACTAAAAACCATTAAAAGTGACTACAGTTTCCATTAGCAACACTGTACAATATGTATGCCATGTTTCTGTGTTACTGTATAAATATTTTATGCATAATAAGATTACTGTTGATTCATCCATCAAAATACACAAGTGTAAGTTTTATTCATCTGAATTTATCGTATTTGTGATGCCTTGTACATAAATAGCTTCCGTTTCACATCACAAGTTGGGGAAACGTGGCATCATTGTACACAGGTGCGGGCCACACCACAGCCGCAAATTTACGCGAGTCCTACTATACACCCGCCAGCTGCACCTGCGAAAGCAGTCAAGGTGGAGCATCAAAAGTGTCAGTGCGACAAACAATTTTTATTAAATTACAATTTCTCTCTCTCTCTGCCTAGCAGTCAGTATATATGCTACAAAGAGTAGACTATTATTTTGTTAATGGATACATTATTAACCAGGAAATGTAGTCCTTGGATTGCTCAAATCTCTGGAGGACCCCTGTAGTTTACTGGCTAAACCTACATTATTAACCAGGAAACGTGCTAGTCCTTGGATTGCCCAAATCTCTCAGAACGGGCAGTTTACTGGTTAAACCTAACACTACACTTACGATTAACATTGGCAAGCTGAGAATCCCTACGCAATCTCGGGCAGGTCACATTTTAACACCTGATGTGGTGTGAATACTCATGCAGATAATGTGCATTCTCCGGGAATCCTCAGAGAGGCCCACAGCTCAAGATACTCCACAAGGTAATTCAGATACAGCCTCGGATTGTCTTTACGGGGGTCTCGAACTTCCCCTTAACCTACGGTACATATGTATGTACAGGCCCTGGACATAATGTGTCCTGTGGGGCCAACGGGCAAGACATCAGATCTACACCCACATTACCATTGCCTTCTCTCTCAACTGACTCAGAGATTATGGGTGTGGATTCAAATGGCACAGGAAGGACATGTCCCTGATTGGTGGTACGTTGACACACATTGCAGGAACGCACAAAGCTATCTATTTCTTGTCCCATCCCTGGCCAGAAAAGGTCAGCATGGATGTGGCCCTGGGTTTTCCTTTTGTCCATGTGACCTCCTGAGGCTGAACAATGACCCCATTCTAACACTGCTTGGCGATACTTAGCGGGAACGACAAACTGCAGTCGAACCTCGCCCTGGAGTGTTCATGACTCACGGTAGAGCCGTCCTTGTTTACGAAGGAACTTGGTTTGACCTCCCTGTGAATACTTAATCACTCTACCCTTTTGCTTCTTTCACATGGCAGAAAGTGTTGGGTCAGAGTGTTGTTCTTGGACAACATCTTGACTACAAATCAGATCTTGCGGCGATGCAATGGTCACAGGGGTGACACAATTTGGAGCCTCAGTCATGGCTCGTGTTACTGCATCCGAAGTCTGAGTAGCGTCATCTACAGTGCAACTATACTTGGCACCGGGAATGTTGCCTATAATAAGGTCAAACAAAGGTTCTGGCATGACTACTGCAAGTGTCGTACCAGTGTAAAATGGATATGCCACCTGGATACGTGCCTCAGGGAACAATCTCACTGATCCATCAATAAGCTGAGCTTGGATCTGTCGACCTGTGTACTCCTCAGGCTGAACTAGACTCTGCCCAACAGAGCAACCTGAGGAACCATTGTCTCTCAGGACCTTTACAAGAATGCCTCCCACAAACCCTGACTGAACAAGGAAGGCACTATTACCTGTGAGAGGGCCTGTGGAGGAAGCAGCCAGCCACTGATGAGGCTGCTGAATGAATGATGCGGCAAACATGGTGCCATAAGAATTAGGTACCTGAGGGGTCGTACTCACTGTCTGGGGAGATGGAGCGTTGACCACCTGTGGCGGAGTGTTCACTGTTGCAGGGGGACTAGTAAACTGTGGAGTAGTACCTGTGCTGCTAGGAACGACACCACCGTACTGCTCTTGAGGAATAAAGGCTGCTTTCGCCTCCTGCCTCCGATACACTGGGTCTGTTGCAGAAAAGGACAGTCCCGACCTTTGATTGCTTGGCTGATACTGCTGCTGGTTAGGGTACTTGTCATACCGCTTCCACTCAGGTTTCAGGGTATTTTGCCCCTGGTCCTTCTTCTGCGGTTTGTTTGGACCTTGACCATTATTCTGAGAATGGCCTTGATGCTGGGGTTTAGTCTGAGATGGTTTCCCAGATTTGTCAGCTTTCCTGTTCCAGGTGTGTTGCTTACCAGTTTAATACCTGTATGCAGTGTAGAATGCATCAGCCTTCTCCACCATTTGGCTGGCATCCCTTACCTGGCAGATCTTAAGCTGAGCTATAAGCTCAGCAGGCCACGACTTTTCTAGCTGCATGCACAGCATAAGGTCAGTTATCCCCACTCGCGTGGAAGGAGTTTCATCTTTCTCCATCCACTCATCTAAGTATGCAGTAAGCTGATCAAGAAACTGAACGGCAGTCTCTTTTTCTTGTAAACGCGCCCTCATAAACTGACTCTTAGCGTCGTCAACTGTGAGACCGTACGCTTTGACGAGTGCAGCCTTCATCATCTCATACGTGAGATTATCTCTACAAATTCTGTGGAGAATATCGAGAGCAGGGCCCTCAAACAAGCTAAGGAACTGGAGCCCCTTAGCTGCATCATCCAGCTGGTACAGCTGAGCCATGTCTTCGAAACGAGTCATGAATGGCTCAATTCGCTCGCCTTCCTTGTATGGAGGAAGCTTGATGTGTGGGGTCACCAGAACATGTGTAGGGAGAGCACTCGTGGAGCTTGGGTTAGCTGCACCAGATGTGTCTGAAGCCAAGGAGTCTCGCTTGAGCTTCAGCATCTCAAGTTCATGTTTTTACGTGCCTCGCGCTCGGCACGTTCGTGTTCTTGTTCTCTCTCTCATTGTTCTCACTCGTATTCACGCTGTCCTCTTGTTGTTCTTACTCGTGTTCGCATTCTCTTTCGTGTTGTTCTTGCTTGTGTTCGCATTGTCTCTCACGTTCCTCGTGCTGTTCTCGCTCGTATTCATGTTGAATTCTACACTCTTCACGAGCATCATTCTCACATTGCTGCTGCTAACTAAACCGAGAGAATACTTATTCCTTGATTTGTTCGGGGTCGCTAAGCCCCATATCTTTGGCTTCCTGTACATAGATATTAGTAGTCATGATTCTAACTCAACTAAGGCTGAGTGGGCTAAAGACTGAGTACTGAGTGCTATTTTGCAGAGAAATGCCAGTAATCAAGAGTAAAGAATATAGGCATGGGTTGGTGGTTACCAGTTTTATCTAGTTAAGCTGGTAAAGAAAGAAAATTATAAAAAAAAAATGACTAGGAAAACTATTACATAAAATTAATAGGAATGAATCAATAACCACCAGTAAGATAGTGCCTATAGACTTTAATGATAAATACCTAGGTGTGAGTGAGTGAGTATTATCTTGTTAATAACTTTAGAGCTAGGAGTTAATATCCTGGAATGAGGTTGCCAGATGTCACGTGGGTTTGTGAAATTATGAATAAATAATTGTAGCTGTTGCTTAAAAATAGAGACAAGGGACTGACTTGTGAAAATCAAGTAGTAAGTTTTACCTTATGCTGGCTTACTTCGCCGATTCTCTAGAGACGAGAATTTATAAACTTTCTCAACAGTACACAGCAGAGACTAATAACTCACGAGTGCTGTTTGTAGTACTGTTAGCCTCTCGAGAAAGGGACTCCACCCCTGACAGTCAATAACTAATGCTAATAATAATAAAACAGGTTCTTGCCAGTGCATTAACTCCTGGTTGGCACAACGGATTTAAGCTTGATACAAAAGAACTGGCCTAAGTAACAGTTAAGGATAATGTGAAGAGTTTGTGCAAACTAGGAGCTGCAACTAAAATAAGCTTAATGTGGAGAAATAAAACACGATTTTAACCACATTAAGCTCAAAGAAAAGAACTGTAAATTTATTGATTACAATGAAATAAATTTACATTACGAGTGTCAAAAATGAATTCAGAATAACAAGAAGAATACACTCACTGGCTTATTCAAAAGCTAAACACACTTATGCCTAGAAAAACCAAAAGAAATACAGTCGACCCTCTGTCTTCGCGGGGGTTAGGGGCCTGAGACCCCCGCGAAGATCGAAAATCCGTGTAAAATTGGTGCCCCCCTAAAAACACCCCTAGCCCCCAATTTCCTTCTTCAGTGAAAGAAAACCCCTGTGTACATGTCAATAAACACTTTATTTATAATTAAAGTATGAAAAAAATAGATTAATTGCGTAGGTGGATGGCCGCTCACACCGCTCGTCACAGCTACACTCACCCTCCACCACCGTTACCAGGATTTTACCTCCCGTAACTTGTCCAGCAATTCTACCTTCTTCAGCAGGGTCATTACCTTCTTCTGGCGCTTTGGGGTGCCTTCAGGAGATGTCTTGGCTGCTCTCTTAGGGCCCATGGTAGATAAAATGATGATGTCACGGAGAGATCAGCGAGTATAAGCACACACAAGCGTGGTCACAGTGAGAATGGGTTTCGGGACAATTCGCAGTCACAACAATAACAAGACAATTTGCCGTCAGGACTTTTTGCCGTCAGGACGATTCCCCGTCATTTATTTACATACTATAATAGTCTTTTAAATACCTGTATACGAGTTTTAAAAGTGGTGATGGTTTATTGTTTTTATAATAAGTGTAGTGACATCTGTTGAGGCTCAGCTATATCTTTCCCCATGGTTTGCGTCCACTATGGCCGATTAGAATAACACGTTGGATATTGTCATTTGAGATGAATATATACTTGTACCTCTTCAGAGTCGTTTTAAAATATAGCCAGGATGTTGTAGTACCAATGAAAATTAATGAAGACAGCTACAGGTGACGCTAGAATATAATTCAAAGTCGACTACAGCGAAGTAGAAACACGTTAATTATTGGCTAGAAGTGCAACTTATAAATGATATCCAAAGCCTATGCTATTGAATGAACATAGACTTTGATAGATCCCCCTAAAAATTAGTTGTTAAAGTATTAATTATTAAAAAATAAGTATATTTATAGAATAACGGGGAATCGTCCAGGGTGCGAATTGTCCTGACGGGGAATCGTCCAGGGTGCGAATTGTCCTGACGGGGAATCGTCCAGGGTGCGAATTGTCCTGACGGGGAATCGTCCATGTTTTGACGACGAATTGTCTGACGGAGAATGACGACGGCGAATTATCTCGGAACCTGAGAATGAGAGAGCCTGCCGCAAGAGATTAAAAACAATGCGATGGTGGCGCTGCGGGCGGTATGCAGCGTATGGCGCGTGATTTTAATGTGTTTCCATTTTTCTCTGGACTTCAAAAAAGGTTATTTGGTTTCCCTGGTGACAAACCACAAACAATCGAAACCGCAAACAGCGGAACCGCGAGAACAGAGGGTCGACTGTACTGGTCAGTGGAGGGGAGCCAAGCGAAAAAGACTGGGCGCCTGTGCTTGACATCAGACGCTGCAATTCAATAAGCCCTCTTCGCCAATTCATTGTCTAGGTGGAGATTCAGGAACTTGCTGTACAACGAAGACGCTCTTCACTCTGGGCGCAAACGGTCCTATTCTCGCGATGACTCAAAGCTAACTTCAAACAGTTGAAGGGGGCGAGAGATGGCCATGTTTGCCAGAAGTAGGGCATGGCCTAAGTCAACGGTCAACGGTAAACGATATACGCTCACAATAAATCACTCAGTGAAGGCACTAATGTCATGCATAAGAATGATCACTTGTGAAACAGTGAGAAATGTTCTGAAAACCATCCCAATCGGAGTGAATACGAGGACGGTTGAACTGAGTGATGCGCAGTGGGAATTCCACTAGAATTCGTGGTTTTCTCACTGAAGTACAATGTCACAAATTTATAAATACGCTCGCGTGAATTCGTGACATATATATATATATATATATATATCATCTCATCTCATCTTATCTCATCATCCGTTTGAGTGTCCACTGCAGGACCAGCCTATCCCTACTGAAGTGGGGATGATACAGACAATGTATCTCTATCATGTGGCTTAGGCTGTCTAGTAGAGATTGTATGTAGGGTGAGAAGTGCTTGTAAGTGTAATTGTTGTGTTGGAATGGCTTTGGATGTGTGTGTAGTCTGTGAACCAAGTGTAATCGGCCCACACAATCTGACAGAGTGCAAGCATACTTTATAGTATACGACACTTGTTCCACCACAGCACCCCTTGCGTCCACCAATGCAGTACATGGCCAGAAGAACACTCCCAAAGTTTATTACCCTGGCGGGGCGCGAACCCTCATTCTTCAGTGTACGAAAATGCACACTTTACCACTGTAACGTGTGTGTATATATATATATATATATATATATATATATATATATATATATATATATATTATACATATATATAAAATATATATATATATATATATAGTGGGCTCGCATAGTGCGCGAGAGATTGGGCGGTGCACGAGCTCGCGCACTGGGAATTCGCGTACTAGGAATACATAATCTTATGGGAATAATTACATATGGGCGGTAGTACCCCCTCATACCTGGACATTTTTTGGCCCTTAGAGACATAATAAAGGTCATATGTTTCAGACATTGTACCAAAGCTATAGCTACAATAACAAAAATATGGGTAGTCACCTTAACAACAGTAGACAACAGGCCTGATGACCTTAAATAACGGGTTCCGAGGCGCGGCAATACTTACAGTGCCGCACTCCCCACTGCACCTCCCACCGCACCAACACTTCCCTCCGCAGACTGCTCTTGATCACCTTCCCCAGGAGCATCAAAGTCACTCACTTCGGCCATAAACCCTTCAAAGTCCAATGCTGACACTTTTGACATTGCATCCTCTTCATCTTCAACAGGATCAGGAGCAGACGATGTCAATGGTTCCGGTATTTCACCAACTTGAGCCTGCTGTGAGTAGCATGTTATGAGCATCTGTCTTCTCCTGTTTATTTCTTCCCTGTGCCTGTCTGTAGAAACGGAAGAATTTTTCAATACCAACCAGAAGTTCCTCCGTTCTTAGGTTGCTCACTTCCTGTTCCTTCACCTCTTCCTTGAGCTTATCCACGGCAGCAAGGATCTTGCTAATGTTTGACATACACAGCTCAGTCCTGCCTTCCATCACGCATCAACATGACGACATGTGATGCACAGTGTGAGGGGTGGTCGCGCACTAGTAGAAAATGGCATTTTTGAGCCACTCCTTGCCTTTGCCTCGCGTTCTGTGCAATAAACTCGCGCATTAAAGGGTTTTTAGTTATGATTTTTGGTCACTCGTGCACAAGGCGAATCGCGCACTGCGGTGACGCGCACTGTGCGAGCCCACTGTATATATATATATATACATACATACATACTGTATATGTATAGCACGTACAGTAATCCAGTGTTGTGCTGCACTTAATTCATTGCACTGTGAGTTATAATTGTTTAACACTGCACATTGTTCTTAACTGCATCATGCCAGTTTCAACCGCCAGTTTGCACTCCACAGTTGGTCCTTTGCACTCTAAGTTCTAATTTCTTAACACTGCACAACACTGTAAATTCCCGTGTGGTCTGGTGGCAAGGTATTGGAGTTTATTCACCGTTTATTCACAAAAACAAGGACGTGTGGCTTCCATTGCGATAAACATCCACTCACGATCGAATTTAGGCAGTAACTGTTGATGACGGTGAAATAGAGTTGCCAGATCGCAATGGCCACATTACCAAACTCCTCAGTTTTCATTACTAAATTTAACTTCTCGTAAACCTAGCATTTATTCTTCACTTATTATATATACAAATGGAAATACATGTAATCACTCTCCTTATAATTAACAGCATGTTGATTATTTTCACGCTGTGTTGGCTAGCAGATTAATCAGAGAGAGCAAACAATCCAACATCTCCATCCTGTGTATCCTCATACATCTGAAAAATCCGATTGGTAATGCATTATTCTGATTCATCACCAAACGAATATTTCATTACCAAATTGGCCCACATTTGGTTATGAAAAAAAACAAATGGCAACTCTGACAGGGGAGGGGGGGGAGGAAGGAAGGAGTGAAGGGGCCATAGTGTAGACCAGCTGTTTGACTCAGCGCGACAATTTCAAATAACGGGTGGGAAAAACTTCTGATTTTTTTGGTATTTTCTTCTTTTTTTGGCCATTCTTGGGTTTCTAAGGTCCAGGCCCACAATGTCCAGAAAGTGGGCGTCCGGATAGTACGGGGATTACTGTATATACATATATATTATATGTAGAAAGAGAGAGAGAGACATGAAAAGATTAGTAAGAGAGACTAAGAAGAGAGCGGATGAGGAATTTGGAAGGAACTTGAGTGTAGAGTGGAGGAACTGTAAGAAAATGTTCTGGAAAGAGGTGAAAAGAGTAAGACAGGGTGAAAGTGAAGTTAGCAGGGGAGTGAAAGATAAAAATGGTAGATTACTAGTGGAGAAGGGAGAAAAAGTGAACAGATGGAGAGAACACTTTAAGGAATTGTTGGACATAGAGGATGGAAGTAATGCGAGTATAAGTGGCTGGGGAATGGCTGGGAGAAGGAGGGAGGTGAGAAGACAGGAAGAAATCAGTAGGATAGAAGTTGTGGAAGCAATGAAGAAAGTTAAATTGGGGAAAGCCCCAGGAATTGATGGAGTGTGTGGTGAAATGCTGAAGTATGGGGGAGAGATAGGAGTAGAATGGATGTGGAAAATGTGTAGATTGGCCTGGGAGGAAGGTAGAGTCCCGGAGGATTGGAAGTCAGGTATAATTATTCCCTTGTACAAAGGAAAAGGGGAAAAAGAAGTGTGTGGTAATCATAGGGGCATTTGTCTTCTTAGTATAACAGGAAAAGTGTATGGTAGGATACTTATTGACGGAGTTAGAGAAAGAACAGAGAAATTAGTTGGAGAAGAACAGGGAGGCTTTAGGAAGGGAAGAGGTTGTGTAGATCAGATATTCGTTCTTAGATCTTTAGTGCAAAAGTTTCTAGAGAAGGGAAAGAAGTTGTATGCGGCTTTCATGGATTTGGAGAAAGCATATGACAGGGTGGATAGACAAGGATTGTGGAAAGTGTTAAGAATATATGGAGTAGATGGGAAGTTGTTGAATGCTGTGAAGAGTATGTATGATGGTACTAAGGCTGCAATGCATGTGGATGGTGAACTGAGTGAATTTTTCTCTTTGAAGGTTGGGTTGAAACAGGGATGTGTCATGTCTCCATGGTTGTTCAATCTGTACATGGATGGGGTAATAAAAGAGGTACAAGGTAGGGTAGTGGATGTTGGAGTGGCCCTGGTGAGAGAGGGTAGTGTTTGGAAACTCCCTGTACTGTTGTTTGCAGATGATACTGTGTTGTTGAGTGAAGACGAAGGAGAGCTGCAAGGCTTGGTGGATGAGTTTGGGAGAGTGTGTAAGAAACTGAATCTAAAGGTGAATGTAGGGAAGAGTAAAGTGATGGTCTTTGAGAGAGGTGAAGTCAGTGAATGTACAGCGAGGTTGGATGGTGAGGAATTGGAAAATGTGAGTACGTTTAAGTACTTGGGTAGTGTGATGAGCAAGGATGGAGGTTTAGAGGGTGAAGTGCTTGAAAGGGTACAGCAGGGAGGAAAGGTTGCTGGTTCCTTGAAAGCAGTGATAAGAAGCAGGGAAGTGAGCATGGAAGTGAAAAAGTTACTACATGACAGTATTGTGATACCAACTCTAACGTATGGAAGTGAAGCTTGGACGTTACTGGAAGGACACAAGTCAAGAGTGAGAGCAGTGGAAATGAGTTATTTAAGAGGAGCCTGTGGAGTCACATGAAGAGACAGGCTGACAAATGAGGATATAAAGGATTGTTGTGGTGTGGATGTGGATGTGATAGGAAACGTTAGGAGGAATACACTGAGGTGGTTTGGCCATGTGGAGAGGATGGAGGGTGAAAGACTGACGAAGAGAGTGTATGTGAGTGAGGTGGATGGGGGAAGAGGGAGGGGGAGGCCTAGGCTGAGATGGAGGGATGGGGTGGAGAGGTTTATGAGAAAGGGGGTTGTGAGTTGGGAGCGGGGCAGTGAAATGGCGGGGGACAGGGCAACGTGGAGGCGATTTGTTTGTGGCCATCCCAAACGGGATTGAGGCGTCTGGCAATAGATATACATATATATATATATATATACTGTATATATATACACACACCATGGTCCCAATTAACACACCTTTGTGGTGGATGTGCGAGCACGCATTATTTGATATCGCACTAATTGAAACACATGGCTTACGGGGAAAATTCATTTGGTGGATGAGTGACTCCAACTTTAGGGGTTAAACTTTTAAAAACTGACAATTAGTACTAATATAATAGTATACGTACATACATTCACATGTGTACACATACCCTCAATGAGCTGGTCTAAACCGGTTTGCTGCCCTCCCCCCCCCATTTCTCTCTCTTGTACTCCTCGATGAGCTAGTGTAAACCAGTTTGTGACCCTCCTACCCTCTCAATCTCTCTCGTAAAGAATACGAAGTAATACGCACACAAATCGCACTAAAATCATATTAGAGTGCCTGAAAGTGTTATTTTATATTATACTGTGAATTAAATACAAGTGATCCAGTGATATTTTTGCTATAATCAAAGAAGTCATACGCTAAGAGCATTAGCAAGCGGACATTTTTGCGGTTGCAAACTGTGCAGCTATTTTGTTAAATAGCTCATGACATTATATCAATAAGTTTTATAAAAGTAAGTGGTAATAAAAGTCATTCATGAAGTTTTATGAAGTTTGTAATGATTTTCCTCTTAACATTAATTCCGCTAAAGTCTAGCGTAAACATTGGATTATCGTAATAAAACCATATGAGACTGGCCAAAAGTGTTTTTTGTTTTATTTATTATTATTATTGTAATTATTGTGTTGAGGTAACGTGGCAGGAATCCTAATTTGTACGGAAAAAAATCTTGTGGTTTGGTGGAAATATCCACCTCACTGGGGTCTTTCCTGTGTCAGACGATCACAACACACCTTGTATTCTCTCAAATCGTTCTCCAGGCTTGGAGTGCATACGGACATGCAGTTTGTTGCGAACGATAGTAGAAAGATTTAAGTTTTGATGACAAGAATATTAGCTCTTAAGATTAAGGATAAGTGGGATATAACACGAGTTAAAAACACACCATTTTTTCCCCCATTTCTCCTTACTGACCTGCAGCCAAAGGGTTAAGGCGTCTGCAGCAGCCAACATTCGGCTGATCTGCAGTATGGAGAGCTCTCCTGGTGTTTCTGGTGTTGCCTGCGTCAGTGTAATCTCCTCTTGTCTCACGTCCTGTAATGCATCCTCGATAGATACTGCAGTAATCACATCTTCTGAGGTGGCTTCACCAGCAATGTTAATTTGAGACATGGATATTAAGAGATAGCTCGCACTATTTGATCACGCGCTAATTGGAACCCTGGTATATATATATATATAGACAGATAGATAGATAAATACAAGGTGCTACCCAAAAGTTCCAGTAATTTGAACAGAGGGAGCCAACTGTTAGCAGTTTTGCCTTTTGTCACTAGGAGGAGTCAGCAGCACCCCTTGTGCGCCAGTGTGGCCCCTGCCGTGTCTGTGAGCAGACATGTTGTTGAGCTACACTTACAATTGTAACATGGTGTGTAGGTGGTTTGGCGGTTTTGCAATGGCGGACCTCGTGGAACAAAGAATTTGCATCAAGTTCTGCTTCAAGATCAACAAGATGGCTGCAGAAACTCACCTGTTGCCTCAGCAGGCCTTTGGTGACAATGCCATGTCCCAAAGCAGAACATTTTCCTGGTACAAGCGGTTCAAGGAAGGACAAACGTCCGTTGAAGACGATGGCTGTTCTGGATGACTGTCAACGGCAGCAACACCAGAAAAAGTCAGAAATGTTCGTCAGGCTATCCTTGCAGATCGTAGACGAACTATCCATGATGTTTGTGATATCGTTGGACTGTCGTACGGGAGTGTGCAATGCATTTTGTTGGATGTGTTGGGCATGAGACGCATTAGTGCAAAATTTGTGCCAAGACTGCTGAGTGACAAGCAGAAGGCACATCGCATTGCAGTTTGCAGGAAGCTCAAGAATCAGGTCAGAGATGACGCCACCTTCATCTCCAAGGTCATAACCGGTGGTGAATCATTGGTGTATGTTATGACCCAGAGACAAAGCAGCAGTAATCACAATGGAAGCCTCCTAATTCACCGTGGCTGAAAAAAGCACATCAAGTTCGCAGCAATATCAAGTCGATGTTGATTATTTTCTTTTATATCCAAGGGACTGTTCACAAGGAATTCGTCCTTCCCGGTCAGTTTGTCAGCGGAAAGTTTTACTGTGAAGTTTTGCAGCACCTGAGGGAGAACATCCGCCACAAACGTCCAGAAGAGTGGAAGAACAAGAACTGGGTCCTGCATCATGACAACGCCCCCGCCCACATATCAGTTGTTGTCCGGCAGTTCCTGGCATCCACTAACACGGTAGTCATTCCCCACCCACCTTGTTCGCCTGACCTTGTCCCCTGCGACTTTTTCCTGTTTCCCAAGCTGAAATTATGGCTGAAAGGGCATCGATTGAAGAAAGCCAGACAGAATCTCAGGAGATGCTCAAGACCATCATGCCTGAAGCCTTCCAGGGATGCATGGACTCGTGGAAAAAACGCTGGGACCATTGTATACATGCCCAAGGGGACTACCGGTACTTCGAAGGTGACAGTGAGAACTAGGAGGTAAGGTAACTTATTTTCCTACAATATTCAAATTAATGGAACTTTTGGGTAGCACCTCATATATGCATATACAGTGAGTGCTCATAATGCATGATCCTATAGGAAGAATGATAGACATTAAACGGTTGGAGAAATCTGCCCCCCTCCTTTTTTTTTTTTTTTTTTTTTTTTTTTTTTTTTTACACATCATACTACGCGGCGACCGGCGACAATAGACAATGCAGCCAGAGGCCCCAAATTATGGTTCAGTCATAATGCGGCAAACTAGGGTCATAACACAGTGGGAACAGACACAACATGGCCAGTGATAGTCATAGTGCAGGTTGCATCAGCTTGTGATGTATTGCTGTCACGTGTCTGCGTGTGGTGTCATCACAGTCCACTGAGTATTCCTGCCCCAGTTGAGCCTACTCTCTCCCCTTGCTCTGGCTGCACATGTGATTTGTGGCCTCCCCTCCCCCCTTTTTTTTTTTTTTTTTTTGGCCAAGATCCCCCCTCCACCTCCCCCCAGCAAGCCCACACCCTCTTCTATTCCCCCTGAATCCTTCAGTATTTGTATGTGGTGAAGTCATTATTAGGTCAATCAATCAATCAATCATTTCCTGTGCACCCCACAGGATGCATAGGGCCTCGATGAACTCACTCCACCAATATTTGTCTCTTGCCATCTCCTTCAGGTCCCACCAACACTCCTCTCCTGCTTCTTTTTTTATTGTCCTCAACCAGGTTTCCCTTGGCCTACCTCTACCTCTTCTTCCTCTAGCAGTCCACTCTGGCACATCCTGTATTAAACTGCCTTCTTTTCTGTATATGTGCCCCAGCCACTTCCAGCAAGACAGTCTCGCATATTCATTAACTGGTTCCACTCTCGTAATAATCCATTATTAGGTACTGTACATAAATGTCCTGGAACAAAACCCTGAATATTGCCCCCAAAAATTAACTTGGGGCTGGCTTAGGTACCATGAAACTCTTTAACATGTAAATATATGGCCTTATAATGTGGAGTTCTCATAAAGCAGGACGTTCCGGGTATAATATTCCCGAGTTTTGTGAGTGTTTGCATATGTATACAGTATAGAGAGAGAGAACAAACCATGTTAACTCATTAAATCAGAGGATATCTTTTTTAGATTATTTTAGTCTTTTTGCCATCTGATGATTTTATGAGTTTAGAATGCACTTAAGCTGTAAGGATTAGATGTAGTTTCGATAAACCCCTTCACCTTAACCCTTTAACCGCGGGTGTCATCTCAGAATGACATTGCAAAAACTGGACCAAACCTCGGGTGTCATTCTCGAATGTTTGTGAATATTTTGAATACCCCGCGTTTTTTCCATGCGCCAATTGTTTCAAGGGAGAGTAGCTATTAAGTTCTTTCACTCCAGCCAACCCCCACCTCCCTCCTCCCACCCCCCGGGCCCCCACCTCCCTCCTCCCACCCCCTGGGCCCCCCACCCCACCCCTGACCAACACGCATCAGTATCTGTCCAGCTGTGTGAGTGACAACACTGCTGATGTGGCAGTGAAGTGCAGGCAATTACAGTGCCTTTTACCTGCCTCAGTGAACACAGAGTGGGTGTTTATCGTATGTGCAGTGTTCATATATGTTTATAGTATTATTATCAGAATGAGGTTGGCATTTGGTAATGGTGTGTGAGCGAAAAATAGTGATTACAACACTGCTTATGTGGCAGTGAAGTGCGGGCAATTACAGTGCCTTTTACCTGCCTCAGTGAACACAGAGTGGGTGTTTATCGTATGTGCAGTGTTCATATATGTTTATAGTACTGTATTATTATCAGAATGAGGTTGGCATTTGGTAATGGTGTGTGAGCGAAAAATAGTGATTACGACACTGCTGATTTGGCAGTGAAGTGCGGGCAATTACAGTGCCTTTTACCTGCCTCAGTGAACACAGGGTGGGTGTTTATTGTATGTGCAGTGTTCATATATGTTTATAGTATTATTATCAGAATGAGGTTGGCATTTGGTAATGGTGTGTGAGCAAAGGTAATGGTGTGTGAGCGAAAAATAGCGATTTTAGATCGCTCACTTCTAACGGCACTGCCCATCCAGTGATAGTCAACGAAATCATGAAACCTACATCATTGCAAAGCCGAAGGTTAGTACTTTCTAATGGTACCTTATTTTTTGCTCTAGATTTATTCTGTGCAGAGTTATACAGGTTTAAAGTTTGTTTATATTTTAGCTGAAACCCCCGCGGGAGAGGCCAGTCGGGGCAAAACAATGCCCACGGTTAAAGGGTTAAGAGGCCTTTCCATATTCATTAGAATTATTTGGTAGTAGCAGGAATAGACTGAAAAGGACATCACCAAAAGTTAATTAAATTAAATTCACTTCTTCGTTGTTGCAGCATGAAGGCCAATACATGGGAGGTGCGACTAAGCAGCCTGTGCGACAGCTTCTCCAAGTCCCTCACTTGTCACATCTCTCACACACCCCTTATTCAGCTGTCATCTTCCAGTGCTGGTAGGTATCATCATCATAATCATCATCATCCTAATGTAGTTAGTAGTTGATTTGTATTGTTTACAAAGGCTCCAGCATGCATGCATGTGTTGGCTTTGGCCAGTTAATTGCAGCTGTCCATGCTGCTCAGTTACTGGTATCCCCCCAGTTCAGTTCATTATCCTTGATGTTCACACCTTCTGCTCCTAATCCTAGGAAGTACCACTATAGAAATGATGCTTAGCAACGAGCTTCTCAGTTAGTGACACAACCATCAGTCTTAGGCAGGGAATTCAGCGACAAATGTACACTGTCAAAATCCAAGCCAAGATATTCATGCTGTTATAAACTTTATATACACATTTGGAATTATATCCCCCCCCCCTCCCAACAGCCTTTTTTGATTGTTGGAAAATATTGAACAGGTTCTGTCATTGTTATTAGCTCATTTCCATAAAGAGAATCATCTGAAGCATATTCAGCTCGACTAACAAGGCTCCTTAATAGGAATCATGGCATTACAGTAATCCTTCTACTATCTGATGTAATAGAGCCAAAGTCATGTCCGGAAAGTGTTCCCATCCGGAAAGTGGGCCCCTGGTTCCTGGACTGGTACTTAAGGACCCTAACCCAGCCTAACTTTGAAAGCCACCTAAATAACTCCATACAGGACATGCATAGCACCTATTTAAACCTATTTAAGAACCTATTCACACCAATAATGGACATAAAGCATGAAATAAATGAAAAGGAACCAAAGAATGAGGAATTAGAAGTGACTGTACCTCAGCCAGGGTACTTACAGCACATTTTTGGTCGCCTTTTCTAAGGTTTTGGCAGTGGTGAAAATGCTCTTGAAGCACGTACAGTAATCCAACGTTGTGCTGCACTTAATTCTTTGCACTGCGAGTTATAATTGTCTAACACTGCACATTGTTCTTAACTGCACCACGCCAGTTTCAACCGCCAATTTGCACTCCACAGTTGGTCCTTTGCACTCTAATTTCTGATTTCTTAACACTGCACAACACTGTAAATTCCCGTGTGGTCTAGTGGCGAGGTATTGCAGTTTATTCACTGTTTATTCACAAAAAAATGAGCACGTGTGGCATCCATTGCGATAGGCATCTAGTCACGATCAAAGTTAGGCACTAACTGTTGGAGTGTTGGTGACGGGGAAACAGAGTTGCCAGATCGCAGTGGCCACATTACCAAACTCCTCAATTTTCATTACCAAATTTAACTTTTCATTACCAAACTCGTAAGGCTAGCATTTATTCTTCACTAATTATATATATGCACAAGTGGAATTACATGTAATCACTCTCCTTATAATTAACAGCATGTTGATTATTTTCATGCTATGTAGGCTAGGAGATTAATCAGAGAGAGCAAACATCTCAACAGTTACTTCAACAAACAAGGGATGAGGCTATGGCACACCTAATGTCTGACTTGGCTCGTATCTCTGACTGGGGTAAAAATAACATGGTTGTTTTTAATGCATCTAAGACTCAGTTCTTACACCTATCAACCCGACAAAATCTTCCACAGGTATACCCACTAATGTTTAATAATATTCAGCTTAATCCTGCATCATCCTTGAACATGCTTGGGGTTTCATTTACTCGGGACTTATCTTGGAAAGATCATATTACATCTCTTGTAAAATCTGCTTCCAAGAGATTGGGTGTGCTAAGCCGACTCCGCTCTTTCTTTACCCCTGCACAATTGTTGACTCTATACAGGGGTTTTATCCGCCCCTGTGTGGAGTACAACTCTCATGTGTGGGGAGGCTCCCCACATACAGCTCTTCTCAATAGGGTGGAATCAAAGGCTTTTCGTCTCATTAACTCTCCTCCTCTTATTGACTCCCTTCAACCTCTGTCTCTTCGCCACACTGTTGCATCTTTATCTCTTTTCTATCGCTACTTTAATGGTCACTGCTCCTCTGAACTGTCTGCTTGCATTCCTCCACCTCTACGACTGGCGCGTAGCACCCGTCTGGCAGCAAACTCTCATCCCTTTTCTGTCCAACCCTCTAATGCAAGAGTTAACCGTTACTCCCAGTCTTTCATTTATGCAACAGGTCAGCTCTGGAACTGTCTCCCTCTGTCTGTATTTCCTGCTGCCTATGATCTCCAGTCTTTCAAACGCAGTGTGTCCAGGCATCTCAAAATGATCGGATTTTGAATTTGGCTCTCTATTGTATTTTGTTTTTCTCTTGGAGGGAACTGTTACTGTGGACTCATGGCCTTTGGTTCCTTCTTCCTCGCATTAAAAAAAAAAAAAAAAATCCACCATCTCCATCCTGTGTATCCTCATGCATGTGAAAAATCCATTTGGCAATGCATTATTCTGATTCATCACCAAACTAATTTTTCATTACTAAATTGGCCCACATTTGGTAATGAAAAAAAACAAATGGCAACCCTGACAGGGGAGGGGGGAGGAAGGAAGGGGTGAAGGGGCCATGGTGTAAACCAGCTTTTCTGTGCCGCGCGACCATTTCAAATTACGAGTGGGAAAAAATTAGGATTTTGGGGGGATTTTTTTCTTTTTTTTTGGGGCCATTTTTGGGTTCCGTAGGTCCAGGCCCACAATGTCCGGTAAGTGGGGTGTCCGGAAAGTATGGGGATTACTGTATTTGGTTTGACTTTTTTTAACGTCATTATCAGTTACTCCATTATTGTTGTTATTCTCTTTATTAAGCTAGATATGGAAAGTCAGGAAGCAAAAGAACTTATAAAGTCCAGAAGTGGATGTGTGAAGACACATAGGACAATGGCCACACCATTTTTTATTTGGCAGTCAGAGGAGCAACTCTGCATCACAAATGTTTGAAGGGTGATTTATTTTGCATCATTTTCTTCATTTATAAGGCTCCAGCATGCTTGCATGCGTTGATCTTAGGCACTTAATTGTGGCTGTCCATGCTGCTTGATTGCTGGCAGACTCCCTAATCATTCTCTTATTCCTGAGGTCAGACTCTTTGACCTCGTCCTAGGTCATTTTCGGTCTGCCTCTTGCAACCCTACCCCTGCTGTTCACACATCTCAACTTCTACATCCAGTCGTCATCCTCCATCCTCTCAACATACCCAAATCATCTCAGTCTACCCCTCCTCATCACACAAATACATTCCTGTCCCATCCTTCCTTTCAACTCTTCAGTTGTAATCCTAGCCTCCTCAGGCCTCGCATTCAAGAACGCATTACACATGTATTTAATCATTGTCATTTTTGTACATTTGAGTCTATGAATATTCTCTTCCTTAATTGCCCAGATGTCACCACCCACTGCATTACACGTCTAACACGTCACATAGAAAGATCCCTTAGCACAGAGGGAGAGCCCTCTCAGTTTTATGAGAGGCAACAGCTCCCTGGACTTCCTCCAGCCACTCCTTACCCTAGCCACAGAGCTAGCTCCAGCCCCCCCCCCTAGCACATAACATGTTCCCCAAATCATAAAGCTCCTCCACACACTCAAGAGACTCTGTAGCAAGATCTGTTGTTTCACTTCTGTCAGTCTCTCCATACAGTACTCTCTCATACACTTTGCACACATGAAATCAGCATTATTTCACAGTATACCTCTAATACCACTGTATCCCTTGTGCATCCACTTACCACAAACACTACGAGATGGAATTACTTCCCACGCCTTTATAGCAAACTTCATGTGGCCACACTCCCTCTACTTTGACAGTACTGTCACAAGCCCTAGCTTTCATCACCTTTGTTTTATCCACATTTTCTGTCAGACCATTATATCCCATTTCATTTCTCCATATCCTGAGTCTTTGCTCTACCTCCTATTCATTCTCTGCTTGCCATCAGTATTGCTTTTTGTAATTTTTTTCTTAAGTATGTAAATACAGTAAATTGGATATCACACAGTACCTCGTATGAGGTTTGCCGAGGAAACAAGATTAGATCGGCACAATAGTGTGGTAAATGTCGACGGTATCCCTGGCAAGCTTGGAATCCGCTTGGATGGGTTCCTACCCATCAAACGAGTACAAAACAGTGTGACCAACCCTTTTTTGTGTTTTAGCATTGAAGATGTAACTTATCATAGAACACTTAATAATATTTTTAAATAAATATTAATCATTATGTAAGCCTTGAAGAGTAAATATTTCATGCATTGATGAAAACTGTGATGATGTCAATAAAATAATCATGTACCGTATTTACATTTTCGGACTTGGCTGCCAGGCACACCAAGCGAGGCAAACACAACACAGGAGAATAGTACCTCTGTGAAATACAATATCTTCAGCACCAACACTGCTTCTGGAAACTCTGAGAAAGCCATTTTAACTGATGGGGTCCCTGGATGATTTTGTCAGTTTGTATACAACGCTTCTTCTCCTTCTCTACTGAGTTGGTAAGCTCATTCTCCAGTGTCCTTGACTAGGTACAAGTGAGACAGACACTGGCAACAGTGTGAGAAGCATCATTGTCACTGACAATATGAGGAATGTGCGTGATAAGGCCTATGCCTGGTTCCACAGAACTTTTCCTCAGCAAACCTCATGAGAGGTGATACCACCCTAAAGGAGACGGACCACAGGCCCTGCCCACCCAAACAGTCCCAAGTCCAAGCATGGGACCTGGGACCCATAGTCCACCAGCCATTGTCAGCAGCTATGGCAGTGGCCTTGGGGCACCCTGCTAGGACAGCTACCGGGACACCCTCCAAGTGTGCCATGGCACTGGGAACTGTAACTGCCTTGCCATTATACACCAATTGATAGCCTGAGTGAAATAAATATTATGGATTGTTTTAATGTCTGTGTTGGAGCCAAGAAATTTTCCAGGCTTCCATTTAAATGATGAGTGATTGGCTGTGTGACCATTTCATTGAACTCTTTAATCATCATCATCATTATATCTGCACCTCCTTTCCCACCTTAGTGCAGGGTGAGGAGTAGCTACGTTTAGACAGCCAAAGTATGCCCAATTCAGTGGGTCACACTTCCATTCACTCATTATTCAAGCCCTCAAAATCCTGGATCCATCTGATAGGCCAAAAAAAATTCACCACTTTCTGTAGCTTCACATATACCTATCTGATAGAGCCAATCTGAATGCTGTCACATTAAAATGGGGTGCCAAATCCCTGGTCACGCACTTCTTTGCGCAAAATTCATCCAGCCAGCTCAGCCTCTTGTCAGTCCCTTAGCCTCACCAACTTCCATACCTCTCTTCCTCACACACTCATCCACCATATCCATCCACCTTCTTCTTGGTCTGCCTCTCCTCCCCCCTCCTTCAAATTCACTCATATATACCTTTTTCACACTCTTGTCATTCATTCTCTCCACATGACCATACCATCTTAGTACACTCTTTAATAATTCTAATTAGATATTTTCATATTCCTGTTTGTAGATCCTAGCCACTCATTTATTAGTGGAAATAAAATGATGATGATAATTGTTATTTGATTTTTTACATATGTATTTTATTTTTCAGAGTCTGGTGATGAATTGGAAGATAAGGAGGAGGAGGAGGATGTTGGTGAGAAGGAGGAGCGGTATTATTGCACCTACTTCACCAGCATTACAGACAAATTATTTCTATAGTATAAGTAAGCTATATTTTATCCCTCCAGCCTGAACATGTCTATTTTTGCTTGTTCTAGATAATGTCAGCCTGTTTTATTCAGCGTAGGTGACCACTGTACAGTAAAGGTGTCACTGAAGGCTATCTACAATCTTTCTGAAAAAAAAAAAAAAAAAAAAAATGCTAAATAAAATTATATGAAAATATGAAGAATGGAGTGAGAAGATGTCCTTGAAGTTTCTGGAAATGAAGGAGGATGAGAAGAGGTAGAGTAAAAATGAGATGGAATGCCAGAGTACATGAGAGATTGTGGCTTGGATTGGCAAGAAGGGGTGAATGCATGTTTGCCATAGATGATCTCTGGGATCAGGTGTTTGGCTTAGAGATATAAGACAGTAACTGCCAGTCGCATATTGCCTCCTTCAGAGCATAGGGGCCCAAGGCTTTGTTTCCATAGCCCAGAACATTCAAGGGCAGGTAACCAACCTACATCCCTGGTAGCATTTTACATAAAAAAAGCCTCTGGATACCTCTAGGACGTTATGCATAGGCCACAGTGAATTCTGACATGAGAGCTCATAACTGCATCCATTCATTGTTCAGACCTTTCTTGCCCCTTTTTATTAGGAGAGTATGGTATGGGTCCAGGTCTAGACTACTCAGTTGAGACATGATGAGGGTGGCCAGTCACTTTCCTTTGAGTGGCCAGTTGGTGAGCAGTTTACCCTGGCCAATGGTCAGACTTAGATCCATAACCCTTTCACATGGGGTGGCACATCAGCATGCCACTAAGGAAATGTCTGTAGCCATCTGTTGGCACATATAGCTATATTTTCTGGACTTTTCATATTTGCACACCAGTACTGGGGGCCTAATAGTGGTTCAGTATCAGGTGGCAAGAATGAAGAGTTGCCATCATGATAGAACTATTTTATTGTCTATTATTTTCGTCATGGACAGGAAGTATGTCGAGGTATGCGGTATGAGATGTTTTGCTGCCGTGGCAGCTTACTTTGATTTGATGGAAGCAGTGTCTGATGACTCAGAGTATGTTGTCAGATGAAAGAGTGAAAATGAAAGTGCTACTTAAAAAAAAAAAAAAAAAAAAAAAAAACTTCGAGTTTATCATTATGCCGAATGGCGTATGTCTGGCAGTGGAGGAGCTCCAGCACCACAGGTTTTGACAGTTCACCACACAGGTAATTATTATTATATTTTTTTTTTTTACACCATTTTACTTAGGAAAGTATGGTCTATTTTTTTGGTGTGGAATATTTTTTCAAAATAATTATCTGTATATACTGTACCGTATGTCAAAACCCCCGACATCTAGCCAAAAAAATACATCCGAAGTGAAAGGGTTAAGGGTCACATCTATTTGGAGGAGTGCCTTAACCCATTAGATTGCTAATTTTCATTTTGTTGGTAGAAGAATGGTGATCAGTCAACCATAGTTATTGCTCAGACTTAGTTCCATAAGGGCCAAATCACTAGATATTATTTTGTTGGTAGAAGAGTATTGTGTTTGGTGTAAGTTGTTTAAGAATTAGGTGGTTAGCAGAAGATGAGGAAGATCAAGAAGAAGGTGGGAAAGTACACCATATGCAGGAGAGTTCATCAGAATTTAATTGTTGTAAGGAGAGGTCAGCCAAGAACAAGGTAGAGGTGTATGTGAGGAAAGTTTATTTGATGGGGGGGAGGAGTTATTGCAGAGTGTTTTTACTTTGGTATAGTATAATGCAAGACTAATGTTGTCCAGTCTCCATATTTACATTTATCCAGTTTGTGTGTGTGTGTGTGTGTGTGTGTGTGTGTGTGTGTGTGTGTGTGTGTGTGTGTGTGTGTGTGTGTGTGTGTGTGTGTTTTCATACCTTATTGTTCTTACCTAATGGTGTCTTTACAGGAATGAGTCAAGCTCATACTGTCTTGTGTATTTAACCAGTTTTATCATATATCTCTTTAAATTTATGAATAATTTTGGCACACACTGTTTCATTTGCAAGTGCATTCCATTGATCAGTTGCCCTATTTGGGAAACTGAATTTCCTTACGTCTTTATCACCTCTCTTTTTATGTAGTTTTTTGCATTGTCCTCTTGCTGATGCTTCCGCATAGGTTATATATTCATGTATGTCTATTTTCTCTACCCCTGAGATGCATTTATGTAGCATAACCATGTCTCCTCTTTTCCTTCTTTCCTGTAGTTTTTAGATTCATTTTTTCTAGTCTTTCTTCATAGCTTAGATCCCTTAAGCATCATACCTATCTTGTAGCTACCCTTTATACTTTTTCAACCTTATCTGTGTGTTTTTTGAGATGAAGATTCGAGACTGCTGATGCATACTCAAGGGTTGGTTTGATGAATGATGTTATCTTTATCAGCATGTTCTTCATTTACATATGTGAATGCTATTCTCATATTTGCAAGCAGTGTATGCATGTTGTGTACCTTCTCACTGGTGTGGTCAGCCGGAAGTAGTCCATCCATCCATCATCCAATCCTACGTTGCCTCATGAGGAGCATAGGAGCCCGGGGCTAGGCAAGTTGGTCCTGACATTTAAGGTGAGAGTGGTCAGCCGGAGATAGTCTGTTATTGATAATCACTCTTAGGTCCGTCTCTCTTTCTGATATGTGTGGGGTTGAACTTCCTAATTTGTAATCTCAATCTGTATTTTTTTCACCTTTACCCAACTTAATTACATGACACTTGTCCACATTAAATTCCATTTTCTATTTATTGCTCCAGTCATGAAGCTTATTTAATTCATCTTGTGACTCTCTACAAGAATCTGTGTTCGTAATTTTCCTTTGTATTTTTGCATCATCAGCAAACATATTTAGATAGCTTCCATTTCCAGTATTACTGTCTATGTCATTTATATATACTAAAAACATACACGCATACCCCAGTTTAACAATGTAATTGGTTAGGTAAAACTCCATTGTTAGGCGGGGTATTGTATATCGGGGTACTTTTAACATGTATTTCGATGTGGACCATTTACCAGCCATTGGTTTCCCCCCAAACCAAGTCCAAAACCCACCCAGATCAGTGCAAAAACAGGTTTAAAGTAAATCTAAATGGCCTAACAGCTGTCAAGGAAGCTAACCTAAGCCTTATACAGTACATCCCCACAGTACGCGAGTTCCGAGTACGCGATCCACCTTGTATAAACCTTTTTTTTTTTTTTTTTTTTTTTTTTTTTTTTTTAGTACGTGAATTGAACTCCCTGTAAGGGAGACGGGCAGTGAAGAGTGACCCAAATCTGGGGTTACCCCGAGTACGCGACATTGCCCCTCCAAGAAGCGATAACGGTTGCCTACGCTCCACCCACCTGGTGCAGCAAGTGGACGAGGCCGACACGAAGCAGGAGATAGCAGCAGAAAAGGCAGCAACACCAGTGATGGAGAGTGAAGATTTGACCATGATGGAGATCAGCAGGGTACTGTGTGCCCTTGATAAATTCAATGAAGAATTCAAGGACATCGAACGCTCTCAGTTGCGAGTGGAGGAGGTGATGTCTTCACTGGATAGAACCTTCCGCTGCTACACCGACAAGCACAACCAGGAAGTAAACAGACGGAAGTAAACCCTCATCACCCATTTCCTTTGGCTTGAACAAAGTGAGGAATCACTCCCTTCAACATCAGAAGAGCCATATCCTGAGGAGGATCAAGAGGATGATGCGATGTCTGAGGTGTCAAAAATAGACTTTGAAAGGTTTATGAATAAAGTGAGTGCATTAGGTAGTGAAAGTGTCGAAAGTGCCGGTGACGAAAGTGGTGAGGAAGGTGGTGTGGTGGGTGATGCAGGAGATGCGTACTAGGTGCTTCATCCTGCCTTGGATCTTCTTCTTACCTCCATCAAGCCTGTTGTCCTCTTGGATTAAGGTGAGCAGCCATATTCTTGTTGGTTTAGTTAAGCCATATCCTTGTTGATTTACCTAGTAAAGCCATAATCTTGTTGGTTTACTTTATCTTAGGTAATATGTCTTAGATAGTTTCCCTGTACAGTACTGTACAATACTTAGGTCTGAATGGCATCTCGAGGGTTGCCCATGGAGGGGGGTGCCGCCCATATGTAATTTTTCCCATAAGTTTATGTATTCACAGTTCGAGAATTCCTAGTACGTGACGTCCTCTGCCGCCCATATAGGCGCGTACTAGGGGGATGTACTGTATCTGTAAATAACTCACTAATAGCAACAAATAAAGCCTGATAATCATAAGGAATAGGTTAGAAAATATCAAACACCTTTTATCACTTACTTCTTGTAAGTTCATGTCCAATCCTGGTCATCATCCTTGCAATCCCCCTTGAGGCTAGGGGACGTGTGGTGCTCCCCAACACTCAATCTTTCTCCTCAAATCCCTCAAACCTGATCTCCAGGGGAGGGTCAGAGGGGGGTGGCGACGGAGTGCAATGCAATGACTCAGGTGGAGGCGATGGATTGCGATGCGATGACTCAGGCGGTGGCGATGAGGTGCGATGCGATGGCTCTGGGGGTGGCGATGGAGTGCGATGCGATGATAGGGGAGATGATGAGGGAGACAGCTGCAATGTCCGGTGAGGTGGCAAGGGAGACCGCTGCGATGAATGATGAGGTAGCAATGGAGTCTGTTGCAGTGGCTTTCGTCATGGCGAGGGAGACAGAGACAGTGGCTGAAGTGGTGTGGGAGATGGAGGCCAGGACGAGGAAGGCGGCGATGGAATGGCAGAGTGCCTTAGTGGGGACACAGGTGACATGGGAGACAGTGATTGGCAGGAGGTTAGGTCCAGCAAAACGGGCCAAGCACATTCTTGGAGGGAGGTGTCCCTGGGAGTTTCTCTCTGGTTTACAGCTGGGGAGATGCTCTGCTGGTTGAAGACTGAGGAGATCCTGTGTGAATTGTTGGCCTGGTGGGGGCCTGCTCAAAGAAGGCTGTGATTGTAGTCTGTCTGGCCACCCTGTTCTCCTCCAGCATTGTCCTGTAGACTTTCATCCCCTCCTTGAGCCGATTAGCTGTGTCCCTGCTTCATCCTGGGAGAGGGTCGTTTGTTCGCATTAAGTCTATAATCTCGTCCAGCTTCGTTAACATCTCCTGGATTTTGATGTTGAGAGCTCGGACCTCAGGCACCTCCTCCTCCTCCTCTGCCTCCTGGTGTGCCCGCTGAATCTCCATATTGAGGAGCTCCTCATTGCTGAGCTCCTCCTTGTGGCTCTCAAGAACCTCCTCCACGTCATTCTTGTCGACCTCCCCGAAGCCCGCCTCATGCGACAATTCGACAATGTCCTGCCGCACACGCTCGACAGGTGAAGGTTGCACGCCCTCAGGGAAGCCGGTGAAGGAGTTAACACTCTGGCCACATTCTCCCCCACACACCTATTGTCGTCGCCTTGCTAACCTCATCCCATGCAGCAGTTATATTCTCAAGGGCATGGCGTATGTTATACGCCCTCTAAAACTGCTGCACTGTTATCCTGTCATCACTGTCACAGGCCCTTACCAACTGCTTTATCATGCGACAGAGGTAGTAGGCCTTAAAGCCTGCGATCACCCCTTGGTCCATCAGTTGCAACAAAGACGTGGTGTTGGGGGACAGGAACACCACCTCAATATTGCTGGCTAGGCGCGTTATCCACCACCACGAGATATCTGTTCGCCAAATTTTCACGTGACACATACCTCTTCAGCACACGAGAGAGGTACGAGTGGAATTAGGACCAACAGATATCTGAAGTCAACCCAGCCTTTTTGTTCGGCTTCCAGATAACCCCAAGGTTTTCCTTAACATACCCCACCAGAGCCTTGGGGTTCTTAGAGTGGTAGACTCGGAGCAACTTCAGCTTGAGGTCGCCCTTGGCATTGCCCCCCAGCAGCAGTGTCAGCCGGTCCTTCGAGGCCTTGAATCTTAGTGTAGACCATTCCTCTGTTGCAAGATATGTTTTGGAGGATGTTCTCTTCCAAAAGAGCCCAGTCTTGTCAAAATTCAACACCTGCTTCGCACTATAGCCACTCTCCGCAGTGATGCATTTCAGCTCATCAAGAAACGCTCCCGGCGCCACCATATCTGCACTCCCCACCTCACTGTACATCTTCACATTTGGAGATTTGCCCATCTCTTAAACTGGTCAAACCACCCATGGCACGCCTTAAAGGTCTCACTTTCATCAAGCTCACACCTGACCTTTAGTTCATCCAAGAGTGAGAGAGTCTTCTTGCATATTATGGCTTGGCTTGTGGGTGCCTTGTGCCGGTTCTGATCTTCCACCCACGTGTGCAGCATCTGCTCCAGCTCCTCCATCGCAGGCTATCACTGGCAAGTGATACTGGAGGCGGATAAGGTTGCAACCTCTCTAGCAGCAGCCTTAATGGCCTTCTTCTTCTTTATGATGGTGGAGACAGTTGACTGGGGCAGGTGGAGAGCTGAGGCAATAGAACACACACCCTTGCCTTTGTTGTACTGCTTGAGGATGTCCAATTTCACATCCAGTGACACAGTCTTACATACACGCTTCGTGGGAACATCGCCAGCACCACCACTAGCAAGCCGCTTACCACAAAGACCAGGGCCTCCACTAGCACCACCACGTGCGTCACCCGTACTAGACATTATCACACTTATTTGGGCCCAAAATCACACACAATTAGTATCACTGCTCTACTAACGGCACTGCTTGAACACAGTTACGATGCGCTATGATAGCAACTTGCGAAATGTTAGTGATGCAACACGATGTGTGGCAGGCAAGCGTAAGGGAGATCCTCACTCTGAGATGGCCAGTGCGAGAAGAGTGATATGGGTGAGCGCTGGGTAAGTGATGGTTTTGGGGCCGGCCCGAGTGTTTCTACGCATCCTGGGAGGTGGGCATGCTCAGCTGGCCATGGTAACGCACGCTATACAAAATTTTGGCGCGTTGTCTGTGGGCTTGTTATTAGAAGCCCATCGTTAAACTGGGGCTCGCCCATCAGGTATTGGGGTCTGGTGTTATTTGTACCCCCCTTGTTGAGCCAGGGTATCACATCTAGGGGTATTGTATATCGGGATATTACTGAAGTTAGTGCCAGCACTGAGCCCTGTGGTACTCCATTAGTCACTTCCCTCCATGTTGAGTAAATTCCCCTTAGTACCATTTTCATTTCCCTTTTTCTGAGAAAATCCTCTGTGTGTGTGTGTGTGTGTGTGTGTGTGTGTGTGTGTGTGTTTGCGTGTGTGCTTGCGTGTGTGCATTTGTAGTGCATGTGTGTGTGTGTGTGTGTGCATAAAACTGCGATGTAGAATAAAACGAGGAAAATAAGGTGGTAGAGAGAGAGGGAGGGAGCAATGAAAAAATGAACCAAAGAAATGAGGGAGAAAAGAATAAAAATAAAAGGAAGTGAGCAAGAAGATGATAAAGGGAAAAAATGTTAAAAGGTAAATATGCGCTACTTTCACACATTGGAGAGATAGCTGGGAGAAGGAAGGGGAGAGAAGAAAAAGGGTAGGGGAGGAGAAGAGGGCATGGATGAGAGAGTAGGGTAGGTAGGGGAAAGAGGGAGTAGGCAAAGAAAGGATAGGGAGGAGAGGAGAGAATGGTAGGGGAGGAAAAGAGGGACAGGGGGAATTGTGGAGAGTTGGAATTTTTTCAGTCTTACTGATAGTCTTAAGGTCACACTGTCCCCAGCAACACCAAGTTTTAGTCAGTGACACTTCATAGTAGAGAATGGTGTTTGGTTCTTGATTTTTTAAATATTAGATGATTTTGAGGTTGGTTGGTTCAACATCAGAGTGTAAAAATAGTGACCAGTTGCAATTCAAAATAATGTATATTGTACATAGTGTTATTAAACCTTGTTTAACAGGCTTAAGGTCACAATACCTCCAGTAATGACTGTAAAGGCTGTGACACTGTGTTACTCAGGATGGTATGTACTTCTTTTTTTGTATGTTGTATTAGTATTCAGAATGCACTGTACTGAGAATTTTACAAATATGTATGTACAGTCATGAGCAAAAGATTCTTTATCTCCCTGATGGGAGGGAAGTGGAAGACAAGGTTGGAGAAAGGCCAGGTGGATAAGCACTGGTCAGGTCAGTAATCTGAGAATGCCTCATGAGGCAGATGTTCACACAACTGAACCTGTATTCATCTCTCTCCAGTATGAACAGGTATGAGGGAGTTTGAAGGATATCCTTTTATTATTATTTGTTCTTTTCATTCCTTCTTTTTGTTTTGTTGCTGTGGCGACTGAAAAGTTAGCATCGGTGACTGCGAAGCTGCTGGCCCATTACTCCGTACCACACTAGCGACGTAAATCTTTGTCCCCTTCAAAAATGATGGTGAGGTAGATCTACGTCCTGCAGCATTGAGAAATCGTTGCAAGCAGCGGAAGTAAAATGGAAGGTAATAGTGTATCTCACTAACTTCAGACATTTCTCTGCTATGCTTACAACATTGATTTAGGAGCACAGGAGGCGAGTGAATCTTCACAGGCTCACAGCCGCTCTGCTGTCTTAGTAACCTTAAAGATTTCAGAGGTCGAGTGGCACCAGCCTGACTCGATTCAACCTACTTTCTGGCTTTGGTGATTACTTTTATTAGTGCCAGGGATCTTATATTGATGTATTAAGCCCATTTACCCAGAAAAATAATCCAAAATTGGTTTAAAAACTCACAGACGCTCTGCTGTCTCAGTAACCTCGAAGATTTCAGAGGCAGAGTGTCACCAACCTGATTCGATTCAACCAGGTATGTGGCTTTAGTGATTACTTTCATCAGTGCCAGGGATCTTATATTGATGAATTAAGCCCATTTAGCCAGGAGAAAAAAAAAATCAAAATTGGCCAGCGTAGAGGGGTATCAGCCCCCCCCCCTCCCCACGGTACGGGTTAATGCCAGAGTTCGAATCCTGTAGCAGGCAGCTGGCATCACTCAACTCAGGTGTTCATCCACCTTTGTGGATTTGTAGGTAAAATGAGTACCTAGGGTAACACCTAGGGGAGGTAAGTGTGGTAACCTGGATGATACAGTGACCTTGTATCCTAGGCTGTTGGGTGAATAACCCACCACAGTCTCAAAGGCCTGTGTTATAGTGATGAGCAGCGCAGCAAAATACCTTGTCGTGTCTACCCCCATCTTTCTTTTACCTCTGATTTTTTTTTTTTTTTTTTTAATCAATCTCCCTGTCATTCTGTATTTTTTCTTTCTGTCTGTCTGTCTTCTTGTCTTTGTGATTGTGTTTGTCTTTCTTTCTCAGTATTTGTCTCTCAGTCTTCCTTTCTTCTTTTGTATCTGTTGTTAATGTCTTCCTGTCATTTTTTTTTCTGCCTCTATCCTTTGTCTATCTTTCTTCTTATGAGTCTGTTTCTGCTTTATTTTTTCCCCATTTCCCCATCTTTCCGTCTTTTTGGGTTTTGTCTTTGTATATTTTATGTCTCTCTGTGTTTTTGCCTGTCTGTGTATCTCTATCTGTTTTCTGCGTGTCCATCCTTCACTGTGTCTGTCTTCCTGTTGGTGTGCATCTGTCTATCTATCTATCTATCTATTGCCAGACGCCTCAATCCCGTTTGGGGTGGCCACAAACAAATCGCCTCCAAGTCGCCCTGTCCCCTGCCATTTCACTGCCCTCCTCCCAACTTAAACCCCCCTCTCTCATATACCTCTCCACCCCATCCCTCCATCTCATCCTCGGCCTCCCCCTCCCTCTTCCCCCCTCCACCTCACTCACATACACTCTCTTCGTCAGTCTTTCACCCTCCATCCTCTCCACATGGCCAAACCACCTCAGTGTGTTCCTCATAACGCTTCCTATCACATCCACATCCACACCACAACGCTCCTTTATATCCTGATTCGTCAACCTGTCTCTCCACGTGACTCCACAGGCTCCTCTTGAATAACTCATTTCCACTGCTCTCACTCTTGATTTGTGTCCTTCCAACAATGTCCAAGCTTCACTTCCGTACGTTAGAGTTGGTATCACAATACTGTCATGTAGTAACTTTTTCACTTCCATGCTCACTTCCCTGTTTCTTATCACTACTTTCAAAGAACCAGCAACCTTTCTTCCCTGCTGTACCCTTTCAAGCACTTCACCCTCCAAACCTCCATCCTTACTCATCACGCTACCCAAGTACTTAAACCTACTCACATTTTCCAATTCCTCACCATCCAACCTCGCTGTACATTCACTAACTTCACCTCTCTCAGAGACCATCACTTTACTCTTCCCTACATTCACCTTTAGATTCCGTTTCTTACACACTCTCTCAAACTCATCCACCAAGCCTTGCAGCTCCCCTTCGTCTTCACTCAACAACACAGTATCATCTGCAAACAACAGTACAGGGAGTTTCCAAACACTATCCTCTCTCACCAGGGCCACTCCAACATCCACTACCCTACCTTGTACCTCTTTTATTACCCCATCCATGTACAGATTAAACAACTATGGAGACATGACACATCCCTGTTTCAAACCAACTTTCAAAGAGAAAAATTCACTAAGTTCACCATCCACACGCACTGCAGCCTTCGCACCATCGTACATACTCTTCACAGCATTCAACAACTTCCCATCTACTCCATATATTCTTAACACCTTCCACAATCCTTGTCTATCCACCCTGTCATATGCTTTCTCCAAATCCATGAAAGCCTCATACAACTTCTTTCCCTTCTCTAGAAACTTTTCCACTAAAGATCTAAGAATGAATATCTGATCTACACAACCTCTTCCCTTCCTAAAGCCTCCCTGTTCTTCTCCAACTAATTTCTCTGTTCTTTCTCTAACTCTGTCTATAAGTATCCTACCATACACTTTTCCTATTATACTAAGAAGACAAATGCCCCTATGATTACCACACACTTCTTTTTCCCCTTTTCCTTTGTGCAAGGGACTAATTATACCTGACTTCCAATCTTCCGGGACTCTACCTTCCTCGCAGGCCAATCTGCACATCTTCCACATCCATTCTACTACTATCTCTCCCCCATGCTTCAGCATTTCACCACACACTCCATCAATTCCTGGGGCTTTCCCCGATTTAACTTTCTTCATTGCTTCCACAACTTCTATCCTACTGATTTCTTCCTGTCTTCTCACCTCCCTCCTTCTCCCAGCCATTCCCCAGCCACTTATACTCGCATTACTTCCATCCTCTACGTTCAACAATTCCTTAAAGTGTTCTCTCCATCTGTTCACTTTTTCTCCCTTCTCCACTAGTAATCTACCATTTTTATCTTTCACTCCCCTGCTAACTTCACTTCCACCCTGTCCTACTCTTTTCACTTCTCTCCAGAACATTTTCTTACAGTCCCTCCACTTTACACTCATATTCCCTCCAAATTCCTCATCCACTCTCTTCTTACTCTCTCTTACTAATCTTTTCACCTCTCTCTTTCTTTCCACATATAACTCTCTCTTCCGCCTCTCAACTTCTTCCACGCCCCTATTTCTCATCCATTCATTGTATGCTTTCTTCTTTTGTGCCACAGCCTGTTTCACCTCTTCAGTCCACCACGCTGTTCCTTGCACCCCCCTCCGTCTTCCCTTCCTTCCACACACCACATCACATGCTGCACATATTTCATCTGTAAATATCTTACACACACCTTCCACGTCTCCCATCTGCTCCAATTCATATTTGCCCAATCGTTCCTCCACTTCTTTCTTATACTCTGCCTTTTTCTCATCCTCTTGTAACCTTTCCACTCTCCTTGCAACTACTCCTTCCTCTCGTCTTTCCCTTCTTCTATTCCTCCATCTTACTTGCATTCTAATTCTGGCCACCACCAAGTAGTGGTCAGAAAGTCCACTCCCCCAACCTCTATACACTCTTGCATCCATTACACATCTTCGCATCCTTTCATCCACACACACATAATCAATCATTGCCTTCCTTTCATTCAGTTCACTACCCACCCTTCTCATCACTCGCCATGTATACCTGTGGATCATTTTATGCCTGAAGAGGGTATTGGCTATCACCAACCCCCTCCCAGCACAAATGTCCACTAACGCACTGCCATTCTCATCTATCTCAGCAGGCACACCCCACTCACGAACTATTCCATCCACCTTCACATTCCCAACTTTACCATTCATATCACCAATCAAAAACACTCTCATTCCTTCCAAACTTTTCCATGCATAGGCTACTTCCACATTTGTCTGTATTTTTTCTTTCTGTCTGTCTGTCTTCTTGTCTTTGTGATCTGTCCTTATGTGTATTTATCTGCCATTTTAGGTCTACCTACACTATGTCCTGGCATCAGTCTGTGTTTCTGTCTGCCTTTGTTTGTATCTGCCTGTGTTTCTGTCTACTGTATTTCTGTTTCTCTTTGTCTGGTTTTCTTTCTGCTTGTATTTCCTCCCTCCTTTTTGTTTCTTTCTGACTGTATTTCTGTCTTTTTCATTTCATTTTGCCCTCTTTGTGCCTTTGTTTCTTTCCCTCATTTGTGCCATTGTTTCCTTCCATACTTCTTTCTTTGTGCCTTACTGTTTTTGCTTCTGTCTGACTGTTTTTCTGTATCATTTTTCCTTCATCGTTTCTTTGTCTCTTTCTTTCAGACCTCTGTATGTCTGTCTTTGCGTTTCTTTGTCTTTCTTTCTCCCTTTGTTACACTGGTGCTCGAGGGATGGGAGTGTGTGTTATGTATTCACTTACGGTATTTTTATTGTACAGGATTTGAGGACTACACTCGTTTTGTCCAGTCTCCAGCATTACAACTATCCAACTTTTCCTTGAAAGTTTGGATATTCTTAGCAGTACCACACTTTCAACTAACAGGTTCCATTTAGCTACTTCTGTTTGGAAGACTATGTTTTAACACATCACCCAGGCACCCTGGGAGCTTAAGTTTATAATTATGTCCTGTTCGTTCATCATCATCTAAGTCAGTCTTTTCAGTCCCATGCATACACTTATACGACATAATCATGTCTCCTCTTTCTCTTCTCTCATCCAGAATAGGTAATTTCAGCCTTCGTAAAAAGCACATAAAGAGACTAATGAAGAGGAAAAAGGAGGTAAGTGATGATCTAGGAAGAAAAATTAATGCAAACTACTCTGAAAATAGGAAGTTATTCTAGAAAGAGGTGTGGAAATGTACAAGTGAAAGTGGAAAGAAATGTGAAGGATGTAGGTGGTAGATAATTAACCCATGGGGATGAAGTAAGGACCAGATGGAAAGAATATTTTGAAAGCCTGATGAATGGGAATAGAGAGAGCAGAGGCACTGTAAACATGATTGGTTTTGGGGGTGTGCAGAGAAGGAATGCTGTGCCAGGAAACGTGACACTCGCACAGGTGAAGAGCGCTGTGAAGCAGCTGAAAAAATGGGAAAGCAGCTGGGGTTGATGAGGTATATGCAGAGATGATTAAGCGTAGTGGAGAGAGTGGAATGAAGTGCTTGTTGGAGATACGTAAGAAGACATGGATGAGTGAAACTGTGCCAGCAGAGTGGAAAAAGGCTGTGATTGTACCCTTGTTCAAAAATAAAGGTGAGCCAAGTGAGTGCAAGAATTACTGTGGCATGAGTTTGTTGAGTGTGGTAGGGAAGCTATATGGAAGGATTGTTACAGAGAAAGAGAGAGATCAGAAGTCCTAGTCAGTGATGAACAGGGTGGCTTTAGGAGTGGCAGAGGATGTGTGGATCAAATATTTGCAGTGAGACAGATAGTGGACAAGGCTTGTGAGAAGGACTATAAGGTGTTTATGGCATTCGTGAATCTGGAAAAAGCATACGGCAAGGTGGACAGAGAAGGATTGTGGAAGGTTTTGTGTATATACGGTGTAGATGGTAAGCTGCTAGGTGCCGTCAAGAGTTTTTATGATGGTAGCGAAGCATGTGTAAGGGTTAATGAGCATCTTAAGTGAATGGTTCACAATCAGTGTGGCCGTGTGACAAGATTGTGTGATGTTCCCATGGTTGTTCAATATATATATGGCTGGGATGATGAGAGAAGTAAAAACACGAGTAATGGAGAGAGGGATGGCATTGGTAATGAATGGTGATGGATGGAATATCCCAGATTTGTTGTATGCTGATGATGCAGTACTGCTTGCAAATACTGGACAAGAACTTGGTAGAACAGTGCAGAGTTTTGCTGACGTCTGTGAGTGTCGTGTCTTAAGAGTAAAGTGATGGTTGTTGAGAGAGAAGGTGACTCCCAGTGCGATACTGCAGTGAATGGAAAGAGACTGGAATTAGTGAGAGTTCAAATACCTGGGTACAGTGATAGAAAAGAGAGGAAAATGTGCAAAAGAAGTGGAAAGTAGAGTGACACAAGGAAGGAAAGTACTGGTGCAAAGAAGGCCTTGATAAGAATCACAGACTTTAGTGTTGCAGCTGCACGAGGCTTACATGAATGAGTGTTAGTGCCAGCTTTGATATATGGATGTGAGACTATGGTGTGGTGTGAAAATAAGTGAGAGCAGTGGAGTTGAGACTGCTGAGGAATGTATGTGGAGTACAGGCATTGGATAAGGTATGAAATAATGTGATTCGTGATGTGGAGTGAGGAAGTCTGTCAACACAAGAATCTAAGAGAGTGTACTGAGATAGCATTGCGTGCTTACTGTCACGGGGTTTTTAAGAGTATGCAATATTAAAGAATAATATTGAATAATACTTGAGAACAGGACAAAGAACTGACTTGTGAAAATCAGGCAATGATTATGTCGGCTTACTTCGCCGATTCTCTAAGGACGAGAATTTATAAACTTTCTCAACAGTACACCGCAGAGACTAATTATTCACACGTGCTGTTTATTAGTACTGTTGGCCTCTGGAGAAAGTGACTCCACCCCTGACAATCAATAACTAATGCTATTAATGATAAACAGGTTCTTGCTGGTGCATTAACTCCTAGATGGCACAACGGATTTTAAGCTTAATACAAAAGGATTGGCCTAAGTACCAGTTATGAATAATACAAAACGTTTATGCAAACTAGGAGCTGCAACTAGAATAAGCATAATATGGAGGAATAAAACACGAGTTTACATTACATTAAGCTCAAGAAAGAACTGTTAAATTTATTGATTACAATGAAATAAATTTACATTCCATGTTTCAAAATGAATTCAAAATAAGGAGACCGCACTTATTCGCTCATTCAAAAGCTAAACTCTTAAACGCAGGAAAAATGAAAAGAAAATACTGGTAAAAAAAGTGGGGTAAGCGGAAATGGACTGGGCGTCGTTGCTGAGGAAGGACACTGCCACACTTGCAGATCCTCTCGCCGGCTCACACTAGGTGGAGACTTCCAGAACCCTCTGAGGAATGACCTGGTCTCACGGCACTTCAGTCCTAACTGAGTTCAAATCGTGAGAGAGAGGTGAGTGTCGAGCTGCACTTGCTAACGGCTAGAATGAGCGAAACACATCCATAACAAATCACTCAGTGGAGGTGCTAATGTTGCGCACAAAGACGATCACTTATGAAACCGTGAAAAATGGTTCTGAAAACACTTCCGATTGGGTGAATACATGGCAGTTGACTGAGTGATACGTACAGGGATTCCACTAGAATTCGCGGTTTCCCATAAAGTTCAGTGTCACGAGTTTATTTAAATATACGATCGCGCCAACTCGTGACATTACGCCCCATCAAAATGAATTTCTTTTTCTCGGGGGGGGGGGAATCAATATGCAGTACATATAAATCCTAACTCAGTCACACAAGATTCACACTGTGGTGTGTGTGTGCTATCCTGCTACAGGAGAAAGTCACAGTTGCCAGTGAGCGAAAAAAAAAAAAAAACTCGTATTTATGTTAATTGAAGCAAGCTTGAGGAAAAACTCCGTGACGACGGTGAAAAATCCTGTACTCAGGTCAAACTGAGCAAAAAGTTCGCTACATTTACATTAACAACTAATTGTTATGTAGCGTGATGTATGTAATACATGGTGTGGGTGTGACAGTTGTGGTGTAACTGTACCTATGTGTAAAATTACATAATGCAAGTCAATAGTAAATGATGATGACGAGGCAGAAGAGAAGAGGTGGCGGCATGCGTCAGGGACGATCAGCTGTTCTGCACAGCAATGCTGCACCCGCCAGCTGCACCTGCAAAAGCAATCAAGGTGGAGCAGCAAAAGTGTCATTTCTCTCTCTCTGCCTAGCAATCAGTACTTATGTTACAAAAAGTTCACTGTTTACATTATTAACCAGGAAACGTAGTCAAGGCGTCTCTGCAGGGCATCATAGCTGACCCAGTTTACTGGTTAAACCCTATACCTAATTAGCGAAAAGACTGGGCGTTTGTGCAGGACATCAAATGCTGCAATTTGTTAAATTAACCAGGGAACGTGGTTATAAGCGAAAAGACTGGGCATCTGTGCAGGACATCAAACGCTGCAATTCGCTAATGGAGCCCGGTTTACTGGTTAAACCCTATACCTAATTAGCGAAAAGACTGGGCGTTTGTGCAGGACATCAAACGCTGTAATTCGCTAAATTAACCAGGGAACGTGGTCATGAGCGAAAAGACTGGGCGTCTGTGCAGGACATCAAACGCTGCGATTCGCTAATGGAACCCAGTTTACTGGTTAAACCCTATACCTAATTAGCAAAAAGACTGGGCGTTTGTGCAGGACATTAAATGCTGCAATTCGCTAAATTAACCAGGGAACGTGGTCATGAGCAAAAAGATTGGGCGTCTGTGCAGGACATCAAATGCTGCGATTCACTAATGGAACCCAGTTTACTTGTTAAACCTTAAACCTGATTAGCAAAAAGTCTGGGCGTTTGTGCAGGACATCAAATGCTGCAATTCACTAATGGGACCTGTGTTAGTTATCAGCTAGCAGGCGAGACATCAGGTCTGCTCCTACATTGTCACTTCCCTTGATGTATCTTACAACAAGGTTAAACTGCTGCAAATACAGTGTCCAGCGTGTCAGTCCTGCATTAGCCGTCTTGGTCGTGCTGAGACTAGTGAGTGGCATATGATCAGTTTCCAGAGTGAATGGTGCCCCATATAAATAATAATATTTCTTAACACCATCAACCACAGCCAAGAGTTCCTTCTCAACAGTACTGTAATTCCTCTCGGCGGGTTTTAGCTTATGGCTGTGGTATGCCACTGGGAAAATTCCACCTTCTGATTCCTGCATTAATACGGCACCTACTCCATCTTGTGAAGCATCAGTGTGCAGTATGAAAGGTTTGTTGGAATCAGGCAACTGCAAGATAGGCTCCTTACACAGCATATTTTTAAGGGTGGCAAAAGATCTCTCTTGCGCTTCTCCCCATTCAACGGTGTTTGGAGCATGTTTTCGAAGCACCTCATACAACGGTTGGGCAAAAAGAGCAAAGTTGGAGATAAAACTCCTATAATACCCCACTAGGCCAAGGAATGCCCTAACCTGTTTCTTGGTCACGAGTCTTGGGGCTTCTCTAACTTTCCTACTCTTGTCACCCTGACACCTGCAGCGATTGTTGCCAACAATATGTCCGAGGAACTCCACCTCACTGTGAGCAGTTTTACATTTGCTAGGCTTCACAGTCATGTTGAAACTTTGGAGTCTACTGAAAACAATTTCCAAGAGTCTGAGGTGCTCCTCCAACGTGGCAGAATGAACGAGGACATCGTCAACGAACATTTCTACTCCTACGATACTATGGAGCACTTGTCTCATGGCACGATTGAATACTGCAGGGGAATTGGTAAGTCCAAATGGGAGGACTTTATACTGATACAACCCCCTAGGAGTAGCAAAGGCAGTGAACTGACGGCTCTCGGGGTGAAGGGGAATCTGGAAGAATCCCTTCGCCAAATTGAGCTTTGTGAAATATTGTGACCCTGCCAGCTTGGAGAAGATGGCAATGTGGTCATCCATCGGTTCAACATTCACTTTGGTGATTGCATTGAGCCTCATATAGTTGCCACAAATCCTGACTCCACCATCTTTCTTGCGAACTACTACCATTGGACTGCAGTAAGGAGATGAGGACTTTTCAATAATACCTGCAATCTCCATGTCAGCAATTTCATTGTCTATTGCGCCCAGCAGTCGCATGGGAATTGGATATGGCTTAACCTTCATGGGAATATCGCTGGTCAACTCAATTTTGTGACAATCAACCTTTGCAAGTCTAGGTTGGTCAGAGAAGACATCAGCTTACTGACAGAGCAGTGACCTTATGGCATTCTGATCACCCATTGCTAAGTCAGTGTTAAGTAAAACATCTCCGACAGTCTCTTCCTGATTGAACTGAACGGTTAAGAGCTAGTCATCATGGTCACCAGCTGGGATCACCGTGGCTGCCGCGGTTTCTTCCAGTGGCTGGTCACTATCATCAGCTACTCGTAGGCCAGTCTCCTCGGGGTTTGACTCATGATAAGCCTTCAACATGTTAACGTAGAACCTTTTGCGAAGATTCCCCATCTGAATTATGTAGTTGAGGTCTGAAATGCGCTCTACTACATCAAATGGACCCTTCCACTGTGCCAGCAACTTGTTCTGGGCAGTGGGGAGTAACACCAAGCATTTATTGCTTGGACTAAACTTCCGAAGCTTTGCCTTCTTATCATAATAGGCTTTCTGAACTTCACGCGCCTTGATCAATTCTTCCTTAGCTAACTCGCACGTCGACTGGAGGCGGTCAGCTAGATCAAGGATGTAGGTGTAGGTGGTCTTGACTTCAGGGTCGGGTTCTTCATCGTCCCATAACTTGCGAAGGACTTGAAGTGGTCCACGGACCGACCTTCCATGCACCAGTTCAAAGGGTGAGAACTTCAAGGAATGCTGTGGGGCTTCTTGATAAGCAAACAGAAGAGGAGCAATGAACCGCGGCCATTCCTTTGGCTGTTCGGCGGCCATGTGCTTTAACATCTTCTTGAGAGTCCCATTGAACCTCTCACACAGCCTGTTGCACATGGGATGATAAGGCGTAGTTCGCAGGCCTCGGATGGACAACAACCTGAATGCTTCGTTCATCATTGCAGAGGTGAACTGTGAACCCTGGTCGCTTAAGACCTCTTTGGGGATACCTACGCGACAGAACACTTCAATGAATGCCTCAGCAACAGTGACGGCCTCTATATTCTTAAGGGCCACGGCTTCAGGCCACCGTGTGCTGAAATCAACAAAATAATAGTGAGGATATACCTTGATCCATCACTTGACCTAGGAGAGATTGGCCCAACAATGTCAACTGTTACTCTCTCGAACGGTTCAGAGATTACAGGCATTGGTTTCAGTGGCGCAGGATGGACACGTCCCCGGTCACTGGTACGCTGACACACATCACAGGAACGCACAAGCCTTTTTATTTCCTGTCCCATTCCTAGCCAGAAAAAGTCAGCATGGATGCGGTCAGAGGTTTTCTTTTGGCCCATGTGACCTCCCATGACTGAACAATGACCTAATTTGAACACTGCCCGGCGGTACTTCGTGGGAACGACAAACTGCAGTCGAACCTTGCCGTGGGGTGTTTGTGACTCACGATATAGCCGTCCTCGCTTGCGAAGGAACCTGGCTTGACCTCCCCGTGAATACTTAATCACTTTACCCTCCAGCTTCTTACGCGCTGAGGCAAGTGTCGGGTCAGACTGTTGTTCTTGGACAACGTCTTGACTACGAATCAAATCTTGCGGCGTTGCGACGGTCAACGGGCTGACACGATTTGGAGCCTTGGCCATGGCTCGTGTTACTGCAACAGCCGAAGTCTGAGTAGCAACATTTACGGCACAACTGTTTTTGACGCCCGGTATGTTGCCAATAATGAGGTCAAACAAGGGTTCTGGCATGACAGCAGCAGCTGTCAAGCCAGTGTAGGAAGGAGATGCCACCTGGATACGTGCCTCAGGGAACAATCTCACTGACCCATCAATAAGTCTAAATTGGATCTGCTTACTCGTGTACTCGTCAGGCCAAACTAAACTTTACTTGACAGAGCAACCTGAGGAACCATTATCTCTCAGGACATTTACAGAAACACCTCCCACAAACCCTGGCTGAACAAGAAAGGCAGTGTTACTGTTGGAAGGGTCTGAGGAGGTAGCAGCCAGTCATTGGGGAGACTGCGGAACAAACGATGCAGCAAATGTGGCACCCTGAGAACTTGATACCTAAGGGGTCGTGCTCACCATCTGAGGAGCTGGAGCATTGACCACCTGTGGAGAAGGGTTCACTGTCACTGGGGAACTAGTGAACTGCGGAGAAGTACCTGTACTGGTGGGATTGGCACCACTGTACGCTTGTTGTGGCATAAGGGCTGCAGTTGCATCCTGCCTCCGATACACCAAAATCGATTGTCCTGACTGAGGGTTACATGGTTTGTCCTTGCCCTGCTGCTGCTTGAAATACCGGTACTGCTGCTGGTTAGGGTTCTGCTTGTCGTACCGCTTCCACTCAGGTTTCTGAGTGTTTTGCCCCTGGTCCTTTTTCTGCGGTTTTGGACCTTGGCCATTATTCTGAGAACGGCCTTGTTGCTGGGGTTCAGTCTGAAACGGTTTCCCAGATTTATCAGGTTTCCTGTTCCAGGTATTCTGCTTTGCGAGTTTGATACCTGTATGCAGTGAAGAATGCATCAGCCTTCTCCACCATTTGGCTGGCATCTCTTACCTGGCAGATCTTAAGCTGAGCCGTAAGTTCAGTAGGCCACGACTTTTCTAGCTGCATGCGCAGCATAAGGTCAATTATCCCCTCATGCATGGAAGGAGTTTCATCTTTCCTCATCCACTCATCTAAGTAAGCAGTAAGCCGGTCAAGAAACTGAACGGCAGTCTCTTTTTCCTGTTAACGCACCCTCATGAACTGACTCTTGGTGTCGTCAACTGTGAGACTATACGCTTTGACGAGTGCGGCCATCATCATCTCATACGTGAGATTGACTCCACGAATTCTGTGGAAAATATCGAGAGCAGGGCCCTCAAACAGGCTAAGAAACTGAAGCCGCTTAGCTGCCTCATCCAACTGATAAAGTTGAGCCATGTCTTCAAAACGAGCTAGGTATGGCTCGATTCGCTCGCCTTCCTTGTATGGAGGAAGCTTGATGTATGGGGTCGCCATAATATGTGCAGGGATAGGCTCGTGGAGCTTGGGCCAGCTGCACCAGATGTGTCTGAAACCAAGGAATCTCGCTTGAGCTTCAACGTTTCAAGTTCATGTTTTTTGCGTGCTTCTCGCTCGGCACGTTCGTGTTCTCGTTCTCTCTCTCATTGTTCATGCTCGTATTCACGTTCTCTCACATTGTTGTAACTCGTATTCACGTTCTCTCTCGCATTGTTCTAACTTGTGTTGACATTCTCTCACGTTCCTCGTGCTGTTCTCGCTCATGTTCGCGTTGTTCTCGCTCGTATTCGCGCTGTTCTCACTCGTGTTCGCGTTGGATTCTACGCTCTTCACGAGCATCATTCTCACGTTGCTGCTTGTGACTAAGCCAAGAGAGGACATAATCCTTTACTTCTGTGGGGTCTGTAAGCCCCATATCTTTGGCTTCCTGTACATAGACATTGGTAGTCATGATGCTGACTCAATCTAAATGAACTAGAGACTCAGGACTGACTGCAATTTTGCAGAGAAAGATGCCAATAATCGAGAATAAAGAATATAGGCACAGGTTAGTGGTGACCAGTTTTATGTAATTAAACTGGTAAAAAAAAGAAAAACAAAACAACTGATTGTGAAAACTATTACGTAAATTAATAGAACTGAATCAATAATCACCAGTAAGATAGTGCCTATAGACTTTAATGATAAGTACCTAAGTATGAGTGAGTGAGTATTGTCTCATGAATAACTTTAGAGCTATAGGAGTTAATATCCTGGCGAGGTTGCCAGATGTCATGGGGTTTTTGAGAGTATGCAATATTAAAGAATAATATTGAATAATACTTGAGAACAGGACAAAAAAATTGACTTGTGAAAATCAAGCAATGATTACTTTATCCCGGCTTACTTCGCCGATTCTCTAAGGACGAGAATTTATAAACTTTCTCAACAGTACACAGCAGAGACTAATTATTCACACGTGCTGTTTTTTAGTACTGTTGGCCTCTGGAGAAAGTGACTCCACCCCTGACAATCAATAACTAATGCTATTAATGATAAACAGGTTCTTGCTGGTGCATTAACTCCTAGATGGCACAACGGATTTTAAACTTAATACAAAAGGATTGGCCTAAGTACCAGTTATGAATAATACAAAACGTTTATGCAAACTAGGAGCTGCAACTAGAATAAGCATAATATGGAGAAATAAAACACGAGTTTACATTACATTAAGCTCAAGAAAAAGAACTGTTAAATTTATTGATTACAATGAAATAAATTTACGTTACATGTTTCAAAATGAATTCAAAATAAGATCGCACTCACTCGCTCACTCAAAAGCTAAACTCTTAAACCTAGGAAAAATGAAAAGAAAATACTGGCCAGAAAAGTGGAAATGGACTGGGCGTCTTTGCTGAGGAAGGAAACTGCCACACTTGCTGATCCTCTCGCTGGCTCACACTAGGTGGAGACTTCAGGAACCCTCTGAGGAACGACCTGGTCTCACGGTGCTTCAGTCCTAACTGAGTTCAAGTCGTGAGGGAGAGGCGAGTGTCGAGCCGCACTTGCTAATGGCTAGAATGAGCGAAACACGCCCATAACAAATCACTCAGTGGAGGTGCTAATGTCGCGCACAAAGACGATCACTTATGAAACAGTGAAAAATGGTTCTGAAAACTCTCCCGTGGCGGTTGACTGAGTGATACGTACTGGGATTCCACTAGAATTCGCGGTTTCCCACAAAGTTCAATGTCACGAGTTTAAATATACGATCGCTCCAACTCGTGACACTTACTGCATGCTTATGCTTGATGAGTGGGTCACAGATCATCAGTGTGGAGTGTAAAATTTGTCTGACTAAAATATTATAATGTTTGGTTAGGTATACGTGGGTTGAATCACATGATAAAAACACGATTTTTAAAACCAGTTTTCCAGCACCATGGGTATAGAAAATGTTTAGGGCCATTGCAGCCTAGGGGTTAACTGAGCAGAAATTAGAATATGCATCATCTCCCTTTATTTATTTATTTTTTTGGGTGAAGATGAACAGATGAAGAAAAAAAATCCATACACCAATATTACAGGTGTCCTCCATTCATTAAAAAATCTGTAATAGTTGGATATGAACTGCTGTAGGTTGAAGTTTGAGGGGAAACCATTATGGGGAAGTGAGTTCCAAAGAGAAGCAGCTTGGGGAATAAAAGAATTTTAATAGGCAGAAGTTCTGCAATATGGCAGTATGACAGTCCAGTCATGAGCACTACCAGATGTCTGTGTAGCACAGGGGAAGGCTTGGAGAGGTAGCACAATGGATGCAACTTCATCTGAGCATTTGCCATAAAGGCATCTTTAAGACATTGCAAGGGAGACAACATTCCTTCTTACTTGTAGAGGAGATAGTTTACTTGTAATTGCAGGGTTATTAATAATTAATATAATTTTGTTCTGAATTTTGTCTAGTTGTTTTAGTGCAACCTCTTCTCATCCACTCCGCCAGGGTGAGCAATATTCGAGCTGAGAGAACACTTGACTCTTGTAAATTATACCTAACTGCTCACCAGTAAATAAGTTACGGTTTCTGTACAAGAATCCAAGCTTCTCTGAAGCAGTTTTAGCAAGTGATCTGATATGAGAGGTCCAGCTGAGAGTACTGTTAAGTGAAACACTGAGAATTTTGATATTTTTAGAGGTAGGAACATTGGTTGCATTTAAGCTACTATAGGAATCAAGCAATATCTGTCTATTAGTAAATTGTATATATTTGGTTTTCCTAGCATTAAATGAGGCATTGTTTTTTTGTCCCCATTCATTGACTTAGATAAGTCTTGATTTATGGAGTTTGCTGTACTAAGTTGAGAGTTAGAGATATTAAACTTTGTGAATGGTTGTTTACGTGTGAAGAAACTGTGAAGTGTTGAGCCACCTATATATGAGTGAATAGGATTATGGGTGATAGGCAAGATATTATGAATATGAATTAGGAATAGGGTTGGAATCAGGACTGATCCTTGTGGCATGCTGGCATTAACTGAGTGGAAATTGGAATATACATCATCTACTTCTATCTTTCTGTTGCTGGGATATGAGGAAATCAGCAGAATAAAAGGTGATAGACCATAGCAAGGGAGTTTGGATAGCAGGGAATGATGGCATGCAGTGTCAAGGGCTACTGCAGTCTGCAGGGCTATTCAACTGGCAACCTGCAGGTGAAATCATGCCCTTGAGCTGTTTTTGTTTGTCTCTTTGATCAACTCAAAAGAATGGAAATAAAGCACAACAGAAAATTTTGCATTTTTCTTTTTATTTATGTATTTACCGGAAAACGTAAACACAAATAAAATGTGAATTTCTCATTTCTTCCTGTGTATTTGTGTTTTGATAGAAAAAAAAAAAAACAGGTAAAATAATGTGTCTCTTTTGTTAATCAGTTTCATAATTAGACTCTACTTTTAAATTAGTTGAACGTCCCTGGGTTACTGCGTGGGTTTCACCATGTTAGTCAGTTGACTAATGAATGGTATGAGTCAAAACAATGAGTTCAGTGTATCAACAAAGGATCTTTCATGGCAAGAACCATACTGTCCGTCACAAATTAAGTTGTTGTATTCAGGATGTTTAACAATTCACCAAAAGAAGATGCAATAGCTATTGCTCTGTAAGAGGGATCGGAGGAACTTCCTTTCATTGGAACTGGGTGGATATTGGCTTCGTTCCAAGAATTTGGGAATGAGTACGTATGCGTAGTCAGAATAATTTAGCTAGAACAGGAGTAAGTTCTGGGGAGCACTTTTTCAAAATGATTGGAGGAATTCCATCTGAGCCTGGAGCTTTGTTAGTTGGTAAATTGCCTCTGGGAGTAGAGGGGGCTTTGAAGAATACTCCCCCAGTATCCCTGCTTGTCGTAAAAGGCGACTAAAAGGGTTGGCGGAGGGTTAGTGCCCCTCCCCGGAAAACAACTACCAAAAAAGACAAACAATAAGCCTAGGACAAGGACTGACCAAAAGATGACGACCAAGGACCGGACAAAGGACATGGTAATCGGAACGTGGAATGTAAGGGGAGCGAATGATGAGGTGAAAGAGAGAGAGATTGTCCAGGTGCTTGAGGGTGCGAAAGTTGATGTATGCGGAATAACTGAAACGAAATGGAGAGGTGAGAATGTGCGTGAATGGGAGTATGGATGGGGTATACTGTATGTGCATGAGTAGGTGAGAACGAGAGGGCAAAAGAAGGAGTATGTATAGTCGTGAGTAAAAGATGGAAGAAGAGCATAAGAGAATATGGATCAGTTGGCTCTAGGATTGTGTGGGTAAGATTGAAAGTTGGAATACAAATGTGGGCGATTGTGTGTGTGTATGCGCCAACGCAAGATCGTGCAAGCGGAGTGAGAGAAGAGTTGTGGACAATTGTGGAAGTGTGCATGGAAAAGTTTGGAAGGAATGAAAGAGTGTTTTTGATTGGTGATATGAATGGTAAAGTAAGGAACGTGAAGGTGGATGGAATAGTTGGTGAGTTGGGTGTACCTGCTGAGATAAATGAGAATGGCAGTGCGTTAGTGGACATTTGTGCCGGCAGGGGGTTGGTGATAGCCAATACCCTCTTCAGGCACAAAATGGTCTACAGGTAGGCTATACATTGCGAGTGATGAGAAGGGTGGGTGGTGAACTGAATGAAAGGAAGGCAATGATTGATTATGTGTGTGTGGATGAAAGGATGCGAAAATGTGCAATGGATGCAAGAGCTTATAGAGGTTGGGGGAGTGGACTTTCTGACCACTACTTGGTGGTGGCCAGAATCAAGGTCCAATTAGGTTGGAGAAATAGAAGAAGGGAAGGACGGCAAGAAGGAGTATTTGTAAGGAGAGTGGAAAGGTTACAAGAGGATGAGAAAAAGGCAGAGTATAAGAGAGAAGTGGAGGAACGATTGGGCAAATATGAATTGGAGCAGATGGGAGACGTGGAAGGTGTGTGCAGGATATTTACAGAAGAAATATGTGCAGCATGTGATGTGGTGTGTGGGATGAAGAGAAGACGGAGGGGTGTGCAAGGAACAGCGTGGTGGAATGAAGAAGTGAGACAGGCTGTGGCACAAAAGAAGAAAGCATATAATGAATGGATGAGAAATAGGGGCGTGGAAGAAGTTGAGAGGCGGAGAAGAGAGTTGTATGTAGAAAGGAAGAGGTGAAAAGATTAGCAAGAGAAAGAAGAGAGAGGATGAGGAATTTGGAAGGAACTTGAATTTAAAGTGGAGGGACTGTAAAAAAATGTTCTGGAAAGAGGTGAAAAGAGTAAGACAGGGTGGAAGTGAAGTTAGCAGGGGAGTGAAAGATTACTACTGTAGTGGAGAAGGGAGAAAAAGTGAGCAGATGGAGAGAACACTTTAAGGAATTGTTGAACATAGAGGATGGAAGTAATACGAGTATAAATGGCTGGGAGGAGGGAGGTGAGAAGACAGGAAGAAATCAGTAGGATAGAAGTTGTGGAAGCACTGAAGAACGTTAAATTGGGGAAAGCCCCAGGAATTGATGGAGTGTGTGGTGAAATGCTGAAGCATGGGGGAGAGATAGTAGCAGAATGGATGTGGAAGATGTGCAGATTGGCCTGGGAGGAAGGTAGAGTCCTGGAGGATTGGAAGTCAGGTATAATTATTCCCTTGTACAAAGGAAAAGGGGAAAAACAAGTGTGTGGTAGTCATAGGGGCATCTATCTTAGTATAACAGGAAAAGTGTATGGTAGGATACTTATTGACAGAGTTAGAGAAAGAACAGAGGAATTAGTTGGAGAAGAACAGGGAGGCTTTAGGAAGGGAAGAGGTTGTGTAGATCAGATATTCATTCTTAGATCTTTAGTTGAAAAGTTTCTAGAGAAGGGAAGGAAGTTGTATGCGGCTTTCATGGATTTGGAGAAAGCATATGACAGGGTGGACAGACAAGGATTGTGGAAAGTGTTAAGAATATATGGAGTAGATGGGAAGTTGTTGAATGCTGTGATGAGTATGTATGATGGTGCTAAGGCTGCAGTGCGTGTGGATGGTGAACTGAGTGAATTTTGCTCTTTGAAGGTTGGGTTGAAACAGGGATGTGTCATGTCTCCATGGTTGTTCAATCTGTACATGGATGGGGTAATAAAAGAGGTACAAGGTAGGGTAGTGGATGTTGGAGTGGCCCTGGTGAGAGAAGGTAGTGTTTGGAAACTCCCTGTACTGTTGTTTGCAGATGATACTGTGTTGTTGAGTGAAGACGAAGGAGAGCTGCAAGGCTTGGTGGATGAGTTTGGGAGAGTGTGTAAGAAACGGAATCTAAAGGTGAATGTAGGGAAGAGTAAAGTGATAGTCTTTGAGAGAGGTGAAATCAGTGAATGTACAGCAAGGTTGGATGGTGAGGAATTGGAAAATGTGAGTACGTTTAAGTACTTGGGTAGTGTGATGAGTAAGGATGGAGGTTTGGAGGGTGAAGTGCTTGAAAAGGTACAGCAGGGAAGAAAGGTTGCTGGTTCCTTGAAAGCAGTGATAAGAAGCAGGGAAGTGAGCATGGAAGTGAAAAAGTTACTACATGACAGTATTGTGATACCAACTCTAACGTATGGAAGTGAAGCTTGGACGTTGCTGGAAGGACACAAGTCAAGAGTGAGAGCAGTGGAAATGAGTTATTTAAGGGGAGCCTGTGGAGTCACATGGAGAGACAGGCTGACAAATGAGGATATAAAGGATCGTTGTGGTGTGGATGTGGATGTGATAGGGAGCGTTAGGAGGAATACACTGAGGTGGTTTGACCATGTGGAGAGGATGGAGGGTGAAAGACTGACGAGGAGAGTGTATGTGAGTGAGGTGGAGGGGGGAAGAGGGAGGGGGAGGCCGAGGTTGGGGTGGAGAGGTATATGAGGGGGGTGTGAGTTGGGAGCGGGACAGTGAAATGGCGGGGGACAGGGCAACGTGCAGGCGATTTGTTTGTGGCCACCCCGAACGGGATTGAGGCGTCTGACAATAGATAGATAGATAGCATTGGTAGACATCAGGAAGGGCAACCGGTCATAAAGTATTACATGCTCCAAAACCAAAGTCTTCTACCCAGGGGCAGTGCTTTAGCCCTTACTGAAAAACAGGACACGGTGTTAATATATATATATATATATATATATATATATATATATATATATATATATATATATATATATATATATATATATATATATATATCCATCCATCCATCATCCAATCCTACGTTGCCCCATGAGGAGCATAGGAGCCTGGGGCTAGGCAGTTGGTCCTGAAATTTAAGATTAGAGTGACCAGCCTCACTCATTCCTGAGTGGCATTACATGAGCAATAAACCCCAACCATCCCTTGGATATAAACCTTCAACGGCTCAATCCGATTGGAGTGCAATAATTACCCGCTAAACCATCAGGTGCCAAGATTTGGTTATATGGTTACCACCCAGCATAGTAAATGGTTTCCTGGTGTACAGGAAACCCTTTGACTTGTCACTCATGTTGGGTGCCCCACAGGCAAAGGGAAGAGGAAAGAATGAAGGAAGGAAAGACAGAAGAGGGAGTGTAGGGTCACCTGTAGGCAGAAGGACGGGGAAAGACTGAAGGAAAGACAGAAGAGGATGGAAGGAAAGAAGGATTGAGGAGAGGAAAGGGCAGACACCCGAGAGCAGCACTACATCGAGTGAGTGGATGGTGAGTGCCTCCACCTACCACAAATATATATATATATATATATATATATATATATATATATATCTATATATATATATATATATATATATATATATATATATATATATATATATATATATATATGTGTGTGTGTGTGTGTGTGTGTGTGTGTGTGTGTGTGTGTGTGTGTGTGTGTGTGTCCATCATCAAATCCCGTGTTGCCCCATGAGGAGCTAAGGAGCCTGGAGCTAAGCAAGTTGGTCCTGACATTTAAGATGAGAGTGTCCAGCCTCACTCATCCCTGAGTGGCATAACATGAGCAATAAGCCCAACCACCCTTTGGATATGACCCTGTACAGGCTCAATTCGATTGGAGCACCTTAATTACCCACTAAACCACCCTGCGCCATAATTTGGTTATATGATTACCACTCAGCATAGTAAATGGTTTCCCGGTGTACAGGAAATCCTTTGGCTTGTCACACAGTGTAAAGTAACCCATAGGTAGAAGGAAGAGGAAAGAATGACGGAAAGAAAGACAGAAGGGGGATTGTAAACTCACCCGTAGACAGAAGGAAGAGGAAAGAATGAAAGAAAGACGGAAGAGGAAGGAAGGGAGGAAAGAGCAGACACCCAAAGCAGCAGTACATTGAGTGAGTGGATGGTGAGTGCCCCCACCTACCACTTACAATATATATAGATATATACAGGGTATTCAGTAAATATGTAGCAAAAATCAGGGGGTGTATTCCGGAGACAATACTGAATGCAAATTATTAAATGAGCATATTGCAAAATCTCGGTAGTTTGGGAGTTACAGCACTTCACAGGTCTGCTATGGATGTGTTGGAGTTGGGATTGTAAATGAGACGTCCATCACTTACAGTGAAATTTATAAACAGTATTATACAACATGCTTTATAGCAAATGTTCACAACTCAGGACTCCTTGCTCAATGCATGCTGCAGCCCGTGTACACGTTCCAAAGCCCCAAGATTGTTGCTGATAACATGCCACGCTGTCCTGTGCATGATACCATAATTCCTCACGGTTTGGAACCTCTGTGGCACACGCTTCGCTTTTAATGTGTCTCCATAGGTGCTTTATTCCATTATGCTGGAATAGCCTGACAAGGGATTACCTAAATGCTGTGTTTCCTGGACAGTGGATCGGGCGAGGTGGCCCAGTTTCGTGGCCACCTCGGTCACCTGGCATCACTCCCCATGACTTCCACTTATAGGGGCACAGTAAAAGCAAGGTGTATGCTACAGAGGTTCCAAACCATGAGGAATTGTGGCGTAGTGTGCAGGATGGTGTGGCACGCATCAGCAACAGTCCCAGGGCTTTGGAACATGTGCGACAGTCACTTCTGCAACAGGCTGCAGCATGCACTGAGCAAGGAGGCCGGAGTTATGAACATTTGCTGTAAATGTAAAATGTGAATGACATACCTGTGTCTGGCATATTGTATAATATTGTTAATAAATCAGTGTAAGTGACGGACGTCTCATTTACAATCCCCTGACTCCAACACATCCATACCAGGTCTGTGAAGTGCTGTAACTCCCAAACTATTGATATTTCGCAATATGCTCATTTGGTAATTTGCATTCAGTATCACCTCTGGAATACACTCTCTGATTTTTGCTACATATTTACTGAACACCTTGTATTTATAGATATACTATATATATATATATATATATATATATATATATATATATATATATATGGCACGGGTGCGGCAAGGTTTGAAATGCGCAGGCAAATTCCCCTGATGGCAACCTCCCCTGTTTGTAAACAAAGAAGATGGCGAGCACTTCAGCTGGTACCTTACTAAGAGTGATCCAACTGTGGACTTTTTTCTCTCCTATGTGGAGGTTAAACCACCAAATTCATTGTGTTAAGTAATGAAACATTAAAGATTATTTGGGTATTGTGACTAGTTTATAGGTTCGTAAAACCGCCATGAACGGGTAGTGACAAAGCACCTATCTCTGAGCTAAGACGAAGTATAATGCCTCCCATCATCTTCATCATGTATATATGAATGATTATTGATGTGCTTAATGTGAATTTTGTTGACACTTGAGCATACAAACTTTATCAAATAAACTTCTTCAATCGGTGCTTGACCAGGCAGCCTCCGCCATTTTTTATGTTTTGGTCTGTCAGCTGATCTGTGTCTACTTTGCCAAGATTTTTTTTTTTTTTTTGCTCAGCCTGCTGCACGTGGTATTGCCCAACACAAGACTATGTTTAACCTCCACATAGGAGAGAAAAAAGTCCACAGTTGGATCACTCGTAGTAAGGTAGCAGAAGTGCTGGCCATCTTCTTTGCTTACAAACAGGGGAGGTTGCCATCAGTGGAATTTGCCTGCGCATTTCAAACTTTGCCGCACCCGTGCCATAGGTAGTTTATGTGCGTGGTTCATTTTTGGAGGGTCTGGCACCTTGCTGTGTCATAGAAAACCATGCCACCCACACCCTCACCCCCACCTCCAACAACTCCAACACCACCCAGACAATCCACCTCCAGCTCCCCCACACCAAACACCTCCCCCATAATTCTGAAGATACATCAGGCGAAATGGAAAATTCCAGTGGCCAGACCAACCAGGACAATTAAGGTGTGTCCCTCGCGACCTCATAAAACCCAGGTCACCTCACCCATCTCCAGCATTCAGCCCAGAGTCACCAACCAGTCAATACACACCACATCTCCAGAAATGAAGATCAAACACGTGCTCTGGACCCCTACCCAGGGAAACAAACCGCCACCGAGGGACACCACAACTGTGTTGCCTGCGGAAAACTACACATACGTCCACCCTCGATATAGTGTACCAACCCCACCAGGAGCCAGATCTACCCACACAGCACTGGACCTCACTCCTCCGACACGTCACGCCAACCCACCAGACCGCTACATCTGACGTCTACCACCTCCAGCCACGGGATGTGATTTTTTCAGCTGCAACGGTGGTGAAATACCAAGGGGAGACCACAGGGAGGCACGCCAGGAGTGGCAAGAGCCCGTGCAAGTCGGGCATATGTCCCCAACCACCATGCGCCCCTCTTCCCCTCAACGGAATCCACGAGGTACATCTTTCTACGGCATTACCTTCTACCCGGACCAGCACTCACCAGGATCAGGGTGGGACTTGTGTAGCAACAGTCCCAAGTAGCACCGTGATGACACCCACTGTGTTTGTTGGGGAAAGGACGCCCACTGTGCTCCTTTCACCTACTGCCATCTGTAGGACCGTGACAATGCTCACCGTGCTCGTCAGGGAAAAGATGCCTACCGTGCTCCTTTCACCTACAGTCCCAAGCACGACAGCGACAATGCCCACCTTGCTCGTTGGGGAGGGAACGCCCACTGTGCTTCCCTCATCTGCAGCCCCCACAGGGAGCAGGACCATGATGATGCCCAACGTGCTCACCGGGGAGAGAACGTCCCCTGTGCTCCTCTCACCTGCAAACCCCAGGGCATAGCAGAACTTCGGCGATGCCCACCATGCCCGCTGGGGAGAAAACACCCACTGTGCTTCCCTCATCTGCAGTCCCAGGGCCTAGTGGAACCGCGGCGGCACCAACCATGCCCACCGAGGAGGGAACACCCACTGTGTAGTCTGCTACCTCTGTGGCACCCGCTGAGGGCAACGCCTCTTGCTTGGCGCACTCCTCCAGAGGCCGAGTGGGATGCCCCTCCCATTCTCCCCACTCCCTAAGGGGCAGAGCTAGCTCCCTAATGGAGTCACTGCTGGAAAGGGTCTAGAGCAGCCCCATGGTGAGTGTGGGGATACCCTCACTACAGCCAGCGCCCCTGCATCACTCTTCGCTGTCGGACTCCCAGAGAAGGAGATGCCACAGGCAGCCCCTGATGGCCTCTCAACGAAGGCAAGGCCGCAGCCCCCAGTCACCAAGGGATGTCCCCAGGACTTCCGGCTGAGACCTCCCCCAACCAGCTGGCGAACCGTCTTCCACCAGGAGTAGGTGCTAGGTAGCGCACCTACTCGCCCTGATCGGCCCCAGTCCCGAGGGCTGACACACCCACTGAGGCCCCTCCAGGGAAAGGCCTCCCTCTATGCTGCCCTGCAGCCCTCACCTGATGATCCGACATACAGCAGTGGTCCACGCCCCTTCAGAAAGTGCACACCTGATGGGACCCCTCCCACACTTGGGTGACACGTACAGTTACCCTGTCATCATTAGGCACAACTCCTATCCCTGTATCTCCTACAGTGCGTATAATCTACCACATTGTATTGTGCCCAGTTACTGCATGTTTACTGCATGTTTTTATGGTAATATACGTGTAAGATTGTGTTATGCAACGTGTTCTGAGTCCCGACTTCTCAGGCACAGACATGGTACGGTCCTGGGTTCTTTGATCCCAACCGGGTCAGCACTAGCAAGGAAGGAAAACACAAACACCACTGGTCAGAAGGCACACTTATATATTATCAAAAAACAAATACACACACCGTTCCATGAGCAGAACTGAGGAACTTGCAACGACTTAAAATAATGTTTACAACAATCACTTTCCACCTAGTTCAGCAAGTCTGACCTGTACACAGAGTTACACCTTGAGGTAGGGTTATGTCCACACAGTGTCACAGACAATATTTCACAAATGTGTTAGGTACATTATATTTAACATACACAGGCAGCATAATACAGTATACCCAATGTGACAGGCGCGTGACATGGGCGACAACATATATTCAAGCCCTTAAGCCTAGATATTCACGTGACTTAGACGAGGTCCTAGCTAGTACAATATATCCGCGTGACATGGACGATGCCGTAGCTAATCTTAGGCTATGTACGCGTCACATAGGATGAGTTTATAATGTCTCGCACTTGATTGAAGGGGGGGGGGATATTAGTAGGTCTAGGGTGGGTTTACTCACATGGGGATGAGGACTGGAGCCTGGGGAGGGGAGGGAGAGCACACGGGGGGAGGGTCACTCTGACGTATGTTGTCCTGTGGGGGCGACACCGGGGGAGGGTTGTCACTGTTGGGGAACCAACCCATGGGTGGGGGTTGAACCCTCCGTGTGCGAGATCACAGGTAGTAAAGTTCACTATGGCACACTGGGAGGGAGGGGGGATAACACCATGGCTGCCAGGGGGGAAGAGAGGTGGGGGGGATAGAGCACTGGCGAGGGTTAGGCAACACAGGGGAGATACAGGGGAGGAGTCACGGGTTGGTTCACTAGGGGAGGGGTCCAGTGGCACTGGAGAAGTGTACAATTATAGGATCTAGTACTCACAATTCTGGCGGAGTGGAGGCCACAGCCCACATGGTGGGAGATCCTACGCTGGGAGCTTCAGATGGCAGCTGGGCGTGGGAGGTGGGCCATCCGGTGGGTAGTACAGGGGAGGGTGGTCCGTGAGGTCGCCACTAGTCCTTGAGGAGGGGCGGGTGGTGTGTTGGGCGGCTCCCTAGCCACTACGGCCTGGCAGGAGGTGGGGCTCTCTGGGCTAGGGCTGAAGAGGGCCAGGAGATGCGCTGCTCGGCGCTGGCCCTTAGTTGTCGTTGGGGTCCTGGGAGAGGACCTGGGGAGGCCCAGGGCTGGGGTCGGGTGTGGAGAGGGCAGCGCCCGGGGTGGACTGCTGCCTCATTCTGCAGGGGCAGCCATCAGGGAGGATCTGTGGCCACCATCGCTGAGGGGGTCTCAGCTACTGCAACAGGCACCAGGGGAGCCCTGCTGTCTCCAGGGGCTGCAGTCTAGCCATCGGGAGGAGTCCGGCAGAGGTGAGCTGTGGCCTCTCGTCCTCGAGGGATCTGACAACACATGGGGCTGCAAGGACAGGACACCGGGCGTCCGGGACAACACGCCTGCTCTGGTCTCTGGTGGGGTCCCTGAAAAGGAGTAGAAACCACCCTCTCATGTAGAGGGGTAGGGAAAGGGGCACCTTACTTTGCCACCGGAGTGGTGGTTGGGGCAAGAGGTACCTTCCTCTGCAGGAGCCTGGGGATGGGTGGTGGGAGAGCGGCCAGGGGTCGACTCTCCTGCTTGGCGGAGCGGAGAGGCCATTCCGAAACTCTGGTCCGGGCTAGAAGGGGAAGATCCAAGGGACTCTCCCTCTGTCAGGCAGCCCCATTGGGCACAACCTGGGCTCCCCTGAGGAACAAGAGGGCACGAGGAGTTGGGGGAGGCTCCTTTAGTCACTGCAGACTCTGGCAGCAGGGAGAAGGCGCCCGATTGATTTGCCTGGCTATTGCCACAGCTGCGACGGAGGCTGCACTTTGGCAGTAGTTCTGGTGTCGGGGAGAAGGCACCTGATGGCTACGCCCGGCTATTGCCACAGTTCCGATGGAGGCTGCTTTCCAGCCATAGGGTCTGGGATTCCTGTCCCGGAGTCAGCACTGGGGGACAAAGATGTCTCATACCATGTGGTACATCTGTTAGAAAGTACCCCAGGGCCCGCCTTCCTCCTAGGGGCTGCCGACGAGCGTTGCCTGGTGGATGAGCTGACGTGCCGACTCCCAAAAGGGGTTGGCAGAGGGTGGCAAACCGACGGTCCTTCCACCCACAGTATCTCCAGTGGGTGATACTGTGCCACTGCTCCTGTGGGGGAATAGCAGCCCTTGAGGCTCCTCCTGAGTCCTCTATCAAAAAGGGGGCTGATCCAGGGGACTCAGCGTCTGAGGGCCTGCTTGGGATCTTGTCACTACAAGTCCCACCCCGATTCTGGCGAGCGTTCCCTCCGCCGGAGTGTAGTGTACTTTTCCCGTACACTGCCATGTGGTCTGGCTGCGGAGAAGAGGGGCATCGGGTCGTGAGGGAGATAAGACGCTCTTGCCTGGAAGGTATGATGGGTGAGCCAGCCTCCCTGTCATCTCCTGGTGGGGTGGGTATCACCCCCCTGTACTCTCCTCCTGGGGTGGTGGTGTCTGGCTTACCTCTCCGCACGGGTATTTCAGATTGGTTAGCCTGTGTTTTTGAGCCCTGTTCCTCTGGTTGCATGCTCTAGAGCTGGTCTTGGAAAGAACCCAAATCAGGCCCTCGCATTCAGGGAGCAAGAAGTTGAGGTCTGAGTACATAGCATAACAGTTAGTCTGTCTCCATAGGCGTAAAGGCTGGGGGGGGGGGGAAGTGCTGTCACCCACCCAGATTCGGGCAGAAATTAAAGAAATTCGGGCAAGTGATAGCGGTGGTAGTTGTTCCCTAGGCAATCTGGCTGAACAGCCCGAGTCCCTAAGGAAAGCCTCGGCCGAGACCGGACTTTCCCACAGAGCTCTCGAGGAGTGTATGTTGTGTTGTTGGCATAGGTGATTGTGTGCAATGCAGTCTTCCATAATGTGCTTAATAGTATGGAGTGCTGTGTTGCATCCTGGACAGGCATCAGCGACGAAGTCATCCCTTCTGACAACTCAAGAGGGCTGGTTGATGCCCACATCTCAGCCTGGCCAGGTGGACCCTGTCCTCACGAGGGAGATAGGATTCAGAAGGGTGGATATCAAGAGGCCGTGCAGGCAAGTGGTCACGACCCATACTTGAAACGAAATTTTGCCTGAACACAGTATATGACTTGAACAATGCATTTTAACATGATAGAAATGCATATACCATACATAAGCAAGAATATAGACGGGTTAAGGGGATATAAGTAGAAGAGACGGACAGAGTTTTATATTGATAGAATAACTGATAAAGCTGTGGTGGAGCAGCTGCCTCATATTATTAAGACGTTGCTCACCTTGATCAAATGATGTGGATCCCAAGACTTATTTGGACAGTCGCGCGTTATTGAATGCCATATGCGATTTTGATTTTCTGATTGGATTAGTTGTGCTGAAAATGATTCTGTACAGCAAAAAACAGCCTCAACAGATTTCTTCAGGTGAAGACTATGGATGTCATAACGGCTAGGAGGTCATCTATAGTGACCAAAGAGACTGCTTGATGCAAGAACAGAAAAGAATTTTGAAGCTGCTTGGAAGAGTGCAGAAAAGTTGTGTGATGCTGTGTAATTAATCATCCAAGACACGCAGTTCTCCTTCAAAGAAGAGAGAGTTCCACACAGAAAGGTGTCCCATCGATTTCAAGCCCTCGTTAGAGAATCAGCAAACGAAGAGCCACTGGATCAAACAACTAAAGACTTTCTTCGTGTATCAACCAACTGTGACAGTCTACAGTAGATAAGGTTGTTATGGAGATTGAATTACGATTCGATGGAAATGATCAAGCTGTGCTCTCTGCACTCGGCCGTGTCATTCTCCCACCTAATTCTCCGGACGACTGAGATGAGCACTACGAGCGCACTATGATAATGATCAGGACTTGCTTAAAGCAGAAAAAGCAATCTTCACCAACTTTGTCAAACATGATTACACACGCCAGACTCAGATGCGCACCCAGCTGCAGCCAGTATTGTGGAGACTTTGTATAAAAAAGATCTACATCATGTGCTACTAGTGTTTAACAGGACCGCCGGCATGCTGGCAACCATTCTTGCGACGTCTTGGTCAGCAGAACGCAGTTTCAGTGTGCCCCGACGTTTAAAAAACATATCTGAGGAGCGCAGTGGATCAGGCACGTCAGAGCAGTGAAGCCATACTGAGTATAGAGCGACGTCATACAAATTTGCCTGTTGGCAAGAATCTGGATCACATAGTGGATATATTTGCTAAGCAAGGAAGAAAACAGTATTTCTTCTAAGGATGCCAATACTCAGAGGTTAGAGCACAGACTAGCTGCAAACCATTCCGTGTATTTGTGCTGCCCTCCCTGAATAATTCTGTCTTGCATTACCGGATTTTCAACTCCCAGCGAATGTATGAAATTTTGCGTTACTGAACTCAATATTTTCTTACGCAGTTGCGTGTGCTGTGTCGCAATATGATAGTAAATGTTGTTGATCTCAGTTGAAAACAATAATTGCTGTCAGTATTGCTATATTTTTCTATTTCTGTGTGCTTTGTGGTGTGAGTTTTGGTGCAGTTCTGTTGGCTGTGCGTAGTCTTGTGCAACTTTTGCTAGTGCTATACAGCTGACTAAGGCTCGTGAACGAACTTCAATGTTATATGGTTTCGTTGATGACGTAGTCACATGGATAACATAGTTTGCAACATTTTCGGGCAGGCCGAAATCTTAGCCCCTCAAACTCAACAGCCCCCGTACGCTTATGTCTGTTTCCATGTGATTCCACATGTTCTCACTGTTGACTTGTGTCCCTCCAGTAAGGTCCAGGTTTCACTTCCATACCTCAGAGTTGGTATCACAATACTGTCATGCAGTAACTTTTTCACTTCCGTGCTCACTTCCCTGTTTCTTATCACTGCTTTCAAGGAACCAACAACATTTCTTCCTTGTTGTACACTTTCAAGGACTTTATCCTCTAAACTTCCATCCTTCCTCATCACACTACCCACGTACATAAACGCACTCACATTTTCCATTTCCTCCTCATCCAGCCTCACTGTACATTCACTGACTTTATTTCTCTCGAAAACCATAACTTTACTCATCTCTACATTCACCTTTAGATTCCGTTTCTTACACACTTTCCCAAAATCATCCACCAAACCTTGCAGCTCCCCTTCGTCTTCACTTAACAACACAGTATTATCTGCAGACAGCAGTACAGGGAGTTTCCAAACACTGCCCTCTCTCATTAGGGCCACTCCATCATCCACTGCCCTACCTTGCCTCTCTTTTATAACCCCATCCATATACAGACTGAACAACCATGGAGACATGACACAACCCTGTTTCAATCCAACCTTCCAGTAAAAAAAAATCACTCAGTTTATCAACCACACGCACTGCAGCCTTAGCACCCTCATGCATACTCTTCACGGCATTCAGCAATTTCCCATTTATTCCATATATTCTCAATACTTTCCACAATCCTTGTCTGTCCACCCTGTCATATGCTTTCTCCAAATCCATGTAGGCTACGAACAACTTCTTTCCTTTCTCTAGAAACTTTTCCAATAAAGACCTAATAATATATATCTGATCTACACAACGTCTTCCCTTCCTAAAACCTCCCTGTTTTTCTCCAACTAATTCCTCTGTTATTTCACTATGTCAATAAGTATCCTACCAAATACTTTTCCTATTACACTAAAAAGACAAATGCCTTTGTGATTACCACACACTTCTTTTTCCCCTTTTCCTTTGTACAAGGGAATAATTATGCCTGACTTCCAATCCTCCGGGACTCTACCTTCCACTCAGGCCAATCTGCAAATCTTCAACATCTGTTCTACTACTATCTCTCCCCCATGCTTCAGCATTTCACCACACACTCCATGAATTCCTGGAGATTTCCCCATTTTGACTTTATTGCTTCCACAACTTCCATCCTGCTGATTTCTTTCTCTCTTTAAACATCCCTCCATCTCCCAACCATTCCTCAGTCACTTATACTTGCATCAGTTTCATTCTCTATGTTAAAAAATTCCTTAAAGTGTTCTCTCCATCTGCTCACTTTTTCTCCCTTCTCCACTAGTAATCTACCATTTTTATCTTTCACTCCCCGACGCCCTGTCTAATTCTCTTTACTTTCTTTCAGAACATTTTCGTACATTCCCTCCACTTTACACACAAATTCCTTCCAAACTCCTCACCCACTCTCTTCTTACTTTCTCTTACTAATCTTTTCACCTCTCACTTCTTCTCTACATATAACTCTCTTCTGTCTCTCAACTTCCACAACATTTTTTTTTTTTTTTTTTTTTTGTGCCACAGCCTGTCTGGCCTCTTCATTCCACCATGCTGTTCCGTGCATCCCCTTTCATCTTCTCTTCCCCCCAAACACCACCTCACATGCTGCACAGATTTCTTCTGTGAATATTTTGCGCACACCTTCCACGTCCCGCATTTGCTCCAGTCCATATTTACCCAATCGCTCCTCCACTTCTCTATTTTATTCTACCTTTTTTCCATCCTCTTGCAACCTTTCCACCCTCCTTGTATGGACTGCTTCCTCCTGTCCTTCCCTTCCTCTGTTCCATTTCATTTGAACCTTGATTCTCACCACCACCAAGTGGTCGTCAGAAAGCCCACTCCCCCAACCTCTATATGCTCTTGCATCCATTACACACCTTCTCATCCTATCCGTCACACGCACATAATCAATCATTGCCTTCCGTTCATTCAGTTCACCTCCCACCCGTCACTCGTCACGTATATGTGGGGACCATTTTGTGTCTGAAGAGGGTATTGGCTATCACCAACCCCCTCCCGGCACAAACGTCCACTAGAGCACTGTCATTCTCATCCACCCCTGGAGGCACACCCCACTCACCAACTACTCCATCCACTTTCATATTCTCTACTTTTCCTTTCATATCTCCCATAAAAAACACTCTCATTCCTTTCATACATTTCCATGCATGCTTCTACATTTGTCCAGAACTCATCTTTCTACTCCATCCACCTTCACATTCCTTACTTTTCCATTCGTATCTCCAATCAAAAACACTCTCTCATTCTTTTCAAACTTTTCCATGCACAATTCCACATGTCCAGAACTCCATGTTCTACTCCATCCACCTTCACATTCCCTACTTTTCCATTCATATCTCCAATCAAAAACACTCCCTCATTCCTTTCAGTCTTTTCCATGCAGGCTTCCACATTTGTCTAGAACTCTTCGTTCATCTGCTTGCACGATCTTGCGTTGGCACATACGCACGCACGGTCGCCCACAATTGTAGTCCAACTTTCAATCTTACCCACACAATCCTTGAGCCAACTGATCCATGCTCTCTCATATTCTCCTTCCATCTGTTGCACACAACAATGCACACGCCTTCTTTTGCTCTCTCATTCTCACCCACTCCCGCGCATATACCCCATCCATACTCCCATTCTCATCTCTCCATTTAGTTTCAGTTAATCCACATACATCCACTTTTGCACCCTTAAGCACCTGGACAACCTCTCTCCCTTTCAGCTCATTGTATGGCAATCCATACAATGTCCTTTGTTCGGTCCTTAGTTATCACTTGTTGGTCAGTCCTGGTTCGATGCTTCTTGTTCATATAGTTGTTTTCCGGGAAGGGGCACTAACCCTCCACCAACCCACTTGTTGTCACGTAGGGAATTATCATCATCATCATCATCATCATTATCATCATCATCCGGACCTTCTTTCCCATCCTAGGGCAGGATGTGAAGTAGCAATGTCCAGACAGCCCAAGTTTGCCCAACAGCACAAGTTTGCCCAATCCAATGGGCCCCGCTTCCATTCATTCATCAAAATCCTGGCTATATCAGATACGATAAAAACTTTCATCACATTCTGTAGCTTCACATACACGTATCGGATAGAGTCAGTCCGAACACTAGCACATTAAAAAAGTGTTTCAAATTTCTGATCATGTACTTCCTCTCTCAACATTCATCCAGCCACCTTGATATCTTGTCATGTCCCTACCCTCACGAATTTCCTTACCTCTCTTCCTCACACACTCAACCACCATATCCCTCCACCTCGCCTCCTCCCTCCTTCAAATTCGCTCAGATATATCTTTTTCACCACTCTTTTGTTATCCATTGTCTCCATGTGCCCATATCATCTCAGCACAATCTCTTCTATTCTGGTGTCCATAGACTTCCTCACTCCACACTGAATCACATTATTTCGTATCCTATCCACTCGCTGTATTCCACATACATTCCTCAGCAGTCCCATTTCCACTGCTCCCACTCTTGACTTTTCATTTTCATGCCACACCGTAGTCTCATTTCCATGTGATAAACTTGGCACTAACACTCCTTCATGTAAGCCTCGCGCAGTTGCAACACTCAAGCCTCTGTTACCTATCAAGGTTCTGTCTCAATAACCATCACTTTACTCTTTTCTAAATTTACTCGTAAGGCACGGTGGTCACAGACATCAGCAAAACTCTGCACAGGTCTACCAAGCTCTTGTCCGGTGTTTGCAAGTAGCACTGCATCATCAGCATGCAACAACAAGTTTGAGATATTCCATCCATCATCATTCGTTACTAATGCCATCCCTCTCTCCATTACTCATGTTTTTACTTCTCTCATCATCCCATCCATATATATATTGAACAACCATGGCGACATCACATATCCTTGTCGCACGCCCACATTGATCGTAAACCATTCACTTAGATGCCCATTAACCCTTACACATGCCTCACTGCCATCATAAAACCTCTTGACGGCACCAATGATTATTATTATTGTAATGCTAGGTGTCTTAGGTTTGGCTTCCCGTCTCGTAAACGCCTAGCGTATAGCGGGGCTCTCTTTCGAGACCGGGCCTTAGACAAATAAGGGAGAAGCAGGACACAAAAACTCCAGGCAACAACCTTACACGTGTATTACTTAGTTGGACAGGGGAACGAGTAGATGTTACAGGCACAAGTCCAGTGGGCAATTACAAACTCTTATGTCTAGATATGGTTAGCAGTATCACGCGGGATACTGTTTTGGGTCACAGTGAATACACCTGAGGCAGAGTGTCCTTAATTACGGGAAGTCCAGGTTTTCTATGCTTGTGGAGTTACTAAGGTTATTCCTCACTGGGGAGTGTTGCTTATGGCATTGGGGTCTGATTATGGTCTTAGTTTTATGAGATATTTCTGATGGTGGCGTATTTACCTCGTTAGGCTTAACTCATAGTGGGTGGCCGTATTTGTGTTTAAACTGTTACTGTCACTCACTCCACCACTTTGGTATTATCAGTGACTCTTATTGGAAGGGTAGCTCACTGCTCTATCTCTTATACCCGTTGGTCACATACACTATGCACTATAGTTATTGTTCACTCCACCACTTTGGTATTATTACTGACTTCCATTAGAGGGTTAGTTCACTATTCTGCCATTGCATCATTTGATTACTGACATTGCACTATTATTGTCACTCCTGTTGAATCTGGTGCCGTGGCACGTTGCGGAGGGGCATCACAGCTCCGCTACTGACGGGGCTGGGCACCACTGGGGGCCTTTGTATCCAGAGGCCATGGGATCACGCGCAGGGGCGTCCGGTCTCGTCCAGGGCTGCGGGTGACAAAGGGTCCCGTGCTCTCAAGGCTGGGGACAGGGGTGCGGCCCTCAGGGCTGGGGCCGAACAATTGCCTGAATCGGTCGTTCAGGCCCCTGACGGATGATGAGGACCTCTGCCGTCGAGGTGTGGGGAGTTCCCGCCCGGGAGTCCCGGGGGCGGTCTGGGGTTCCCAAGGGCTGTGGTCCCCGGGGCTTGGTGGCGCCAACAGGAAGGGGCTGCAGCACCGGTCTGCATCAGGGTCCGTCAAGTGGGTCTCCTCCAGAGCCAGTTGTAGGGAGCAGAGACCGGGAGAGACTACAGGGCCTCTCCAATACTTCTCTTGGCCCGAGACTCCCTCTGTGTCGGGGGTCAGGGATCAGGCATCAGTCCCAGGCAAAGGAGCGGCTACAAGCCGTCTCCTGCCATAGGGCCCGGCTACTGGCCGTGGCTTCCTGGGGGCACGGCTATAGGCCGTTGCCAAGGCCCGGCTACTGGCTGTGGCCTGGGAGAGTGGGTGGCTGCCAGCAGACCCAAAGGCACCTTCGGAGCGGCTACAGGCCATCTCCTGACAGAGGCGGTAGTGGCTACAGGCCATCTCCTTCAGGAGGGTTGAGCGGCTACAGGCCGTCTCAGGGGGAACACCTTTGGAGTGGCTACAGGCCGTCTCCTGATGAAGGTGGGAGCGGCTACAGGCCGTCTCCTGATTACCCTCAGAGCGGCTATAGGCTGTCTCCTTCAGGAGGGGCGAGCGGCTACAGGCCGTCTCAGGGGGAACACCTTCAGAGCAGCTACAGGCCGTCTCCTTCAGGAAGGGTGAGCGGCTACAGACCGTCTCATGGGGAGCACCTTTGGAGCAGCTACAGGCCGTCTCCTTCAGGAGGGGTATTGAGTGCCTACAGGCCGTCTCAGGGGGAACACCTTCGGAGCGGCAACAGGCTGTCTCCTGATGAAGGCGGGAGCGGCTACAGGCCATCTCTTTATTACCCTCAGAGCGGCTACAGGCTGTCTCCTTCAAGAGGGGTGAGCGGCTACAGGCTGTCTCCTTCAAGAGGGGTGAGCGGCTACAGGCTGTCTCCTTCAAGAGGGGTGAGCGGCTACAGGCTGTCTCCTTCAAGAGGGGTGAGCGGCTACAGGCTGTCTCCTTCAAGAGGAGTGAGCGGCTACAGGCTGTCTCCTGACAAAGGCAGGAGTGGCTACAGGCCATCTCTTTATTACCCTCAGAGCGGCTACAGGCTGTCTCCTTCAGGAGGGGTGAGCGGCTACAGGCTGTCTCAGGGGGAACACCTTCAGAGTGGCTACAGGCCGTCTCCTGACGAAGGCAGGAGCGGCTACAGGCCATCTCCTTATTACCCTCAGAGCGGCTACAGGCCGTCTCCTTAGCGAGGGGCGAGTGGCTACAGGCCATCTCAAGGAAGACACTTTCAGGGCAGCTACAGGCCATCTCCTTGAAACCCTCAGAGCGGCTACAGACCGTCTCTTTAGCAATGGGTGAGCGGCTACAGGCCATCTCTGGGGTGCTGGCAGGAACTGGATCGGCAGCTCAACCCCTTAGTTGGTTGGTGAAGGCTTGCCCGAAAGGTAGTCTGGTACTCCTGCTATGGTGGCAGCAGGCGAGCTCCGGGTCATAGGGGCGCGTGGCCCAGGCTGACTTATGCCATTGTCGCTCCAAGTCCCAGCGCGCTGTCATTGCTCCTCTGTGGGCTCCTTGTGGGGGTGTTGGCATTTTCAGGGGCACTGTACTGCATTTTAATATTTATTATTATTATTATTATTATTATTATTGTTTTGTTGCTGTTGTTGTTACTGTTGCTGTTATTATTATCATCATTATTATTATTATTATTATTATAGGCAGAGTATAAGAGAGAAGTGGAGGAACAATTGGGTAAATATGAACTGGAGCAGATGGGGGACGTGGAAGGTGTGTGCAGGATATTTACAGAAGAAATATGTGCAGCATGTGATGTGGTGTGTGGGATGAAGAGAAGACGGAGGGGTGTGCAAGGAACAGCGTGGTGAAATGAAGAGGTGAGACAGGCTGTGGCACAAAAGAAGAAAGCATATAATGAATGGATGAGAAATAGGGGTGTGAAAGAAGTTGAGAGGTGGAAGAGAGAGTTATATGTAGAAAGAAAGAGAGAGGTGAAAAGATTAGTAAGAGAGAGTAAGAAGAGAGTGGATGAGGAATTTGGAAGGAACTTGAGTGTAAAGTGGAGGGACTGTAAGAAAATGTACTGGAAAGAGGTGAAAAGAGTAAGACAGGGTGGAAGTGAAGTTAGCAGGGGAGTGAAAGATAAAAATGGTAGATTACTAATGGAGAAGGGAGAAAAAGTGAGCAGATGGAGAGAACACTTTAAAGAATTGTTGAACATAGAGGATGGAAGTAATGCGAGTATAAGTGGCTGGGGAATGGCTGGGAGAAGGAGGGAGGTGATAAGACAGGAAGAAATCAGTAGGATAGAAGTTGTGGAAGCAATGAAGAAAGTTAAATTGGGGAAAGCCCCAGGAATTGATGGAGTGTGTGGTGAAATGTTGAAGTATGGGGGAGAGATAGTAGTAGAATGGATGTGGAAAATGTGCTGATTGGCCTGGGAGGAAGGTTGAGTCCCGGAGGATTGGAAGTCAGGTATAATTATTCCCTTGTACAAAGGAAAAAAAAGAAGTGTGTGGTAACCACAGGGGCATCTGTCTTCTTAGTATAATAGAAAAAGTGTATGGTAAGATACTTATTGACAGAAAGAAAGAACAGAGGAATTAGTTGGAGAAGAACAGGGAGGCTTTAGGAAGGGAAGAGGTTGTGTAGATCAGATATTCATTCTTAGATCTTTAGTGGAAAAGTTTATAGAGAAGGGAAAGAAGTTGTATGCGGCTTTCATGGATTTGGAGAAAGCATATGACAGGGTGGATAGACAAGGATTGTGGAAAGTATTAAGAATATATGGAGTAGATGGGAAGTTGTTGAATGCTGTGAAGAGTATGTATGACGGTGCAAAGGCTGCAGTGCATGTGGATGGTGAACTGAGTGAATTTTTCTCTTTGAAGGTTGGGTTGAAACAGGGATGTGTCATGTCTCCATGGTTGTTCAATCTGTACATGGATGGGGTAGTAAAAGAGGTACAAGGTAGGGTAGTGGATGTTGGAGTGGCCCTGGTGAGAGAGGGTAGTGTTTGGAAACTCCCTGCACTCTTGTTTGCAGATGATACTGTGTTGTTGAGTGAAGACGAAGGGGAGCTGCAAGGCTTGGTGGATGAGTTTGGGAAAGTGTGTAAGAAACTGAATCTAAAGGTGAATGTAGGGAAGAGTAAAGTGATGGTCTTTGAGAGAGGTGAAATCAGTGAATGTACAGCGAGGTTGGATGGTGAGGAATTGAAAAATGTGAGTACGTTTAAGTACTTGGGTAGTGTGATGAGTAAGGATGGAGGTTTGGAGGGTGAAGTGCTTGAAAGGGTACAGCAGGGAAGAAAGGTTGCTGGTTCCTTGAAAGCAGTGATAAGAAGCAGGGAAGTGAGCATGGAAGTGAAAAAGTTACTACATGACGGTATTGTGATACCGACTCTAACGTATGGAAGTGAAGCTTGGACGTTGCTGGAAGGACACAAGTCAAGAGTGAGAGCAGTGGAAATGAGTTATGTAAGAGGAGCCTGTGGAGTCACGTGGAGAGATAGGCTGACAAATGAGGATATAAAGGAGCATTGTTGTGTGGATGTGGATGTGATAGGAAGCATTATGAGGAACACGCTGAGGTGGTTTGGCCATGTGGAGAGGATGGAGGGTGAAAGACTGACGAAGAGAATGTATGTGAGTGAGGTGGAGGGGGGAAGAGGGAGGGGGAGACCGAGGATGAGATGGAGGGATGGGGTGGAGAGGTATATGAGAGAGGGGGGTGCGAGTTGGGAGCGCGGCAGTGACATGGCAGGGGACAGGGCGACGTGGAGGCGATTTGTTTGTGGCCATCCCGAACGGGATTGAGGCGTCTGGCAATAGATAGATAGATTATTATTATTATTATTATTATTGTTGTTGTTGTAATTATGGTACGTGTTCAAGGGTCAACTTCTTGTCCCTTCGAGACCGGGTCCAGAGCATTCAACTAGCCCTTCGTGGGCAAATGGGGTCCCTGCGGACCCCAGCATGTTTTTAAAATGTTGACATTAAGCCATTTTTTACTCTCACAGCCTGGCCTCTCATGCCTTTTATTGTAGATGATTATATCCTCATAAAATTTGAGCAAAAAATCTTGCACGATTAAGGAGTGACATTGCAATAAATGTTAGTGGGATCCGCCTGGACCCCACCTGGCCTTTCGTGTGACGATTTTTTTTTTTTTTTATTTTTTTCAAATATTTCAAATTATAAACATTTGGACAATGTCAGCACCAGTAGCAAAGTTATATGCCTCAATGGCGGTGGCAGAAGGTGACCAAGAAGAAAATTATTCAGATGGTGATTTATCTGTATCCGACGCTGATGATTATGAAGTGCTTGAACAATCAGACAGTTAAATTAATGTGAGTAGTATTGAGTCCCCTGTGAGTGCTGATGATAATTTTGAAAGTGCAAGTGGTGGTAGTAATACAGAAGATGCTCATCAAGAGGATAGAACAAGAAATTGTTGTACCAGATATAGTTTTATTTTATGATAATGCAAATTTACTTTACACATGAAATTGTTATTATTTTGAGAACCTGTTCCAAGAATACTGACAGTCAGACATTTAAATAAGTGTAGAATCAGTTCTTCCACACTCAAACTTTAATAAAATGGTGATAAAATGAAATTTTTTTGTTAAAATAATAATTAAAAAAAACAAAAGGGACACTTGATGGGTTGGTTCCACGTGCTGTGTTCAGGGCAACGTATGTACAAAGTTTAGTAGATATAACTTTATGAATATGACAGAAATACGCCATTAAGGTTTGGGGTCTGCCGGGACCTCATCGGCCTTCCATGTAACTTGGTAACCCCTTGCCCACAAAGGGCTAGAGGAACGGCATAAAAACTCGGGTCAACCAACCTTACACGTATACTGCCTTAGTCTCAACACAATACTGAATACAATATTAATATTATACACTGTACAGATAAAAGTTACAATAAGACAGGTGGACTCTGGTTCTGGCTGCTGTGGACTTGGGTTGCCCACAGGTGTTGTCTGGGTGTTGGGGGAATCTTGTCAGGTGTGCCCTCCTGCAGGAGGCATGGGACCACTGCCAGGGGCTGGGGCATCCGAAGTGGGCTGCTGGGCGGCATGGAGGGAGGCCCTACCCTAGTGGGGCCTCGATGGGGAAGATGGCCCTCAGGGCTGGGGCCGAACAGAGGGAGCAGGTGCACTTGTTTATGTCCGCTCCTGGAGGAAGACTGCTTGCTAGTGGAGCTGCGGAGGTCATGCCCCGGAGTCTTGGGGGCGCCTCTGGGTGACTGGGGGCTGCAGTCTCGCTTGGATCGAGTCGCCATCAGGGGCTGCCTGTGGCGTCCCTTCCTCCTGGAGTCCGACAGAGAGGGACATCGCTGGGGCGCTGGCTGCAGGGCATGGACTCCCAGACTACCACTGGGCCTCGCCAGATCTCCTTCAGCTGCAACTCCGCTTGGGAACTGCCTCAATAGGGAGAGAGAAGAGGGTGTCCCACTTGGCCTCTGGGTGGGTGGTGAGGCAAGCAAGGGACTTCCTCTGTGAAGGTAGTCACAGGGGCAGCAGACGAGGGATGTACGGTGGCCGATCCCTCCCCGGCACAGACAGTGGCGGTCGTCGCTGTTCTATGTGCCCCTGGGACAGCAGGTGAAGGGTGTACAGTGACCGATCCTTCCCTGGCATAGACGGTCACCGTCGCCATGGTCCTGCTCCCTGAGGAGATGGCAGATGAAAGACGGAGGGTGGCCAATCCTTCCCCAGTCCGGACAGTGGCTGTCTTTCTGACCTTCTCTGGGATCACAGAAGAGAGATGTTCAGTGGCCAGTCTGCCCCTGGTGTGGACAGTGGCCATCACCACAGTGCTGTACCCAGGAGTGGCTGCAGACGAAAGGCTTATGGTGGCCATCCCTTCCCCGGTGCAGACGGTGGCCGTCACTGCATTCCTGCAGGGGGTAGTAGCTGAAGAACATACAGTGGCTGACTTCTCCCCGACATGGACGGTGGCCGTCATCGCGGTGCTACTTGGGACTGGATTACTACAAGTCCCTCCCCGATCCTGACGAGTGCTGGCCCGGCTGGAGAGTTGTCTGCCAGGGCGGCATTCCTGCGTCAGGCTCCATTGAGGGTAAGAGGGGCGCAAGGTAGTAGGGGACATAGGCTCGTCTTGGGTGGTCCCTTTGTGCCCCCCTGTGTGCCTCCCTATGGTCTCCCCCTGGGATGGGTGTTACAACACCCTGTCCATGGCTCCTCCATGGGGTGGGTGTTGCACCACCCCTTCAGTGGTCTCCCGTTAGAGGGGGTATTTCAGTTATTATTATTATTATTATTGTTATTGTTATTATTTTATTACTAATTATTATTATTATTTTTATTATCATTATTATTATTATTATTATTATTATTATTATTATTATTACCGTTATTATTATTATTATTATTACAAGCCAAATGGTTTCCTGTAAGCCAAGAAACCATTTACAACGCTGGGTGGTAGCCGTATAACCAAACCATACGTGCTCCCTACGTGTCAACAAGTGGGTTGGTGGAGGGTTGGTGCCCCTCCCTGTAAAACAACTAACTCAGTGTCAAATGGCCACCCTTTGCGGGATTATGGTGTCTGGCAATAGATAGATAGATAGATAGATCATCCATCCATCCATCCATCATCCAATCCTACGTTGCCCCATTAGGAACGTATGAGCCCGGGTCCTGACATTTAAGATGAGAGTGACTAGCCTCACTCGTCCCTGAGTGGCATTATGTGAGCAATAAACCCCAACCATCCCTTGGATATAAACCTTCACCGGCTCAATCCGATTGGAGCGCAATAATTACCCACTAAACCACCAGGCGCCAAAATTTGGTTATATGGTTACCACCCAGCATAGTAAATGGTTTCCTGGTGTACAGGAAACCATTTTGCTCGTCACTCAGTGTAGGGTCACCCACAGGCAGAAGGAAGAGGAAAGAATGAAGGAAAGAAAGACAGAAGAGGGAGTGTAAAGTCACCCGTAGGCAGAAGGATGAGGAAAGAATGAAGGAAAGAAAGACAGAAGAGGATAGAAGGAAAGAAGGATGGAGGAGAGGTAAGGGCAGATATCCGAGAGTAGCACTACATCGAGTGAGTGGATGGTGAGCGCCACATTATTATTATTATTTTTATTATTATTATTATTATTATTATTAATATTATTATTATATTTATTATTATTATTATTATTATTATTATTATTATTATTATTATTGTAATGCTAGGTGTTTTAGGGTCGGCTTCCCGTCCCTCTAACGCCTAGTGTGTAGCTGGGTTCTCTTTCTAGACCGAAGCTTAGACAAATAAGAGAGAGGCAGGACACAAAAACTCAAGGCAACAACCTTACATGTGTATTGTTAAATTCTACAAGTGGAACTGGTAGATGTCACAAGAGTAATTATATTGAACAATAATGAACCTTCGGGTATTAGTATCACGCAGGATACTATTCGAGACAAGATCAGGTAAAGTGAATAGCACTACGATCAGAGTCCTAGGGCAGTGAGACCAAATACTGTCACTTGGGGGAAGTCCAGGTTTTATCTATCAGGTGGAGTCCTGGTCACTAGGGCCGTGGCACTGTTTTCACTGTTGGCAGTCTGACTCGTTTGTCCGTCGTGTTATTAATTATTGTTATTACACTGGAGCCTCTGTATGATCTCAGTGTGAGGCCATATCACTAAGATGGTACCGTGTTCACTCAGACAGACACTTATTTCACTGCCCGGCCGTGTTCACTATCTCACAGTTACTTTATTTATTCCACCTTTTTATTGCACTAACACTGATGCTTTTACTTCTGAGTTCCCATATTCTGATAATTCACTGTTCTGCCCTTGCTTCACTATATCGCTTTCACTGTGCTTTCACTGTCACTCACTTTCGGGACTGGGTGTAGTGGCAGTCAGGTACAAGGGCGGCGGGAACAACTCAGCCTAACTACTGACAGCGCTGAGTTCCACCGGGGGCCTTCGTATTCAGGGGCCACAGGATCACACATAGGGGCGTCCTCTCTCATCCGGGGCTGCTGGTGATGAAAAGTCCCGTGCTCTCGGGGCTCGGGGCGGGAGTCTGGTCCTCTGGGCTGGGGCCGAACAGCTGCCTGAATCTCTTGCTCAGGAGACGGAGGACGAGGGTCTCTGGTGTCGGGGTGTAGGGATGTCCCACCCAGGGGTCCTGGGGGCAGTTTGGAGGTCCCGTGGGGTGCGGTCCCCGGTGGTCGGGGATGCCGTCAGGAGTGGGCTGCGGCGTCAGCCTCCACTGGGGTCCGTCAGGTGAGGCCTCTCAAGGACCGGCTGTAGTGAGAAGAGCTTGGTGGTGGTCACGGGGCCTCTCCAGTCGTCCTCCAGGCTGGGGCCTCCCTCTGGGTCGTAGTCTCGGGTAGGGGAGCAGCTACTGGCTGTCTCCTTTCGTAGGGCCTGGCTACTGGCCATGGCCTTCTAGGGGTGCGGCTACCGTCTGTTGCAAAGGCCCAACTACTGGCTGTGGCCTGGGGAAGGGAGCGGTTACAGGCTGACTTGAGGGCACCTTTGGAGCAGCTACTGGCCGTTTCCTGGTTATCTCCGGAGTGGCTACCAGCTGTCTCCTGCAGGAGGGTCGAGCGGCTACAGGCCATCTCTGTTATGGCACCTTCAGAGCGGCTACCGGCCGTCTCCTTATTACCTCCAGGGCAGCTGCCGGCCGTCTCCTGACGAAGGCAGGAGTGGCTACCGGCCGTCTTCTTATTACCTACAGAGTGGCTACCGGCCGTCTCCTGTAGGAGGGTTAAGCGGCTACAGGCCATTTCTTGAAGGGCACCTTCAGAGCAGTTTCTGGCCCTCTCCTGACGAAGACGGGAGCGGCTACAGGCCATCTCCTTATTACCTCCAGAGCGGCTGCAGGCCATCTCCTGTAGGAGGGTTGAAGGGCTACTGGCCATCTCAGGGGTGCTGACTGGAGCTAGAGTAATAGCCCCACACCGATGTTGTTGGTGGTGGCTCGCCCGGAAGGTAGTCTCATTTTCTTGCTATGGTGGCAGCGGGCAAGTTCCTTGTCATAGGAGCGCGTGGCCTGAGCGGACTTATGTCCCCATCGCCCAGAGTCAGGTCGCACTCTATTTGCCCCTATGTAGACTCCATCTGGGGGTGTTGGGCTGTCCTTTGTAAGACTATACTGCATTTTACCATCGTCTTTGGGGAAAAAGTCACGTCCCTGTGACTGGAGGTTGTGAGATTTTGAGTCGTAGGTGTCGTAGACTGGCTGCAGGTGTTGGAGGAGGGCGTACCAGGGTGTGGTGGCGGGATTTTCATCTAGCTGAGCATCGCAGGTGATGAAGAGGGTGGATGGGTTGGTGGAGGAGCAGAGGAGTCATAGGAGATGAAGGGGTCCATGGACTCGGTGTTTACGCCCAAAGGGCGGCGCCCATATGGCTCTGCGAATCCTCATGGTGGCAGGTGTTGTCTCCTGTAGAGAGCTATGCTGAATGCTGGAGATGGATGTCAAGTGTGGGATTTTATGCCGGAGTGATGTGGCACGAAGTCTTTGGGGAGTGTAGGTGGCAGGGATTTGGGCCTGGTGTAGCATGAATGTGAGATGATTTAGGGAAGGAGGTGGAGTGTGATTTTGTGGCGAGGTGGGTGGTGTGGGAGTGTTGGTGTATTGAGCGGGTGGGCGTGAAAGCTGGCCTAAGCGTGTGATGGTTGTTTTAATGGTGGGTGTGGGAGGTGATGTGGGTGTGCAGTGTTGGCATGTGTAGGAAGTGTGTGGGGTGTTGGGGGGTGGTTGTGAGACAGTAGGGGTGGGGGTGGCACGGGGTGTTGGGTGGGGTGTAGGTCTAGTGGGTGGTGGTGTAGTGGGTGCATGCGTGGTGCAGGTGGGATCAGGTGTGGGGGATGAAACAGGCAGGACCGAGGGGGCATGAGAGGGAGGCAGGTGGGGTGATTCTGGGCTGGGGGTGGGTGATGGTTGGAGTGGGGGTGTGGTGGTTGGAGAAGGTGTGGGCGGGGCACATGATGCTGGGCATGGAGGATGGGGTGGTTGGTGGTGAGGAGGTGGGGGAGAGATCCGGACTTAGTGGTGTTGGTGAACCTTCAGGTGAGGTGTGAGGCGGCGTGGCAGGGGGTAAGGTGGAGGCAGCGGGGGAGGGGGAGGGGGAGAGAGACAGTGAGGGGGAGATGTAGCAGTCATAGGAGATAGAGGGGAGCGGAGCAGGGATGGCGGGTGGGGCGGGACACGGGGCGGGGGTGGAGAACATGGGAGCATGAAAGGGGCGTATGTGACGGCTTCTGAGAGTGCAAGGGGTGCTGTGATATTCAACTGTCACTTGGTAGGGGTTAGGGATGTGGATGATGGTATGAGGTCCCCTGAACTGTGGCACGTGCTTGTGGGGGGTGTCACCTGGTTTGTAGAGGTTTGAGGCAGTGTCGGGATGAAGGTCTAGGTTGTTCTGAAGGTGGGATAGCCATTGCTTGAGGTGGTGAAGAGGGTCAGATGTGGGAGAAGAGGTGTGAGGGGCTGTAAGTGTTGTCGCAGGGGTAGGAGGAGAGGTGTTTCCCCAAACACTAGCTCGTATGGTGAAATTCCGTCCTCTCGGGGGCAGGAGTTTATGACCCATTGCACGATTTTCACGTGGGCGGGCCAGTCGTCATCTTTGGTGGCTTCTATCCGGGTACGGAGTTGGTTCATTAATGTACAATGGCTTCGTTCGCAGATAGCATTTCCTTAGGGCCAGTAAGGGAACGAGTGAGAGATGTTGTAGCCAAAGGTGTGGGCTAGCTCCCAGATTTTGCTGGTGAACTCTGATGCGTTATCGGAGTGGATTGCCTGTGGGATACCAAAGTATGGAAAAACGTGCCGAATCAAGGCATCAGCCACTGCGACAGCATGGTATTTTTTTGCTGGGCAGGCTATGACTAATTTTGAATACTTATCAACGAACGTGATAATGTACCGATAGCCCGATTTCGGGGGTAGAGGTCCCACAACGTCAATCACCAATAACAGCCAAGGTTTGTGGGAGGTAATGTGCCCTGATGGACCAGCAGTGCGGGTGATGTCTTTACCCAAGGTGCACGCTCAGCAGGATTGGATAATCTCCTTGGCTAGGGTGGAGGGATTGGGCGCCCAGTAGGTGTCATTCAAGACCTGCAGGAGTTTTTTCATGCCCAGATGAATTCTGTTGTCGGTATGCAGGTGCCAGAGGGTGTCAAGGGCAGTGTCAGGGACTAGGATGATATTCTTGGATGGAGTGAGCAGGTGGTCACCCTGGTGATATAGCTTTTTGAAGAGATATTGGGAAATCCAGGGGGGTCATTCCTTATGATACCACTGTTGGAGGAGATCTGGCTTTGGTTGGACAGCACTGATGGGGAGCCAGGAGAAAGCCTCCGTGGTGATGTGTGAGTTTGCCGGGGCGGTACAAGATTTCATAGTTAAACTCCTCCAGTGTCTTGCACCATCTGATGAGCTGGGCATTGTGGGTGTCTGACTGCCGCAGCCATTGGAGGGACTGATGATCAGTAATGATTGTAACTTGGGTCCCTGGTAGTTATGCCCAGAAATGCTCTTGTGCCCAGATGATGCCTAGGCACTCCTTCTTCGTGGCGGCATAATTTTTTTCCGCTTGGTTGAGGGTGCGACTGGCGCAGGTGATGATGTGCTCACGGCCTTCTTGGACTTGGGTCAGCACAGCACCTATCGCAATCAAGGGGAAGTCGGTGTAGAGTCGGAATGGGAGAGCATAGTCAGGAAAGGCCACGACCGGGGCAGAAACGAGTTTGTCCTTAAGTTGTTGGAAGGCGGCTCGTCTCTCGTCTGTCCAAATGAATGGTTCTCCCTTCTGGGTCAGGTCATGGAGTGGCTTAGCAATGTGAGCGAACCCTGTCACGAAACGTCGGTAATAGGACGTCAGGCGGAGGAAGGCCCGAATTCCGTGAACGTCTTTGGCAGGGGTATGTCCGCGATGGTGCGAAGCTTGTCTGGGTCGGAAGATATGCCAACCTGGGAGATGACATGTCCCAGGAATGAGACGGTTCTGGCGGCCAGGACGCACTTGGAGGGCTGGAGTTTGAGGCCTGCTTGCCGGATTCAGGTGAAGGCCCTGCGAAGGTGCTGAAGGTGGTCGGCCCAGGTCTTGCTACAGATGATGACGTCGTCCAAGTAGATTAGACAGATCTCCCAGGTGAGGCCACTGAGGACAGATTCCATTAGTCTTGAGAAGGTGGTGGGGGTGTTACAGAGGCCGAAGGGTAGAACATTAAATTCATAATGTTTCCCGTTGCTGGTCGAGAAAGCAGTCTTTCTTCTGTCTTCCGGTCGCACCAGGACCTCCCAGTACCCCATCTGGAGGTCAAGGGTGAAGAACCAGCAGGTGTCATACAGGGAATCTAGAGAGTCGTCTATTCACAGGAGTGGAGTAGTGTCCTTGGTGGTTACATCATCAAGCCGGTGGTAATCTACACAGAACCACATTGTGCTATCCTTCTTCTTCACGAGGACAACGGGGGAGGACCAGGGGATGGTGGAGGGGGAGATGACTCCAGCCTCAATCATCTCTTGAACCTGGCGGTCTTCCTCTTCCTGCTGTTTGGGGTTCTTCCACCGGGATGGTTGTTGAATCGGCGAGCCCGTCGTGTGGATCATGTGAGCTAAGTAGGTTGTATGTCCAATATAGGCAGATCCTGCCGCAAAAAGGTCCTGGAAATCCAGGAAGAGGCGGCAGAGGGTGTCTGATTGGTGGGTGGAGAGATGGTAGGGAATGAGGGGCAGAGGGGCGGGGGAGCTGGAGGGGGAGGGGGTGCAAGGCTCGGCTTCCTCCATCTCTCCAATAATGAGCCCTTTAGGGAGGGTGAGGGACGAGGGGGCAAGGTTGGCAATTTGGACTGCCGTGTGATGAGGGGGAAGGAAGGCTGGGGGCAGGAGGCAGGCCGAGAGGGTTCCAGGTGGCAGGTGTAGGGAGAACAGGACGGATGTACCTGTGGGCCGGTTGAAGGGCACCCAGGCTTTGTGGTGGTGGGGAATGGTGACAGCGAAGGAAATGGTGGCGGGCAACAAGGGAGGGGGGGGAGATCAGGGTGGAGGGGGGTATGGAGTCTTCCGGTCGGGGCCGTGGCGTGCAGGTGCAAACGGCCCAAGGGGGAGGGGGGGAGGGGGATTTCTGGAACTGGAGCTGTCTGTTGCGGCAATCAATGGTGGCTCCTAACTTCTGCAGCATGTCCAGCCCCAGATATCTGTAGTAGTTGCGGCAGGAAGAGTCGAACACGATAAACTCGTGGTGTGTCGATGCCGGTTGATGGGTGTCGACATGCAGGGCCCGCATTTCCCCACGGATCGGCAGGGGGCCATCCCCCGTGTCCACAAGATAAGTAACCATCGGGTATAGTGGGTCGAAGGTCGACTTACGACGGGAGAAGTAGTGGCTATACAGACAGGATCTGGCCGCTCCCGTGTCGACCAGAAGTCTGGCTTTCACCCCGTTCAGCTTCACCTTGTGGTAAACTGGGGGGCGGTATTTGGGGGAAGTGACCCCCACCACCATGGGAAGGTGCAGGGGTGGTCCTAAAAATCCAACTGCCAGAGGCCTCCTTCTTCTTCCTCCGGCTTCTGTTACCAGGGTTCGGTATCTTCTGCGAGTGCGGGTTCATCATCCGGCTCCTCATTCTCTAAGGAGGAGACTTTATGTCGGCCGGGATGGTGGTCTTTTGCCTGGCAGCTTTCAATTGGTCCCTGATATCATGCAGTGGGCACCTGGAGCTGCAAGCAGAGAACTCCCAGGGATTCACCAGAATGAGGTTGGGGTTTTCCTTGTGACTGGGGCGTCAGTGGATGGGGTACGCCCTAGGCAGGCTGGGTGCTGGGGTGGTGCTGGTGTGGGGCATAGGTGGAGGTGGCTTGACTGGAGGAGCCGGGATATTCGTGGGGAACTTTTTCACCACGTTGATTTGCTGGGGTGTGGGGCAGGAGGTCAGGAGGCGGCGTATGAGTTGGATATCCTTATCCATGTCTCTGGTAGGGTCATGGATTGTATAATGCTCCTTGACCATGCTGTTGCTCCCGGGTTTCATCATCTGCCTCCGGGTAGGCAGCGGTGACCAGGCGTCAGGCCTGGATTAAAGTGTCATCCAAATTGCCATCAAAAGTTAGGCTATCCAATTGGGATAGAGCCACCACTTTACCTAGTGATGGGGTGATGGTCTGAATCACGAGTTTCGTGAAATTCTGCCAGGTGGGGCCCGGGACGATCTTGGGTGTGATATTGGCTGCCGCTTTACCCAGTAGCGGGAGTGTAACCACGATTATTGCTTATCATTTTCGAACCCGATGTCTAGCAAAGGTTTTATAATTGCCAGGTTTATGTGGACATCATACTGTTCGGGATCAAATTTAGGCAATTGCACATGAGGTTTGGTTGCCATTTTGCTGGTATTTCATGATTACCTCTCTCGTATGCCCAGGTCAAGGACCACCGCTGTCCACCAGTGTAATGCTACGTGTTTTAGGGTCGGCATCCCATCCCTCTAATGCCTAGTGTGTAGCTGGGTTCTCTTTCTAGACTAGAGCTTAGACAAATAAGAGATAGGCAGGAGACAAAAACTCAAGGCAACAACTTAACACGTGTATCGCTAAATTCTACAAATGGAACTGGTAGATGTCACAAGAGTAATTATACTGAACAGTTATAAACCTTAGGCCTAGATTGTGGGAATTAGTATCACACAGGATACTATCCGAGACAAGATCAGGTAAAGTGAATAGCACTACAATCAGAGTCCTAGGGCAGTGAGACCAAATACTATCACTTGGGGGAAGTCCAGGTTTTATCTATCAGGTGGAGTCCTGGTCACTAGGGCCGTGGCACTGTTTTCACTGTTGGCAGTCTGACTCGTTTGTCCGTCGTGTTATTAATTATTGTTATTACACTGGAGCCTCTGTATGATCTCAGTGTGAGGCTATATCACTAAGATGGTACCGTGTTCACTCAGACAGACACTTATTTCACTGCCCGGCCGTGTTCACTATCTCACAGTTACTTTATTTATTCCACCTTTTTATTGCACTAACACTGATGCTTTTACTTCTGAGTTCCCATATTCTGATAATTCACTGTTCTGCCCTTGCTTCACTATATCGCTTTCACTGTGCTTTCACTGTCACTCACTTTTGGGACTGGGTGTAGTGGTGGTCAGGTACAAGAGGACGAGGGTCTCCAGCATCAGGGTGTAGGGATGTCCCACCCAGGGGTCCTGGGGGCAGTCTCAAGGTCCTGTGGGCTGCGGTCCCCGGTGGTTGGGGACGCCGTCAGGAGTGGGCTGCGGCATTGGCCTCCATCAGGGTCCGTCAGACGAGGCCTCTCAGGGACCGGCTGTAGTGAGAAGAGCCCGGTGGTGGTCATGGAGCCTCTCCAGTAGTCCTCCAGGCTGGGGCCTCCCTCTGGGTCATAGTCTTGGGTAGGGGAGTCAGCACCTGACAGAGGAGGGGCTACTGGCTGTGGCCTTCTATGTGTGTGGCTACCGGCCATCGCAAAGGCCCGGCTACTGGCAATGGCCTGGGGAATGGAGCGGCTACAGGCTGACTCGAGGGCACCTTCGGAGCAGCTACCAACCGTCTCCTCGTTACCTCCAGAGCGGCTACCGGCCATCTCCTGAAGGAGAGTCGAGCGGCTACCGGCCATCTCCTGAAGGAGAGTCGAGCGGCTACAGGCCGTCTCTGTTAGGGCACCTTCGGAGTGGCTACTGGCCGTCTCCTGACGAAGACAGGAGCAGCTACCGACATTCTCCTTATTACCTCCAGAGCGGCCACCGGCTGTCTCCTGTAGCAGGGTCAAGCAGTTACAGGCCTTCTCTTTAAGGGCACCTTCAGAGTTTCTCCTGACAAAGGCGGGAGCGGCTACAGGCCATCTCCTTATTACCTCCAGAGCATCTGCAGCCTGTCTCCTGTAGGAGGTTGAGTGGCTACCAGCCATCTCAGGGGTGCTGACTGGAGCTGGAGTAATAGCCCCACCCCAATGTTGTCGGTGGTCGGCTTGCCTGGAAGGTAGTCTCTTTTCCCTCCTATGGTGGCTGTGGGCAAGTTCCAGGTCATAGGGGCACTCGGCCTGGGCGGACTTATGTCCCTGTCGCCCGGAGTCAGGTCGTGCTCTATTTGCCCCTCCGTAGGCTCCTTCTGGGGTTGTTGGGCTGTCCTCCGTAAGCCTATACTCCATTTTAATTATTATTATTATTATTTTTATTATTATTATTATTATTATTATTACCATTATTATTATTATTATTATTATTATTGTTGTTGTTATTTCATTGTTGTTAATATTATTATTATTTCGGCTGACTCCTGCTATACCATGACGTTGCAACCGCCAGACGATTTATTTTTTCTAAGCTTTGGAGAGACTCTGGCAGTTAAATGGTTAGAAAGCGCCAGCATTAACCCCTTCAAGCACGATAAAGTCTTTCTTGTTCTTTTTTCTTTACAGCCAGACGATGTTATTCAGCTTAGGGTAGATCTTCGGTTCGTAGTGAGTGTGGTGAGAGAAAGTCCTGTATAAATGTGTGTGCTCAGTTGCTACGTTTGTGGGAAAAAGATTAGAGTGACGGTGATGATGATTTTGAAGATGTTGATGTTCATTGTTATGATTGTAAAGGTGATGACTTGATGATGGTTATGATGATGGTCGTGGTAATGATGGTGATGATGATGATGAAAATGATGATGTTAATAGTCACGGTGTGACTAATGATGACAATAGTGATATTTCCGATGCCTAATGTGGGAGAATGACGATAGTGATGATGATGGTAATATGTTCAATGATGATAATGATGGCGGAGAATGGCGATAGTGATGGTGATGATGATGATGAAAGTGATGTTGAATGATGATAGTGATGGATGAGAATGATGATAGTGATGGTGATGATGATAATGATAATGATGTTGAGTGGTGATGATAATGATGGAGGATAATGAAGATAGCGATGGTGGTGATAATGATGATGACAGTGATGTTGAATGAAGATAATGATGGAAGAGAATGACAGCAGTGATAGGGGTGTTGAAAATGATGTTGAATGATGATGAAGGAGAATGACGATAGTGATAGTGTTGATGACAGTGATGCTGAATGATAATGCTGGAGGAGGCAGTGGCGTAGCTAGAGGGGTGACACTAACCATCCCTGAAACATGCCTGGCCATCTCAAATTTTCGAAGGAATATCCACGAACCCCATCTTCTCCAAAATTTCTTGAAACTCCCCAAAATAAGGTTTGACCACTCCTTGGTCTCTCCGTATTTAAAATCCTAACTACGCCTCTGGGAGGAGAATGGTGATGGTGATGGTGGTGGTCGTTGTGTTGGTGTTGGGGGTGGTGGTGGTGGTTCTGTTGTTGTTGTTGTTGGTGGTGGTGGTGGTGTTAGTGATGGTGGTGGTGGTGGTGGTTGTGTTGGTGGTGGTGGTGGTGGTGATGGTGGTTGGGTTGGTGTTGGTGATGGTGGTGGTTGTGTTGGTGATGGTGGTGGTGGTTGTGTTGGTGTTGGTGATGGTGGTGGTGGTTGTGTTGGTGTTGATGGTGGTGATAGTTGTGTTGGTGATGGTGGTGGTGGTTGTGTTGGTGATGGTGGTGGTGGTTGTGTTCGTGTTGGTGATGGTGGTGGTGGTTGTGTTGGTGTTGATGGTGGTGATAGTTGTGTTGGTGATGGTGGTGGTGGTTGTGTTGGTGATGGTGGTGGTGGTTGTGTTGGTGTTGATGGTGGTGGTGGTTGTGTTGGTGTTGATTGTGGTGGTGGTTGTGTTGGTGATAGTGGTGATAGTTGTGGTGGTGGTGGTTGTGTTGGTGTTGGTGATGGTGGTGGTGGTTGTGTTGGTGTCGGTGGTTGTGGTTGTGTTGGTGTTGGTGTTGGTGTTGGTGGTTGTGTTGGTGTTGGTGTTGGTGGCGGTGGTTGTGTTGGTGTTGGTGATGGTGATTGTGTTGGTGTTGGTGATGGTGATGGTGATTGTGTTGGTGTTGATGGTGGTGGTTGTGTTGGTGTTGGTGATGGTGGTGGTGGTTGTGTTGGTGATGGTGGTGGTGATTGTGTTGGTGTTGGTGATGGTGGTGGTGGTTGTGTTGGTGTTGGTGGCGATGGTTGTGTTGGTGTTGGTGATGGTGGTGGCGGTTGTGTTGGTGTTGGTGGTTGTGTTGGTGTTGGTGTTGGTGGTTGTGTTGGTGTTGGTGATGGTGGTTTTGTTGGTGTTGGGGCTGGTGATGGTGGTTTTGTTGGTGTTGGGGGTGGTGATGGTGGTTGTGTTGGTGTTGGGGGTGGTGATGGTGGTTGTGTTGGTATTGGGGGTGGTGATGGTGGTTTTGTTGGTGTTGGTGGTTGTGTTGGTGATGGTGGTGGTGGTTGTGTTGGTGTTGGTGATGGTGGTTGTGTTGGTGTTGGGGGTGGTGTTGGTGGTTTTGCTGGTGTTGGGGGTGGTGATGGTGGTTGTGTTGGTGATGGTGATGGTGGTTGTGTTGGTGTTGGTGATGGTGGTTGTGTTGGTGTTGGGGGTGGTGTTGGTGGTTTTGCTGGTGTTGGGGGTGGTGATGGTGGTTGTGTTGGTGATGGTGATGGTGGTTGTGTTGGTGTTGGTGATGGTGGTTGTGTTGGTGTTGGGGGTGGTGTTGGTGGTTTTGCTGGTGTTGGGGGTGGTGATGGTGGTTGTGTTGGTGATGGTGATGGTGGTTGTGTTGGTGTTGGTGATGGTGGTTGTGTTGGTGTTGGGGGTGGTGTTGGTGGTGGTGGTTGTGTTGGTGTTGGTGATGGTGGTTGTGTTGGTGTTGGGGGTGGTGTTGGTGGTTTTGCTGGTGTTGGGGGTGGTGATGGTGGTTGTGTTGGTGATGGTGATGGTGGTTGTGTTGGTGTTGGTGATGGTGGTTGTGTTGGTGTTGGGGGTGGTGTTGGTGGTTTTGCTGGTGTTTGGGGTGGTGATGGTGGTTGTGTTGGTGTTGGTGGTTGTGTTGGTGTTGGTGGTTGTGTTGGTGTTGGTGGTTGTGTTGGTGGTTGTGTTGGTGGTGGTGATGGTGGTTGTGTTGGTGTTGGGGGTGGTGATGGTGGTTGTGTTGGTGTTGGTGTTGGTGATGGTGGTTTTGTTGGTGTTGGTGGTGGTGATGGTGGTTGTGTTGGTGTTGGGGGTGGTGATGGTGGTTTTGTTGGTGTTGGTGGTTGTGTTGGTGATGGTGGTGGTGGTTGTGTTGGTGTTGGTGGTTGTGTTGGTGTTGGGGGTGGTGATGGTGGTTTTGTTGGTGTTGGTGGTGGTGTTGGTGGTTGTGTTGGTGTTGGGGGTGGTGATGTTGTTTTTGTTGGTGTTGGTGGTTGTGTTGGTGATGGTGGTGGTGGTTGTGTTGGTGTTGGTGGTTGTGTTGGTGTTGGGGGTGGTGATGGTGATTTTGTTGGTGTTGGTGGTTGTGTTGGTGTTGGTGGTTGTGTTGGTGTTGGTGGTTGTGTTGGTGATGGTGGTGGTGGTTGTGTTGGTGTTGGTGGTTGTGTTGGTGTTGGGGGTGGTGATGGTGGTTGTGTTGGTGTTGGTGGTTGTGTTGGTGTTGGTGGTGGTGATGGTGGTTGTGTTGGTGTTGGTGGTGGTGATGGTGGTTGTGTTGGTGTTGGTGGTGGTGATGGTGGTTTTGTTGGTGTTGGGGGTGGTGATGGTGGTTGTGTTGGTGTTGGTGGTGGTGATGGTGGTTTTGTTGGTGCTGGGGGTGGTGATGGTGGTTGTGTTGGTGTTGGTGGTGGTGTTGGTGGTTGTGTTGGTGTTGGTGGTGGTGATGGTGGTTTTGTTGGTGTTGGTGGTGGTGATGGTGGTTGTGTTGGTGTTGGTGGTGGTGATGGTGGTTGTGTTGGTGTTGGTGGTGGTGATGGTGGTTGTGTTGGTGTTGGTGGTGGTGATGGTGGTTGTGTTGGTGTTGGTGGTGGTGATGGTGGTTGTGTTGGTGTTGGTGGTGGTGATGGTGGTTTTGTTGGTGTTGGTGGTGGTGATGGTGGTTGTGTTGGTGTTGGGGGTGGTGATGGTGGTTTTGTTGGTGTTGGTGGTTGTGTTGGTGATGGTGGTGGTGGTTGTGTTGGTGTTGGTGGTTGTGTTGGTGTTGGGGGTGGTGATGGTGGTTTTGTTGGTGTTGGTGGTTGTGTTGGTGTTGGTGGTTGTGTTGGTGTTGGTGGTTGTGTTGGTGATGGCGGTGGTGGTTGTGTTGGTGTTGGTGGTTGTGTTGGTGTTGGGGGTGGTGATGGTGGTTGTGTTGGTGTTGGTGGTTGTGTTGGTGTTGGTGGTGGTGATGGTGTTGCTGGTGGTGATGGTGGTTGTGTTGGTGTTGGTGGTGGTGATGGTGGTTTTGTTGGTGTTGGGGGTGGTGATGGTGGTTGTGTTGGTGTTGGTGGTGGTGATGGTGGTTTTGTTGGTGCTGGGGGTGGTGATGGTGGTTGTGTTGGTGTTGGTGGTGGTGTTGGTGGTTGTGTTGGTGTTGGTGGTGGTGATGGTGGTTTTGTTGGTGTTGGTGGTGGTGATGGTGGTTGTGTTGGTGTTGGTGGTGGTGATGGTGGTTGTGTTGGTGTTGGTGGTGGTGATGGTGGTTGTGTTGGTGTTGGTGGTGGTGATGGTGGTTTTGTTGGTGTTGGTGGTGGTGATGGTGGTTGTGTTGGTGTTGGTGGTGGTGTTGGTGGTTGTGTTGGTGTTGGTGGTGGTGATGGTGGTTTTGTTGGTGTTGGTGGTGGTGTTGGTGGTTGTGTTGGTGTTGGGGGTGGTGATGGTGGTTGTGTTGGTGTTGGTGGTGGTGATGGTGGTTGTGTTGGTGTTGGTGGTTGTGTTGGTGTTGGTGGTTGTGTTGGTGTTGGGGGTGGTGATGGTGGTTGTGTTGGTGTTGGTGGTTGTGTTGGTGTTGGGGGTGGTGATGGTGGTTGTGTTGGTGTTGGTGGTTGTGTTGGTGTTGGTGGTTGTGTTGGTGTTGGGGGTGGTGATGGTGGTTGTGTTGGTGTTGGTGGTTGTGTTGGTGTTGGGGGTGGTGATGGTGGTTTTGTTGGTGTTGGTGGTTGTGTTGGTGTTGGTGATGGTGGTGGTGGTTGTGTTGGTGTTGGTGGTTGTGTTGGTGTTGGGGGTGGTGTTGGTGGTTGTGTTGGTGTTGGTGGTTGTGTTGGTGTTGGTGATGGTGGTGGTGGTTGTGTTGGTGTTGGTGGTTGTGTTGGTGTTGGGGGTGGTGATGGTGGTTGTGTTGGTGTTGGTGGTTGTGTTGGTGTTGGGGGTGGTGATGGTGGTTGTGCTGGTGTTGCTGGTTGTGTTGGTGTTGGTGGTTGTGTTGGTGGTTGTGTTGGTGGTTGTGTTGGTGGTGGTGGTTGTGTTGGTGGTTGTGTTGGTGTTGGTGGTTGTGTTGGTGTTGGTGATGGTGGTGGTGGTTGTGTTGGTGGTTGTGTTGGTGTTGGTGGTTGTGTTGGTGTTGGTGGTTGTGTTTGTGTTGGTGTTGGTGGTGGTGGTTGTGTTGGTGGTGGTGGTTGTGTTGGTGGTTGTGTTTGTGTTGGTGTTGTTGGTGGTGGTTGTGTTGGTGTTGGTGTTGGTGGTGGTGGTTGTGTTGGTGCTGGTGGTTGTGTTGGTGGTTGTGTTGGTGGTTGTGTTGGTGTTGGTGGTGGTGGTTGTGGTTGTGTTGGTGTTGGTGATGATGGTGGTGGTTGTGTTGGTGGTTGTGTTGGTGTTGGTGGTGGTGGTTGTGTTGGTGTTGGTGATGATGGTGGTGGTTGTGTTGGTGGTTGTGTTTGTGTTGGTGTTGGTGGTTGTGGTTGTGTTGGTGTTGTTGGTGGTGGTTGTGTTGGTGTTGGTGATGATGGTGGTGGTTGTGTTGGTGTTGGTGTTGGTGGTGGTGGTTGTGTTGGTGGTTGTGTTGGTGTTGGCGATGGTGGTGGTGGTTGTGTTGGTGTTGGCGATGGTGGTGGTGGTTGTGTTGGTGATGGTGGTTGTGTTGGTGATGGTGGTTGTGTTGGTGTTGGGAGTGGTGATGGTGGTTGTGTTGGTGTTGGAGGTGGTGGTGGTGATGGTGGTTGTTTTGGTGGTGGTGGTGGTGGTGGCTGTGTTGGTGTTGGTGATGGTGGTGGTGGCTGTGTTGGTGTTGGGGTTGGTGGTGGTGGTTGTGGTTGTGTTGGTGTTGGTGATGGTGATGCAGCAGTGATAAGGTTTACATCCGAGGACGCCACCATTATCAACACATTGTTAGTTCCCATGCAGGGTGACATTTACATTGTGTTAATCTCTCTCTCTCTCTCTCTCTCTCTCTCTCTCTCTCTCTCTCTCTCTCTCTCTCTCTCTCTCTCTATATATATATATATATATATATATATATATATATATATATATATATATATATATATATATATATATATATATATATCAGTATCTAACCATTTCGTAACCTTCTGTGAGTAGTTTGTGTCATTCACACGGCATTAAGTACCTCGTAGGGACAATACAGTCTGTGTGATATATGTATCTGTATGGCTCTTCACTCTTACTTTATTATTTGATAACGTGTTCCATCTTATTCCGGCATTTTCCTTGTTTCGTCTTCTCTCTGTGTTCTCTGTATGTCTGCCAACATTATCTGCATATTAGTATATATACTGGGAGTTACACGAGAGATCTGTAAACTTCAGGAGGTTATTCTTGAACTAATTTTGATTAAAGAGAGCTACAGTAAAACTGCCTAACTTCGAACATTTTTGAGTTTTTTTTTGCATATAACTTTATGTAGAGTTGCATTATCTAATGTCTGTTGGTACCCATATATAGTCCAGGGATGTGGCAGTTAAAACAAAATAATGAAAAAAAAAAAAAATAGCGCCAAAACTGTGAGTGTTATTCAGATTTTTCGAGCGTCAGAAGTTATCATCGATATCAGCTAACTTTGGACAGGTGTGGCTAATTTTGGACATTCATATGCTTTGCCATATACACGCCTTTAGACTTCAGTGGCGGCTATTTTCGTACAGCCAAGCAATACTTCGGACACTTGGGGCTTAAAGAAAAAAAAAAAAAGGAAAAATACTGCACACGTCTGTGGTGAGTGAGAAGTTTAATAACAGATCGAGTACAAAATTATGCTGCTTTTTACCTCCAATTGAAAGCACTCAATTGGGCACTAAATCACATTGCAGTCAGGTGATTTTCATATGAAAACAATCACATAGGATCCACAAACTTTTCCTGACCCCAAACACTCCAAGAAACCCACTCCATATACTGAAAAAAATTAATGAAATGAAAATTTTTCTTCTTGCAAAACTTCACGAGTAGTTGCCTTACTGATGTTTTTTTGTGCTGACCATATTCATACAAAAACTTCAACTAGGAGATGAAACACATGAGATCACAAGCCTTCTCCACTGTCTGTCTCATTGCAAATATTCGATCCACACATCCTCTGCCACCCCTAAACCCACCCTGTTCATCATTCACTAGGACTTCTGATATATCTCTTATTTTCTCTATAATAATTCTTCCATATACCTTCCCTACAACACCTAATAGACTTATGCCACGATAATTCTTGCACTCACTTCGCTCACCTTTATTTTTGTACAGGGGTACAATCACAGCCTTCTTCCACTCTGCTGGCACAGTTTCACTCATCCATGCCTTCCTACCTACCTGCAACAAGCACTTCATCCCGCTTTCTCCACTACACTTAATAATCTCTGCATACACCTCATCAGTCCCAGCTACTTTCCCATTTTTCAGCCTCTTCACAGCGTTCTTCACCTGTGCGAGTGTCACGTTTCCTGGCACTGCATTCCTTCTCTGGACACCCCCAGAACCAATCTTGTTTACAGCCGCTCTGTGCTTTCTATTCCCATTCATCAAGATTTCAAGATATTCTTTCCATCTGGTCCTTACTTCATCCCCATGGGTTAATAATCTACCACTTACATCCTTCACACTTTCACATTTCATTCCGCTTTCACTTCTACATTTCCGCACCTCTTTCCAGAATGACCTCCTATTTTCAGGGTAATATACATTCATTTTTCTTATCAGATCATCATTTACCTCCTTCTTTTTCCTCTTAACGAGTCTCTTTATGTGCTTCTTGCTGTCAGTATATTCATTTCTTAATTCAACTGAACCCCTGTTCTATAACCATTCTTGCCACGTCTCTTTTCCTCCACTGCTGTCATAACCTTTTCATCCCACCATGCCGTACCTTTCTTCTTTGTTAGTTTTGCCACACTACACACCGCTTTAGCATTCCAAACTAAGCAATCCCTATATGCATCGAACAGGCTGTCCAGATCCATTTCATTCCACTTCACTGATTCCAACTCCTCCCCTACTTTGGCCTGTATTCATCTGCCCTTTCTTTGACCCTGATGTCTGTTCTACAAAATACTTTCCTGTGCCCTTATCTGCTGTCATTACTTTTGCATTTACATTTCTAATCTCTTGTTACTGCTGTCAGCACCCTTGCCACTTTTCATCCTTGTTGCAATCTCTCCTTCGCTTCATCCTCCATAGTGCCATCTTTGTTCCCACCGCTACCGACAGATTTAAACACAATCACTCTCCCTTTTTGTTTGGAAACTTCAAACATCAAATTCAGAAATGTAAATATGCACTTTCACAGCACGGTTCTGTAATCGTAATAAGTATGTAATGAGGAGGATAGCCCAGTCGAAGATCCAGGCCGTCGAGAGAGAGAGAGAGAGAGAGAGGGAGAGAAGGGGAGGGAGTGGGGGAGGTAGGGGGCGCATAAATCATGCCACTTGAGATAGGGCACGAGGAGTGGTAAGAGAAACAAAGATAAATAAGGGGTGAGGGGATGAAAATGGAGAGTGGGACGAACATAATTATAAAGCCCCCGCCACCACAACAGTCAAGCTAACTCCTACCACCACCACACCACAACCACTATAGCTCGCTCATCCACAATGGCTGTCCCCTCCTCCACCTTCTCCCTCTTCCGTCTGTTCCCATTGCTCCTCCAGGCTCCACACATCGCCCTTCAAGGTTACATTAAGTTAATGAATATGTTATTTACTAAATTTATGTTGTAAAGCTTAACTTTCTCTCGACGATGTTAAGATCCTGTATATTTTCATTTGCCGTCTCTGAATTCTTTTACGTGTTACAACAGAGATGGTGGATGTTGGTGGTCAAGTGACTGATGACGTGTCATGGCTAGATGTGTATCGTAGTGGACTCTCATGCTTTAGGAGTGGACCTCATAGCGTAGGCCTATGAATTGGTCTACTAAGCGTCAGATGCAAAAAAAAAAAAAAAAAAAAAAATCAGTCGTATTCTCGTTGCCTTGGGAGGATTTCTAACTCTGCCTCTTCCTTGTTTGCTTCACTTCAATATTCTCCTGTGAGCCTTTCACCTATCTTTGATACTAACATACAGTAGTTGACATAAATAACACAAAAGAATATATCACCTTACCAAACACAAAGTATACTGTTAAAGAAGAGTACGTTCTTGGGAGCCTCCTAATTTGCTTAAGCGATGCGAACCTAGGCTGGCCTCGGAGCTGACGAAGAGTTGCCGGGGGAGGGGGGGTAAAAATTACTGATCATGTTTCACAAATCAGTAAAGTTAATCGGTTTTACCGCACAAGCCAGTAATGTTAACCACTTCACTCTGGTTATTTAAAATTCCATTCTTGCAGCCTACAGATCTTGTTCAGATTAGGAACTTAGGAGAGTTATGAACAGGAGCGATCAATTACAACATTTGTTAATCCATCAAGCACGAGATATTTAAGTTGAATAAAATCATCTGAGGACAAAACAAATAAAAAATAAAAAAATAAACTAGAAAAAAAATCACAGTATGTAACAGGATAACTGGTTGTGTTGCAGAGTCCGGTTGCGATCCTGAGTGGGTGTTGGGTAGTGCTACTACTTCTCGGCCAGCAAAGGGGAAACAACACCACCGGGCTAATGTATGGCCCGGCCTCCTACTTCTCGGCCAGCAAAGGGGAAACAACACCACCGGGCTAATGTATGGCCCGGCCTCCACTATAGGTGGAGGAAATCTTCAAACGAACGAACGGGAAATAACACATAGAGGATGGAGAAAGTGTGTGAGGTCATGGGGGGACTGCCTAGTCACCCTGCAGGTGGACTGACATCATCAGTAAGGGTAAGCAACTGCTGTATATTTTAACTTGCCTTTTATATTGACTTTTGACTTTCCCACTGCACGTAGATCTTCAGTGGCTTTCGATCTAGTCAGGTGCGAATCATTAACTTCTAAAATGCCCTTGTATGGCCCTTTTATCTATTAAATTATTTCTAGTTTCTTTTCTGGTGATTCTGGAACTGCAATTGCAGACAGCCACTGTTTTTCTTCTGGAACTATGAAGAGTACTGTTCCTCAGAGGTCTGAACTTCTATGAATTATCTTCCTTCCGTTCATCAATGACCTCCCCTTGAAAGCCTTCGTGCTGCACATGTGACGTCTCGGGGCAGACATTTAACTATCCTGGGTCCAGCGTGGTAAAAGCTGTCTGCCTGGATTGTCCTGATCAGTTGAAAAGTACAGCTTAATGACCTTATGCAGGTCCTACCAGACCTGGGATATTGATTCTTAATATCCTCCCCCATCCCCTTGTGGTGAAGGGTTTTGTACTGTGCCCTTTACGTTCTTCCAGGCGTTGATTATTCTGTGGCATTCCCTCCGATTTTGTAGGGTGCACAGGTCCAGATGCATTAGCCTCTCCCAGTAGTTTAGGGGGTACCTGGTTATCTTCCTTGTGAAAACCCTTTGTACCAGTTCCTTTTCCTGAATTTCCTTTATTCTGCTGGGGGATCACAGTTGAAAAATATATTCCATTTTGGAGACTACAAGGTACTTAGACATGGGTAGCAGGTGTCTTTGAGTTTCTGGTGATGAAGGCCCGGAGGAGTCACCCAGTTATTTGTCTGGCTGACTGCAGTGTGATGGATGTGCTCATCAAAAATGCAGTTGTTTTGTATCCACACACCCATGTCCCTTAGGGACTCCTTCCGTGTGTTGTATTTTTCCGCTGGTTAGACATGTTCCTTGAGGTGCTCATTTGTATTATACCAAAGTAGTTCAAACATTTTTGGTATTGAATTTCATGTTATTATCTTCAACCCATTTATATTTTCCAGGTCTTCCAGTAAATTTTCTGAGACTTCTCTTGTAGTTGTTGTGTGGGAGATCCTCGTATCGTCTGCAAAAAATGTGACTCGTGAGGATTTTACCATCTGGTCAATATCCCCAATCATTACCAGAAAGAGCATTGGACTCAGCACTGAACGTACTCCACTTATAGCCATCGAGCCCTCAGAGTGAGCCCCCTCTACCACAGCAGTCTTTTCTTTCACTCAGAAAATTGTGTATCCATCTTCCAAGCTTCCCAGTGACACCAACCATTTTTAACTTGTGCAGCTGCACCCCGTGGTCTGCCTTGTTGAAGATTTTTGCGAAATCAAGGTAAACAATGTCCACATTTTTTGCATTCTTGACGTCTTTCAAAATATTTCCATAATGGTCCAAAAGCTGGGATAGACAAAACCTCCCTTTCATAAAACCGTGTTGTCCTGGACTTTCTTTTTCATTTTTGTAAATAATTTGGTAAACAGTCTTCATGACGATAATTCACGGTTGCAATAAAGTAAACTTCAACCGTTTACGCATGGACTCATTCAGGCAAAGTAAAGGTCAGAAATCAATATTCATTTCTGTAATTACGAGGCAACATAGTGGCGGCAAGTTGAGGCCAGATGGGTAGAGATGATGGTAGTGAAATGTATTTTTAAAATATTTTGTACATACTGGACCATGGGAGAATTAGTGTGTTAAAAATTTTGTTTCAGCCCATACTTGACTTGGTAATAATCTGTGTTGCATAGCCCTCCCCCCCTCTTTTCTTGTTACTTTATAGTGAATGATAGTAAACCAATTTGTATATGCCACCCAGATCAAACACATGGGAAAGAGACGAATATGAGGACCTGGCAGAGAGTACAATTCAGAATATAAGATCCTTGCTACATAAAATGGAAGAGAAATCGGAAAGAATTGTACTAACTGGGGACTTCAATACAAATATAAATTGGAATACTCTAGATATAAATAGCCAAGAAAGCTGTTGGGACCAAAAGCTCCTGGATCTCGTACAAGAGTTTTTCTTAACGCAACATGTGAGGGAAACCACTAGAAAAAGAGGACTTGATGTACCTTCAGTGCTAGATCTAATATTTACAAGGCAAGAAAATGACATTGACAGTTTAATATATCATCCTCCACTCGGCAAAAGCGATCATGCAGTACTAAATTATAACTTCAGGATAGCATATGACATAGTAAACAGCAATGACAGCTACAAAAAGAGCCTAAACTATAAAAAGGGAAATTATCAAGACCTAAAGAAGTATTTCTTAGAAGTTGATTGGGAAAATGAGCTCAGAGGACAAGATTTAAATGCTGTATATAAAAAATTTTGTGAATTTTATGAAATAGGAATCCAGAAGTACATCCCACAGCACAAAGAAGCAGATAAGAAAATACAGAAATGGTTCAATACAGAATGTAAAAAATCAAAAGAAAGAAGAGATTTGTTGTGGAATAGATACAGAAGACACAATAGTGAAAGGGCGTATAATAATTACAAACAGGCAAGAAACGATTATACAAGAATAAGGAGGGAAGCCCAAAAACAGTTTGAGGAGGATATAATAAATAAAAGTAGTGATTAACCAAAGCTGTTTTACAGCTATATCAGAAGCAAAACCAAAGTAAAAGATATAATACAATCCATCACGGACGAGGGAATCACTTATACACAAGAGAAAGATATTTGTGAAGCATTAAATAAGAATTTCCAATTAGTTTTTACAGAAGAAAAAAATTTTGAGAGGGACTATGTGGAACACGCATGTCCACACATACTACCAGATATACAAATAGCAGAAAAAGTAATACAGGAGGAGTTAAGTAGATTAGACAGAGGAAAAGCAAGTGGTCCTGATGAAATTTCATGTTGGGTGTTACGAGAATGTGCAAAGAAGTTAAGTAAACCATTATTTTTAATTTTCAAGAAATCCTTGAGTCAAGGGAAACTACCTAATATTTGGAAAAAAGCAAATATAGTCCCCTTATTCAAGAAAGGAAATAGACAAAATCCTCTCAACTACCGACCAGTATCACTGACCAGTGTTGTAAGCAAGGTATTAGAAAAACTTATAAGAAAAGCTTGGGTAAATCATCTAGAAGAACACAGTATGATAACAGAAAGACAGTTTGGTTTCAGAAAAGGAAAATCATGTGTTACTAATCTGTTGAGCTACTATGACAGAGTAACAAACACAATACAGGAAAGGGAAGGATGGGTGGACAGTATCTATTTAGATTTCAAGAAAGCTTTTGACACAGTACCACACCAAAGACTTTTATGGAAGCTGTACCATCAAGGAGGAATTCGAGGCAAACTGTTTTGTTGGATGCAAGACTTTCTCATAAAAAGAGAAATGAGGACAGTACTAAGAGGGAAATACTCATCATGGAAAGAAGTGACTAGTGGAGTACCACAGGGTTCGGTGCTGGCACCAATCATGTTTTTAGTGTACATAAATGATATAAACAGTAACACTGGAAATGAGAGCTATCTGAATATGTTTGCAGATGATGCAAAAATTCAAAGGAGAATTACTAGCACAGACTCTTGTAGGGAGCTACAAGAAGAATTAAATAAACTTCATGAATGGAGTAGTACATGGCAAATGGAATTCAGTGTGGACAAGTGTCATGTAATCAAGTTTGGTAAAAGTGGAAAAAGACCTGATTGGGATTATAAGTTAGGAAATAAAACCCTATACACATCAGAAAGAGAGAGAGAGACCTAGGTGTGATTATCAATAACAGACTATCTCCGGCTGACCACATCAGCGAGAAGGTACGGAACATGTATACACTGCTTGCAAATATGAGAATAGCATTCACATACATAAATGAAGACATGCTAAGAAGGATAATAACATCATTCATTAGACCAACCCTGGAATATGCATCAATAGTCTGGAGTCCTCATCTCAAAACGCATATAGACAAGATTGAAAAAGTTCAAAGGGCCGCTACAAGATGGATACCAAGCTTAAGGGACCTAAGCTACGAAGAAAGACTAAATAAACTGAATCTACCAACACTACAGGAGAGAAGGAAAAGAGGTGACATGATAATGCTATATAAGTGCATATCAGGAAAGGAGAAAATAGACATAAATGATTACTTAACATATGGAGAAGCATCAGCAAGAGGACACTGCAAAAAACTGCATAAGAAGAGAGTTGATAAAGACGTAAGGAAATTCAGTTTCCCAAACAGAGCAATTGATCAATGGAATGCACTACCGAATGAAATAGTGTGTGCCAAAACAATTCACAAATTTAAGGATATGTACGATAAATATGGTCTAAGACACGGGACAGTACGAGCTTGACTCATTCCTGTAAAGATACAATTAGGTAAGAACAGTTGGGTAAGAACACACACACAAAGGCAGGCAAAAACATTATCGCTCCACCTTGTAAAGGCAGGCGATAACTAGAAAGCAAACCAGCCCTAGAAATATTAAGATGTCCTTTGATTACTTAAACATTGACTCTTATAAAGCTTTGTGAGACCCCATCTAGAGTAGGCTATGCTGTACAGGGCCAGGCATGGTCCCCATATCTAAAAATGGATATTGACAAAAAAAAAAAAAAAAAAAAGGAGGGGGGTAATTTCTCATTTCAGTCCATACTTGATCTGGTGATGATTTTATCCTTTTTTTCCTACGCCAAGGAGATGACGGAGGTCATGTTTTCACCTTTGTCCGTTTGTTTGTTTGTTGATCGGTTTGTGAGCAAGATTACACAAAAACTACCGGACGGATTTCCACGAAACTTGGTAGAAGAATGAGTCTCGGCTCAGAGTACACCCCATTAAATTTTGGTGCGGATCCGGTTAAAGGTGCGGATCTAGGATTTTTTTTTTTCTTTTTTCACTTTAACATTGCGAGATGAGGCGTTGGCGGAGTTATACGCTCTACTGAGTGCCACTATAGTTGTGCTTTGTTCCATTTTTGCTTTTCCAATGGGAATTACCAATACCAATTGTTAAGATATCCCCCCCTCCTGTGAAATAAGTGAATTACAAATCGTTTTTGGCATTAACCTACCCTGACCCCACTTAACCCAGCGTAGGCCCCGAGTAATCCAGTCCTAACCAAAACAATTTTAACATTACCTAAATTATCAGCCTTACATTCCTGAAAAAAATGAGAGCCAGGATGGGAGAACACCTTCTACTTTCACAGAAGCCATGGTGAAACGGAGTCGCCAGGTGGCAGCAATTCAACTGTGACTGGCCAGAGTAAATCACGTGTCTCTTTCTAGCATCCTCACTTACCCTATCATTGTTGGCCTCAGGGATTGGATTGTTAACAGCTACACCATTAACTGTCCCTCTTTCCACCTCTCTGTTCCTGCCTGAAGCATGTCTAACTCTGTTCTTTAGAACCCCACCCAATCTAGATTTTTCTACTCTGTCGAGGTGAAGGCTGCCTATGCCATACAAGCACCTGTCATGACTGAAATTGTCCCAAGCATCAACAAACATCACACCCTTTCTTCTGCAAAGACCTTCTAGCCCACCGTTGACTCCTGTCACTCTATAAGCGATCACAGATCCAATATCAGATCTTAGTAACAGACCACAGGCAACTAATTTTCCATGGCATTCTTTGAACTTCATAACATCCCTACCTTTCCCAAGTATCTCCTTTGACATGCCTGAAGCTACATCATTAGGTCCTACCACAGTAACCTAAATTCCTCAGAAGTGGTGCTGCCAAAGTCATCAACCCTGTCGTTCACGTCCTATATCTTACACCATGGAAAACAAAATTGCTTCCTTATAGAACTCAGCACAGAACTCCTCTTGATGCCTAATCAACAAATCCTCGACAAGTATGAGGCTAGGCTCATCCTGCGCTTCATTTTAAGCACCTAAAGCCTAATCCTAACAGACACACTCTTATCAATGTTACTTTCCTTAGCCTTGCACCCTACTTTGTCTGGAAGCCATCAGTATCATGTAGCGTGGTTTCAACCGTAACGAGCATAGTTTCTAAAGTTATCTACCGTGCCAAAATTTCTTCTTCCACTTCCTCTACAAACACTACCATGGCAATCACCGTTCCAGCCTCAGTTTTATAACTTTTTACCCTATCACTTAATACGTTAATTGCCTCACAGATTTTCCTAATGACTAAAGTAAGACTAATCGCTAACTCGCAGAGCAAACAACATGCATATTCACCTCCTTTCGCCATGAAGTCTTATAAACTTCTTAGGACACATGCAACAGGAGAATCGTCAGGCAGGTGCTATCGTAAGGGAAGGCTTAGGAAGAGCTCCGAAAATACATCACCTGAGCAGGTCAGAGGCCAGACTGAGCAGTAAGAGGAAACTGAAAGAAACCAACACTCCCACAGTATTGCATTCATTTAATGGATAAGCCTGCTGCATTCCAAATGCAAAATGTCACAATGAAACTTAAGTGAAATGACAAAATCCCATATTCTCTAAATCTGTGCATGCAAGTACACTCTCTGGTTCGTATTACTCATCTTGCATTAACTGGAGTAGAATACTAGAGTTGCCCCGGCCACAAGATGGCTTATGATAGTATATTAACACTCAATCTCCCGTAACTCACTCAGGTGAATAAAACTGCGTGACGTTAGTTGGAGTTCTCGTGACCTTGAGAGGCTTGAAGTAATACAGTTATTATCCTGGTTAGGAAGGCATATGAAAATCTATGGCTACTGCTCGTACTTACCGTGGACAAGTTATGTTTTCCAAAATACCAGGGCATTCCGGTAAATGCCTGTAAACCCTTTCTATGCGATTAAGTATTTCTCATGCGGCTGCCATCAAACAATTGGGTCCAAGATTTAAAGGTCTGGAAAGTTTATTTGCTTAACTTTTTTTTCTTTTTTTTTTTTTTTTTTTGAGGGTGATGGGATGGGCTGGAATGATGCTGGGGCGGTAGGCAGCAGGGGGGGAGGGGGTAAACCCTGTCAGAATGGCCATTGTATGTCAGTATTGGTGGTGTCAAGGTTAAAAGTAGTTTTCTTCAAGAGCATAAGGAAAAGAACTAAAGCAAGAAAGTAACATATGTACGCGTTGTTATCACAGTCACAGGTAAAACAAAAAGCACTGGCTAGGCTACTTTAATCTTATCAAGAGTTCATTCGGGTTAGTGACCATGACACGCTGGATTTCTCGGCTTAAGTTTGGTAACGGTTTTTCCCTCCAATACATTTAACATGCTATGCTTTTACACCCTCTGGTATGCCATTTCATACTCTTGCATGTTACTGACGCATGTTACGTCATTACTAAAAAATTAAATCGTACGGGAATATTAGGTGTCACAAACGCCTTGTGCCTTACCGGCCAGTCAAGACTTGCCCAAATAGTAGTTTCTGATTCACTTTTCCCTTTTGAGCAGCCTTATCGGACCACAAAGCACTTGCCCAAATGAGAGCCATTTCTGAACAGCTGCCACCACAACCATCATCATCACAGCTACCACCACCACTAACACAACTACCATCATCATCACAGGTACCACCACCACTAACACAACCACCATCATCATCACAAATTCCACCACCACAGCCACCACCAACTCTACCACCACCACAGCCACCACCATCTCTACCACCACCACAGATGCCATTACCACCATCATCATCGCAGCTGCCACCATCACCACTACAGCTACCACCACCACCACCATCATCATCACAACTTACCACCACCAAAGCTACTGCTGCAACCACCACCACCATCATCACAGCTACCACCACAACCAACACCGCCATTTTCTGCTGAATAAAATCGTCTGTTAATAGCATCAGTGAATATATAAGAGACTAGATGTGCAACTGTGTGTGTGTGTGTGTGTGTGTGTGTGTGTGTTCTTACCTAATTGTATCCTTACACGAATGAGTCAAGCTCGTACTGTCCCGTGTCTTTAACCATATTTATCGTACATGCACACACTATTTCATTCGGTAGTGCATTCCACTGATCAATTGCTCTATTTGGGAAACTAAATTTCCTCACGTCTTTATCACCTCTCTTCTTATGCAGTTTTTTGCAGTGTCCTCTTGCTGATGCTTCCCCATAGGTTAAGTAATCACATATGATATTTTCTCCTTCCCTGATATGCATTTATATAGCATAATCATGTCACCTCTTTTCCTTCTCTCCTGTAGTGTTGGTAGATTCAGTTTATTTAGTCTTTCTTAGTAGCTTAGATCCCTTAAGCTTGGTACCCATCTTGTAGCGGCCCTTTGAACTTTTTCAATCTTGTCTATGTGTTTTTTGAGAGGACTCCAGACTACTGATGCATACTTCAGGGTTGGTCTGATGAATGATGTTATTATCTTTCTTAGCATGTCTTCATTTATGTATGTGAATGCTATACTCATATTTGCAAGCAATGTATACATGTTCCATACCTTCTCACTGATGTGATCAGCCGGAGATAGTCTGTTATTGATAATAACACCTAGGTCATTCTCTCTTTCTGATGTGTGTTAGGTTTTATTTCCTAACGTATAATCCCAGTCAGCTCTTTTTCCACTTTTACCAAACTTGATTACATGACACTTGTCCACATTGAATTCCATTTGCCATGTATTACTCCATTCATGAAGTTTATTTAATTCTTCTTGAAGCTCTTTACAAGAGTCTGTGTTAGTAATTCTCCTTTGTATTTTTGCATCATCTGCAAACATATTTAGATAGCTTCCATTTCCACTGTTACTATCTATATCATTTATATACACTAAAAACATGATTGGTGCCAGCACTGAGCCCTGTGGTACTCCACTAGTCACGTCTTTCCATGATGAGTAATTTCCCCTTAGTACTGTTCTCATTTCTCTTCTTATGAAAAAATCTTGCATCCAACAATACAGTTTTCCTCGAATTCCTCCTTGATGGTACAGTTTCCATAAAAGTCTTTGGTGTGGTACTGTGTCAAATGCTTTCTTGAAATCTAAATAGATACTGTCTACCCATCCTTCTCTTTCCTGTAATGTGTCTGTTACTCTGTCATAGTAGCTCAACAGATTAGTAACACATGATTTTCCTTTTCTGAAACCAAACTGTCTTTCTGTTATCATACTGTGTTCTTCTAGATGATTTACCCAGGCTTTTCTTATAAGCTTTTCTAATACCTTGCCTACAACACTGGTTAGTGATACTGGTCGGTAGTTGAGTGGATTTTGTCTGTTCCCTTTCTTGAATAAGGGAACAATGTTTGCTTTCTTCCAAATATCAGGTAGTTTACCTTGACTCAAGGATTTCTTGAAAATTAAAAATAATGGTTTACTTAACTCTGCACATTCACGTAGTACCCAACATGAAATTTCGTCAGGACCATTTGCTTTTCCTTTGTCTAATTTACTTAGCTCCTCCTGTATTACTTTTTCTGATGTTTGTATATCTGGTAGTATGTGTGGGCATGCATGTTCCACATAATCCCTCTCAAAAAATTTTTTCCTCTGTAAAAACTGATTGGAATTTCTTGTTTAGTGCTTCACAAATATCCTTCTCTTGTGTATAGGTGATTCCATCGTCCGTAATGGATTGTACTTTATCTTTTATTTTAGTTTTGCTGCTGATGTAGCTGTAAAATAGCTTCGGTTGATCAATACTTTTATTTATGATATCCTCCTCAAACTGTTTTTGGGCTTCCCTCCTTATTCTTGTATAATCGTTTCTTACCTGTTTGTAATTATTATATCCCCTTTCACTGTTGTGTCTCCTGTATCTATTCCACTAATCTCTTTTTTCTTTTGATTTTTTACATTCTGTATTGAACCATTTCTTTATTTTCTTTTCTGTTTCTTTGTGCTGTGGGATGTACTTCTGGACTCCTATTTCATAAAGTTCACAGAATTTTGTATATATAGCATTTAAATCTTGTCCTCTTAAGCTCCTTTCCCCAATCAATTTCTAAGAAGTACTTCTTTAGGTCATGATACTTTCCCTTTTTATAGTTTAGGCTCTTTTTGTAACTTTCATTGCTGTTAAGTATGTCATGTGCTATCCTGAAGTTGCAATTTAGTACTGCATGGTCGCTTTTGCCGAATGGAGGGTGGTATATTAAATTGTCAACATCGTTTTCTTGCCTATTGAGGGTACATCGAGTTCTCTTTTTCTGGTGCTTTTTCTTACATGTTGCGTTAGGAAAAACTCTTGCACAAGATGCAGGAGCTTTTGGTCCCAACAGCTTTCTTGGCGTATTATATCTAGAGTATTCCAATTTATATTTGTATTAAAATCTCCAGTTAGTATAATTTTTTCCGATTTCTCTTCCATTTTATCTAGTAATGCTCTTAAACTCTGAACTGTATTCTCTGCTAGGTCCTCATATTCGTCTCTTTCCCATGTGTTTGATCTGGGTGGCATGTACAAATGGCTACAATTACTTTCCCTTCAGATGTATTGATCTCTACTGCAATCAGTTCTACTTGTGAGGGTATATCTAGTTCTATTTCTTTGACTTTTAGATTTTTCTTAGTTAATATTATAATTCCTCCTCCTTTTTTTAAGTTCCTATCTCTTCTCCATATATTACATTCCTCTAAGTTTAGGATGTCATTTGATATACTTGGTGTTAATTTAGTTTCAGTTAGGCATATTATATGTGGTTCATTTTCTCATTCATTTCTAATAGTTTAGATACCATTCCATCCACATTTGAGTACATCAGCTTAATCATCTTGGTTATATACTTGTCATGACTTGGTTCTGCTACCTTCCTCCTTTTTGTTCCCTCCTGTTTATGTACCACTTTCGTACCTGCAATCCTTTTACTTTGTGTGTGTGTGTGTGTGTGTGTGTGTGTGTGTGTGTGTGTGTGTGTGTGTGTGTGTGTGTGTGTGTGTGTGTGTGTGTGCGTGTGCGCGCGCGCGCACACACAGATACCTGAAGCTCCACGGAAATCCCCCGCCGTTTCTTGATCGCACTTCGCTTTTCTTGAAACCAACTATTTATCGTCGACCCAGGAACAAGTGCTTCGCAGCCCCATTGTTTGCAGGAGCAAACAATGGGAATATGTTGGGTCAAAACACCCCTTTAGAAACTTTTAATCGACATGAAATTGAAGCGGTCCCATCTGTGACCTAGCTGCAACCATCCTAGTTTTCATCGCAGTCGTCTTTTCTAGTTTCATTTGCACACACACACACACACACACACACACACACACACACACACACACACACACACACACACACACACACACACACCGCTCGCTGGTGCAGTGGTAACGCTCTCGCTTGCCAACTGGTTGACGGGAGTTCGCGCCTCGCTCAGGTTGCGAAAAAGTTTCACTGACGAAGTGGGTGGTTACTGTCCCCCTTGAGCAAGGGGACGGGTGTGTGCGTGTGTGAAGGTCACAGCCTTGCCCTTAGATCGGACTATATGAGCTCTCAGCTCCCTTCTGGGAGGGTAAAAGCTGACGATCACGACCATCAAGTGATCCTGACCGACCCGACCCGGTGAATTACACACACACATTATATTATATATGATATGTAAAATAACTCGCTAAAGGAAAGGTACTATGAAGTCTCCCATACCAACTAGAGTACGGACGAAGGTCAGTCTATTGCCTGGCCACTTAATTTTGTCTTTTTTAAACTGATAAAGGCCGTGTCTAAAGAGAATGACGGGAATTCTACAGCGATTGCGTCAGCTGATTAGCTCTAGGCCTAACACCTCTTCCTCACCGATATTTCTTTTCCCTAAACACATTATTATCTTGATCTAACAGAATCTAAGCATGTTGACAGGATAAATATAAACAACATACAGTACAGAGACTATCTAAGTGCAATATGTACAGTACAGTCAGCTGCTGAAGAAGAAGTGTTACGTTTGCCGTGTCAGCATGAGTATACAGCTCAACCGCACCTTCTGTGACGCAATAGGTTTTTGTTTCAACTCCTCTGGCGTTCAGGCGGCGTTATTGAGAGAGCTGCTGGGGAGACGTGAGGTAGGTTCGGCTCTGAAGTAAGAGGATTCAGCACGACTGCTCTTGACGGCGAGATGGCGATGAAGGTACGAACTGTCTCCGACTCGTTCCTGATTATAAGGTCGTAGCTATTTATCGTGCATTTTACACCGTCATGTTATAAAATCTTTTTAACATGGACACGATATAAATAGCATGCAGACATGAACTGGGAATGAATAACCGCTCGTCTCTCAAGCTCACGAGAACACTACGGTATATGAATGAGACATACAGTAAATAATAAGGAGGCAGGAGACTATTAACGTACAGTATGCAAAAATATACTGGTATGAAAGACACGTCATTGAGTCTCCTATGGTCATGTTAATATGATACAATAACGACAGCCTAATAATAACATCATGCAAGAGATTATTAACATGCAACGTACTGATATAAACTGGTAAGGAAGATGTGTTAAAATACATCCCATGCTCAAGTGAATACAGCCCTAAGCTGTTTCAGACCCAGAATATTCATGCATGTAAGTAAAATCGTCTATAGATTGCCGGAATTTAAAAATATATATGGATATAACGGTCCTGAAAGGAATTTACTAACAATCTATGACTGACTTAGGATGACGCTAAAAAATAATAATAATAATAATAATAATAATAATAATAATAATAATAATAATAACAATAACAACAACAACAATAATAATAATGATAACAATAAGTCGTTTGGCAGAACACCATGGTGCCGGTACACATTGTAGGGAATCCCTACGCTGTACCGGCACTACTAGGGATGGCACCGACGCGCCCATAAGCCTTAACAAATAATCATAATCCTTCGTAATTCTTTAATATTGAGATTATTTTTCAAGTCTTTAGCATTAATCCTCATGTTTTTCTATTCTCTAAACATCCCTTATAGTCGCTAAGGCGTAACGCTAACACGCTAGTCTTTCTTCTGCTTTCTTCGACCCATCAAGATGAAAATGGCAAAGCCGGACTTTTTTTTTTTTTTTTTTTTTTTTTTTTTTTTTTTTTTTTGAGGGGTTCCCATCTCCACTGAGTCGGATGCAGGTAGACATTGCCCGAAAAAGTTCAAAGATGACAGGTCAGGAATAGGTCAACATATACAGATTTGAATCGATGTCAAGGTGGCAGGGTTGGTGTTGACCAAAGGGTGAAGTGATTCAAAGTTCGGAACAATCGGTCAAAACTGCAGGTCATAGGACAGTGTCAAACTTTCGACTCTCTAGCCAATATATATACATATATATAGATAGATATAGATAGATAGATAGATATATTAGTAGGGGTACCCGGCCTTGCCCAGACCAAAAAGGCTAACACTCTAATCCTATTATGTTATAGGTCTGTCTTTCTTTCTACTCCAGAAAGACCATGTATCTCTTATGCTTTTGAAGAGGGATTGTAAGAGGTCCAGCAACTTCCCATTTCATCTTTCGCAGACTAACGCATAGTATTTGTGCGTGCTTGTTTACTGTTACCGGTGACCTCAAATGACCTCCGACTGGTGACATCAAATGGCCTCGGAGGTCAACCTTACATAGCCTATGTCCGAACTGGAGGTCATGTGAGTCTCCATGCCAAAAATTGCGCTGCTGGGACCAGTCGTTCGAGTGTGTATTGCCGGTGACCTCAAATGACCTCCAACCAGTGACCTCAAATGACCTCGTAGTTCAACCTTAAGTAGCCCATGTCCGAAATGGAGGTCATGCCAATAATTGGGCTGCTGGGATACCAGGCTTTCCCCGGGCCAAAAAGGCGAACACTTTACCTGTGACCTCAAATGACCCAGATCTGAATTCGACCCCCCCCACCCTCTAAAACCATCCTTGGGTCACCCTGGTTCAGGATATATATGGGTCTGGGGATCTTTGGCCCTTGGTTTGGGCGTGATTGAAGCACAAACAAATAAACAAGCAATGCAGCTTATATACTATATATATATATATATATATATATATATATATATATATATATATATATATATATATATATATATATATATATATATATATATATATATATATATATATATATATATATATATATATATATATATATATATATTGTGTGTGGGGGGGTTATGGGCCAAGGGAAAGTTTATTAAATTTTGTTCGTGATCTGAGTTGTCTGGTATAGGCGTTGGCAACGGTATGGGCTAAGTGCAATTAACTTGTTTGTACTTGTAGATATAAAGATAAATGGGGTGTGAATGGGCTGGTGCAGTTGAGAGCACGACACTTTCTGTCTATCTGGATACCTAGGCTGCTTTCCCCAAAGGAAGGGCTTTAGCCGAGACAGGATGACACACTACCAGTTTACTCATCCACACATATTTACTTGTAACTTAGCCCCAAGGGGAGAATGGACAGATCCTCACTGCACCAACCCGCACAAGGGTCAACTGCACTGTGCAATCAGAGACATCCACAGCAGGGCCCGACAGCAGAACTGGTTTACCCCTGCCACATCATAATGGACCCATCCCCTTCCTTGCACCTGACCTGATCAGATGATCAGACCAAAGGCAGGATAATATCCCCTTGGGGCCACATCACCATTTATTCATGCATAATTTCTCTCCAGTCATCCCTGACAAGCGCAACCACTCTTCCTTGCTCTACAGACATCCCTCTCACATCTAATGCTCTCTTCACACTGTCCCACCATCCTATTCGTGGCCTTCCTCTCAGCCTTGCACCTGTCACATCAGATTCAATTATCTTTTTCACCAATCGCTCTTCATCCTTTCTCTCTATATGCCCAGACCATTGAAACACTCTCTTCTCAACTCGATCAGTCATCTCCCACATACCTCCAGTTCTCCTTCACAGTTCATCATTTCTTACTAGAGCCATATGCGTCACTCCACACATACTCCTCAGACACCTCATCTCCATTACATTCAAAGTCTTCCTCTCTCCTACACCCATATTCCATGTTTCAGCCACATATAACGCAGTCGGTACCACTACACCCTCATACAGCCTTCTCTTTACATCCATGCTAAGCTAACGACATCTAAACACTTTTTTCATTCCTCTCAGCACCATTCCTACTTCATTCATTCTAAACTTCACTTCTGCATCTGTTCTTCAATGCACAGCAACATGTGACCCTAAATACTTAAAACACTCTACCTCCTCAAGCAACTCACGATACAAAACTACGTTTATCCTCCTACCAACTACCAACCTCGCACATTTCTTCACGTTACTCTTATTCTCATTTACTCTCAATTTCCTCCTTTCACACTCTCTTCCAAACTCCCCTACCAACTGTCTCAATCTCTCCTCCGAATCAGCCACCAGTGCAGTATCATCTGCAAACAGCAGGTGTTTCAGATTCCACTCTCAACCATCAGCATTCACCAGACTCAAACCTCCACCTACAACTCTCACATTCTCCTCCTTTACAACACCATCCATATAAATATTTAACAACAAAGGTGACATCAGACATCCCTGCTGCAGCCCCACTCTCACGGGAAACCAATCACTCACAGTATTTCCCACTCTTACACACGCTGTACTATTTACAAAAAAAAATTTCACTCCTTTTAACAACCTACCAAGTCCATACAATCTCAAAACAGTTCACAAAACCTCCCTATCAGTTCTATCATACGCCTTCTTTAAATCCATGAACGCCCAAAACACAACCTTACCCTTCGCCAAATACTTTTCACACACCTGTCTAGCAGCAAACACCTGATCCATGCATCCTATCCCCATCCTAAAGTCACATTGCTCATCACCAATCACTTGCTCTGTACCCTCTCTAACTCTTAATCAACACTACCATACACCTTACCTACAACAGACTTATACTCCTAAAACTAGTACATTCATACTTATCACCCTTACCTTTATATAGCGGAACCACACACGTACTTGCCCAGTCAATCAGCACCATACTGCTCACAAAACACACATTCATCAGTTTTACTAACCACTCAACATTAGTCGCTCCACCACTATTCAGACATTCCACAGCACACCCATCCATACCTGCAGCTTTCCCAGCTTTCATCTCCAGTACTGCCTCTTGCATTTCCTCCATCGTGATCAAAGAATCGTTCAACTCTCCCCACACATTTATTCCTTGCACCGTTCCATCTGCCACAGTCTCAGCCTTCCTTTCCTCCTCTACATTTAACAATCTTTCAAAATTCTCTGCCCTTTTCTTTCCTGCTGCATCCATCTCAATTAACATCCATCCATCCTCATCTTTTACTTACCCTTCCTTCCCAGACTCTCCCCTTCGCACTCTGTTCACCTCCTTCCAAAACATTTTCCTATTCTGTTGAAAATTTTCAGTCAGTCCCCTACCCCACCTCTCATCTGCTGCCACTTTAGCATCACGCACAGCCCTTTTTGTTCTATACCTCTTTTCTCTATACCTCTCATATGACACCTCATCCTTCGTTTGCAGCCACACTTCATATGCACGTCTCTTTTCAGCCACAGCCATACTTACTTCCTCGCACCACCGTTCACTTCCCCATCTTACAATACCACCTACTCGTCTCATACTACACATCTCTTCCGCATACTCCACCACAGCACTCTTAAATAACTGCCATTCCTCCACACCGCCATTTTCTTGATCTTTCACTGTGTTCCACTCATCTTTCAACTTATAATACTTCATCATTTTCTCTCTTTTATCCAACTCACTGACTTTCAAAACCTTTATGCCACACCTAACTCTCCTAGCTCTCACCCACCTCATACCTACTCTCAACTTTCCCTCCACCAGGTAGTGGTCAGACATACCTCCACCCTCCTCTCTCCAAACTCTCACATCTAACAATTTTTCTCTTACATTCCTGGACACAACCACCCAGTCCATCAATGCTCTGTCAACAACCCTTCCACCCTCCTGTCTCATCAGTGTATACTTATATCTTTCTTCTCATACATGGTTTTTCTAATCACCATCTCTCGCTCAACACACATCCCTAACATTCTTTACCCGTTATCATTTCTTTCAGGCACACCATGCATACTAACGACACCTTCAACTGCTACATTTCTCATTCTAACATTCAGATCTACCATCATTACCACATTCACATTCGCTCCAAAACTCTGCAGACACTCACCAACATCACTACAGAAAGACTCCCTCTCTTCTTCATCCCTTTCATTACCAGGCTCATATACACTCACAGACACCCACAACTCACGTCCAAATTTCGTTTTCACCCACATAAGTCTCGATGACACCTCCTTCCATTCAGTCACACACTGCTGCACTTCCGGCTCACTAACAAGGCCACTCGTTCTCTCGCTCTTCCTCTATCAACACCTGACATCCTTCCAGTCACACTTCCAAACTTAGATTCACCTTGCCCTTTCATCTTTGTTTCACAACAACATTGCAGACAAAAAAAAAAAAAAATGTATTAACCACTATTTCCTGGTTTTTGTTTGTTATTACAACATACGGAAGTTACTGACGTGAAAAAAAAAAAAAAAAAAGTTAACCTACATAGACAATTGGTCCAGGTGTATCTACATCGATGGTACTGGGGTGTAGGAAAGGTAGAACTGGTGACAAGCAAGGCATTTAACCATGGTGCTCATATCCGAAGCATCGGCCGTTGAGTTGTAATGAGTTATTCATCCCATTATTCTGGGATACTAAGCCACTATAATTATTAAAATTATCATAGTTATACTTACCCTGCGTCTAGTAGTAATTTTAACTACTAAAGCTACCCCAACCCTTACCTCCATCACAACCTTCTTCTACCCCTACCAGCACCTCCCTCCCGTGCTGCAGCAGCCAACACACTTCTCACACAACATAAACATCCTTCAACTTAACATAGATGGCATAAACACCAAAAAACAAAAAGTCACACAATTCATCAAACAACAAAATATACACATTACTATCTTACAAGAAACAAAACTACACAGAACACAAAAAACACCTACATTTCATATTTCACCACCATTCGACAAGACCGGGCAGACGGCGGTGACGGTGGACTCATTACCCTGGTAAACAAATCCATCAAATTCTCAGATACCAGTGCACACACAAAGTCACTTCTTCCCCCACATGAAACCACAACAGAAATCTATCTATCTATCTAGCTATAGCCCGACGCCCTAATCCCGCAAAGGGTGGCCGCAGACAAAACGCCTCCAAGTCGCTCTGTCACCCACCATTTGACTGCCCTCCCCCCAACTCACCCCCCCTCCCTCATATACCTCTCAACTCCGTCCCTCCACCTCATCCTCGGTCTACCTCTCCCTCTCCCTCCCTCCACCTCACCTACATACACCCTCTTAGTCAGTCTTTCATTCTCCATTCTCTTCACATGTCCAAACCACCTAAGTGTATTTCTTCTAATCTTCTCAACCACATCCACATCCACCCCACAGCGTTCCTTCACTTCTTCATTCGTCAACCTGTCCCTCCATGTCACTCCACATGCTCCTCTCAAATAACCCATTTCCACTGCTCTCACTCTTGACTTGTTCCCCTCTTGCAAGGTCCATGCCTCGCTTCCATACGTCAGGGTAGGGATCACAATACTATCATGCAGTGACTTCTTAACTTCCATACTCACCTCCCTATTATTCATCACTGCTTTCAGTGTACCAACAACCTTCCTTCCCTGCTGTACCCTTTCACGTACTTCATCCCCCAAAGTTCCATCCTTACTCATCACACTACCCAAGTACTTGAATGCACTCACATTCTCCATATCCTCACCATCCAACCTCACTGCACACTCTGTGACTTCATTCCTCTCAAACACCATAACTTTACTTTTGTTTACATTAACTTTCAGATTCCTCCTCCCACACACTGTCCCAAATTCATTCACCAAACCTGGCAACTCCCATTCATCTTCACTCAACAATACTGTATCATCAGCAAACAGCAACACCGGAAGCTTCCAAATCTCACCCTCATTCGTTAGAGCCACCCCCGCATCCACTGCCCTACCCTGCACCTCCTTTACATCCATGTATGTATTAAACAGCCATGGAGACATCACACAACCCTGTTTCAGTCCCACATTGAGATCAAAGAACTCACTCAGCTCACCATCCACTCGCACCGTAACCCTAGCTCCCTCGTACATACTCTTCACAGCACTCAGCAATTTTCCCTCCACTCCATATATTCTTAATACCTTCCACGTACCTTGCCTATCTATTCTGTCATAAGCTTTCTCCAAGTCTATGAAGGCAGCATACACTTTCCTTCCCTTCTCTATATACTTCTCCACTAAACATCTTAGAACAAATATCTGATCTACACACCCTTTTCCCTTCCTAAATCCCCCTTGTTCTTCTCCATCTAGCTCCTCTGTCATATGCCTAACCCTATCAATGAGTATTCTACCATATATTTTACCAGTCACACTAAGTAGGCAAATACCTCTATGGTTACCACACACTTCTCTCTCTCCTTTTCCTTTGTATAAAGGAACAATTGTACCTGATTTCCAGTCCTCTGGAACCCTTCCCTCTTCCCAAGCCAATCTACACAACTTCCATATCCACTCCACAACAATCTCATCCCCATACCTAAGCATTTCACCACACACTCCATCAATTCCTGGGGCCTTTCCCAACTTAATATTTTTCATCGCTTCCACTACTTCCGCCCTACTGATCTCTTCCTCCCTCCTCTCATCTCTTCCTCTCCCAGCCATTCCCCAACCACTTATACTCGCACTGCTCTCACTCTCCACATTCAACAAATCCTCAAAGTGCTCCTTCCATCTCCTCAGTTTCTCTCTCTTCTCCACCAACAATCTATTATTCCTATCTTTCACTCCCCTACTATTTCCCCTTTCACACTGCCTTACTTTCTTTACCTCCTTCCAAAACAATTTCTTACTCTCCCTCCATTTCACACTCAGATTCCTCCCAAACTCCTCATCCACTTTCTTTTTACTCTCCTTCGCCAGTCTCTTAACCTCCCTTCTCCTGCTTACATATACCTCTCTCTTCTCTCTCTCATCTTCTCCCCTACCTCTACTCGCTAACCATTCACTATATGCCTTCTTCTTTTGTTCCACAGCTCGTTTCACCTCATCATTCCACCATGCTGTCCCTTGCACACCCTTGCATCTCCTCCTCACTCCACAAACCGCCTCACACGCTGCGCCTATCTCTTCCGTGAATATCTTACATACGTCTTCCACCCCTTCCATCTGCTCTAGCTCATACCTTCCCAATCTTTCTTCCACTATGCTCTTATACTCTGTCATTTTCTCACTATCTTGCAATTTCTCCACTCTTCTCACAGGAGTTGCTTCCTCCTGTCTTCCCCTTCGTCTCCTCAACCACTTTCTTTGCAGCTCTACCTTGGCCATCACTAAGTGATGGTCCGAGACTTCATTCCCCCACCCTCTCCACACTCTTGCATCCAACACTTGTCTTCTCATTCGCTCATCCACACACACGTAGTCTATCATTGCCTTTCGTTCAACAAGTTCACCATCCATCCTCCTCATTACTCTCCATGTATACCGGTGGATCATCTTATGCCGAAAGTAGGTGTTGGCTATTGCCAACCCCTTACAAGCACAGATGTCCACCAAAGCACTTCCATTCCCATCAGCTGGCACACCCCACTGACCAACCACTCTATCCACTCGTACATTCCCAACTTTGCCATTCATATCTCCAATCAACAGCACTCTCTCGCTCCTCTCAAACTTGTCCATACACACTTCTACACTCGCCCAAAACTCATCTTGCACTCTTGCCACTCGATCCTCCGTCGGGGCATACACACATACAATCGCCTACGCTTGTATACCTACTTTTATCCTCACCCATACAATCCTTGCACCCACTGTTCCATACTCTCTTATATTCTCCTTCCACTTCTTGCTTATCATCAGACATACTCCCTCTCTTGCCCTATCATTTTCATTGACTCCCGCACATATACCTACAGTAAACCATATTCCCATTCTCTCACCCTTTCACCTTTGCATTTAGTTTCAGTCAATCCACATTATATCCACTTTTGCATCCTCAAGCACCTGAACAATCTCTCTCTTTCACTTCATCATTCACTCCTCTCACATTCCACGTTCCCACCCTAAGAATGTCCTTCGTCCGTTCCTTAGTCGTCAACGTATGGTCCGTCCGGGTCCGAGGTGCTTTGTTCGCTTTTTTAGTTAGTTCTTTTTATGGGGTGAGGCACTAACCCACCACCAACCCTTTTAGTCGCCTCGTTCGACAAGCAGGGATACTGGGGGAGTATTCTTGAAACCCCCCTACCCCCAGGGTAGAGAGATGGCCTGCGGTCCTACCAGACCCAGGTTCAAATCCCCGCTGGGGCAGGGAACAGTTTAAGGATTTGAATTTCATGTAAAGCAGACTTTACTGATCTACCAGAAGACCCGCCAACATGTTGTAAAAATACCCCCGCTAATACCAGTACAACAGTCCTGTCTGAGACAGCCCTAGCATGTATTCAATAGGGACGGTGAGTGTTAGTGCCGAAATGGTGACATGTAGAGGTGTATGATATGTAGGAGGACTACTGGTCTTGGGGAGCAGGCTGTGAAGCCTATGTCCAAAGTCGAACACATTAAAAAAAAAATCGTCCCCGACAGTACCACACAATTACTGTCCACAAATACATCATATCACTAACATACCCATCATCCTGGGTGGTGATTTCAGTGCCAAGACGTCGGCCTGGCATATCAACAACCCTGACACAGACAGAGGGCTGGTACTACAATCTCAGACAGATCATCTTTTCATACTGAATAATCTCCATCAACATACCCATATCCCACACCAAGCCCTCTTCCTCCCATCATCCCCAGACATCACCTTCTGCTCCCCAAACCTCGCCCCCACAACATCCTGAAGAGTGGTAAAAACCGTTGGATCTGATCACCTCCAAGTCATCATCACTACCAAATCCAGAATCACCCCCAGCTGGCCACAGACACACATACACTAATTATAAGACAGCCAACTGGGAGGCCTTCACAACTGAAACAGAACAACATTTCGAAACATTAAACACCCATTACAAACATCGACACCGCTCTGTACATTTTCAATACAGTTATACAAAACGCAGACAAAAGACACACCCCTAGAGGCAACAGAAAGAGACACAATCCCAACTTCACACCAGAAATTCAAGGCCTCATCAGTCAACAAGACACATTACGACACTCCCCAACACCCCATACACAAGACATCGTACAACAAATACAAGAACTCAATACTCAGATAAACAATAAAATTTCAGAACAGCAAACACTAAACTGGAATAATAATCTCCAAACACATGACCACAAAACAAACACCAACAAACTCTACAAAACACTAAACAGCATCACACTCTCCAACAGCAACACTACACACTCACATGACGCCATCACAACAACAGACACCATACTTTCAAACAAACGACAAGCAAACTCTCTCATCAATCACTTTTCACACGTCAGCCATCTAAACCTCCATCGCGACGACCGACGTATCATCCGACGTAAGAGACAGTTCCCCACAGACCCAGACTACGCACCTTTCACTTAAAAACAGACGAAGCACGTCATCAGCAACCTTAAACACTCATCTGCCTGTGGACCAGACAACATAAGCAGCATTCACCTTAAACACCTAGGATCACAAGGCACACAAGCACTCACCAACATATCAAACTACAGCTTCTAACACAACTTAATACCCAACATCTGTAAGCATAGCATTATCATCTCTATCCCTAAACCCAACAAAGACCCCACGTTACTTTCCTCACACCGCCCCATCACACTTCTCTGCTCCCCCTCTAAAGTCACTGAACGACTGGTGCCACAAGCAGTTACACCTTCCATCGCCCTAGCCCAATCACAACATGGCTTTAGGCCACTACACTCCACAAACACTCTTCTTACAGACCTTACACAGAGAGTTCTTGATGGCATGAATTCTGCAAGGCCACCACAAAGAACACTCCTAATCACACTAGACATTAACAAAGCTTTTGATGCCATCCTCAGCCACAACCTCACAAACAAAGTATTCAACACAAACATGCACAATAACACAAAAAGGTCTGGCAAACTACTCAGCAGGCAGATGTGCACATGTAACATTTGCCGGTCAGTCTTCAAACATGAGAAACTTCACAAATGGCGTCCCCCAAGGATCCGTTTTGTCCCCTATACTCTTTACCCTATAAATGCACGACATGCCCACACCCCACACACCACAGAAATACATAGTTTCCTATGCAGATGACATAACACTCACATGTACACACCAATATGCAAACACAGCTGCACACATCCTCCAACATTACCTCAACACACTACACGAATGGTTCACCACAAACAGGCTCAAAATAGCCCCAGCCAAATCTACAGTGACCCTTCTCACAAAATGGAAAGCAGAACACAGTCACATTCCACACCTCATCATAAACAACACTCCCCTACCATACACACGCACACACCCAAAATCCTTGGTGTAACATACATCAATGTCATATAAACAACACATCACAAACATTAAAAATAAAATAACACCAAGACTCAGTGCCTTAAGGTCACATGTTCATACAACATTTGGACACAACAAAGGAACCACCACCACAGTATACAAACAATATTTACGTTCAATGATGAATTATGCAAGCCCTGCTTGGGCTTCTAACCTCACTAAAACACATTACAACACTCTACAGACCATACATAACAAGGTCCTAAAAATAATCACAGGCTGCACAGCTACTGCACCCACAGACCACCTACATCAAGAAACCAAAGTCCTAAAAGTCAAGGATCACCAAGACAAGACAAGAGGGGCACCCAAATTCTTGTCGCAGCCTCCACAAACCCACGACATCCACCACACTACATGGCAGCACATCCTCACGCACGAAGGAACATCAAAACGACACCCAGCACACGATATCATACACAGTATGATAACAGAAAGACAGTTTGGTTTCAGAAAAGGAAAATCATGTGTTACTAATCTGTTGAGCTACTATGACAGAATAACAAACACAATACAGGAAAGGGAAGGATGAGTGGACAGTATCTATTTAGATTTCAAGAAAGCTTTTGACACAGTACCACACCAAAGACTTTTATGGAAACTGTACCATCAAGGAGGAATTCGTGGCAAACTGTTTTGTTGAATGCAAGACTTTCTCATAAAAAGAGAAATGAGGACAGTACTAAGAGGAAACCACTCATCATGGAAAGAAGTAACTGGTGGAGTACCACAGGGTTCGGTGCTGGCACCAATCATGTTTTTAGTGTACATAAATGATATAAACAGTAACACTGGAAATGAGAGCTATCTGAATATGTTTGCAGATGATGCAAAAATACAAAGGAGAATTACTAGCACAGACTCTTGTAGGGAGCTACAAGAAGAATTAAATAAACTTCATGAATGGAGTAGTACATGGCAAATGGAATTCAATGTGGACAAGTGTCATGTAATCAAGTTTGGTAAAAGTGGAAAAAGACCTGATTGGGATTATAAGTTAGGAAATAAAACCCTATACACATCAGAAAGAGAGAAAGACCTAGGTGTGATTATCAATAACAGACTATCTCCGGCTGACCACATCAGCGAGAAGGTACGGAACATGTATACACTGCTTGCAAATATGAGAATAGCATTCACATACATAAATGAAGACATGCTAAGAAGGATAATAACATCATTCATTAGACCAACCCTGGAATATGCATCAGTAGTCTGGAGTCCTCATCTCAAAAAACATATAGACAAGATTGAAAAAGTTCAAAGGGCCGCTACAAGATGGATACCAAGCTTAAGGGACCTAAGCTACGAAGAAAGACTAAATAAACTGAATCTACCAACACTACAGGAAAGGAAGGAAATGAGGTGACATGATAATGCTATATAAGTGCATATCAAGAAAGGAGAAAATAGACATAAATGATTACTTAACATATGGAGAAGCATCAGCAAGAGGACACTGCAAAAAACTGCATAAGAAGAGAGGTGATAAAGACATAAGGAAATTCAGTTTCCCAAACAGAGCAATTGATCAATGGAATGCACTACCGAATGAAATAGCGTGTGCCAAAACAATTCACAAATTTAAGGATATGTACGATAAATATGGTTTAAGACACGGGACAGTACGAGCTTGACTCATTCCTGTAAAGATACAATTAGGTAAGAACAATTAGGTAAGAACAATTAGGTAAGAACAAATACTGTCATCTGTCCCCCCTCGTCTGCCTCAGACCAGCTTCCAAAAGCATATCCATACTTAAATCATTCGCCGCTCCATTCAGTCACTTAAAGACAACACACAGCTACATGCACGGCCTCCTGATATTTACCCTTCTGAATCCTATCTCCCTCGTGAGGACAGGGTCCACCTGGCCAGGCTGAGATGTGGGTATCATCCAGCCCTCGTAAGTTACTAGAAGAGACTGGATGACTCTGTCGCTGATGCCTGTCCAGAATGTGACACAGCACCCCATACTATTAGGCACATTATGGAAGACTGCATTGCACACAATCACCTGCGCCAGCAACACAACATACACTTCTTGAGAGCTGTGTGGGAAAGCCCGGTCTCGGTCATGGCCTTCCTTAAGTTCTCGGGGCTGTTCGGCCAGACTGCCTAGGGAACAACAACAACAACTATTACTATTACTAAAGCTTTAATAATGGATGGACACCAGAGTCGAATGGTGCCAGCTACCCACACCAGGATTCGAATCCTGGCGCTACCGGGCTGGTAGCTTCATAGCTAGGAATGATACCCACACAGTTACCACGTGCTTATATAAATGAATGACTAATTACACTTATCACTAAACTTCGTGTATAGTTATTCAGTACTGTCCCTTCAACCCCCAGCTCTGCCGTCAACATTATTGTGTTCTAGCCTCTGTCCTGACTAAGCATTAATCTCTCTCTCTCTCTCTCTCTCTTACACTGATATTTTAGGACCGCGATTTTAGTTCTGTTCTCTTTCACTCCCTCCAACCCCGTCTCTTGTTTCATTTCTTTCCATCCTCTCCTCCTCTAAATCTTGGTTACAAGATGAAAACTATTGTAGCTTTTTTTTTTTTTTTTTTTTTTGGGGGGGGAGGACAAGGAAGGGAGAGAACATCAACTCCCTTGTCTGGGTCTTATGCAAATCAGTCTCTGAGGTTGTGAGTCTAGCCCCAAACTATTTGTAGTTCATTCACTTTATCTTAGGTCAGATTTTCATCCTGTTGCGGCTTATTTCACGTAGCCCAGTGGCAGAAAAAGACAATAATGTGGCTGTATCCTTTCCGTACCTCTTTGTGATTAGCACCATATTCTAGTGTTAATCTTTTGCTATAACTCAGCAGGGATGGCTATTTCAGGCCAAGGTAAAGTGAACAGAGCATAAAAGGCATGGGCAACTCTGCCGATGGAGTTTACTAGTCGCACACCTCGACTGGGCATAAGCGGTGCAGCGTTCAGGGCTATATTGCTGAGTGCTTCAAATTGTGAACAAGCCACCAGTTTCTGACGATTAAGTGTGCCTGACCCAGGCCTGTGTGTATCGTTGATGATTATACTGTGCAGTGTGGAATGCAGGTTAAATACATGTGACAGCTGCATTCATCACTATGATCATCGTCCCACTTTATTATTTTTATTATTTTTTACATGCTGGTAGGATGAGATACGGTGCAGAAAGCCAAGAAAAGCAAAGGACGACACTGGGAGAACTAATCAACACCATGCCCGGTGATATGGTCATTGAACCGACGCCAGTCAAGTCCCTGAAATCCTGACAACTAAGTCATGATTACACCTTCTCATTCTTAGTACTGCCTCGGCACTGACACAACTAGCCGAGGTGAAGGCAGCTTTAGGCGTGTAGAAAGATTTACAGTATATTCTGTGAACAGTGAGTATAGAGCAGGATGGCTGGATACTACTTTCCACCGTACTACACTTGCATCTTTACATTTCTCCTTCACACACTTCTCACATTCACTCACAATCCCATCACCGTCCCCCATCCCTACCTTCACCCTAGCACCCCTTGCCACCTTACCTTAACCCTTAAACCCCTCCCTCATCACGTAGGGTCTGCTGGAGCGCCTGGCAGAGGGCGTGGTGGTAGGTGACGGCGGGATGGTCATGGCCCTAGAGAAGCGTGGCTATGTCAACGGCGGGCCGTGGACGCCCGAGGCCTCGGCTGAGCACCCAGAGGCAGGTTAGTTGATCACATGTCATGGCAATACAGGTTACTGATACAGTTATATCTTGTAACTTGTGTGATTATGTGAGCTGACCATACCACATGCCAACACAGGTTACCATACCACATGCCAACACAAGCTACCATACCACATGCCAACACAAGCTACCATACCACATGCCAACACAGGTAACCATACCACATGCCAACACAGGTAACCATACCACATGCCAACACAGGTTACCATACCACATGCCAACACAGGTTACCATACCACATGCCAACACAGGTTACTGATAATAGCATATAACCAAGATATTACGTAAGTCTCTCTTTCTCTCTCTCTCTCTCTCTCTCTCTCTCTCTCTCTCACACACACACACACACACACACACACACACATACAGAGAGAGAGAGAGAGAGAGATTTTGTGTGTGTGTGTGTGTGTGTTTTACAGAAGGAATCAGCGCCTAAGCCCGTCTCTTGTTACACCCTCCAGAAGTCAACCCCCCATCCTCACTCGCCTGTTTTCCCCAAGGACCTGTTCCAGCACTGACCAAGTCTCCCCCATGGACCTACTTTTACCCCTACATATATTTTCCCATACAGATATATTTTGTCTATGAGTGTTTTTCTCTGTGCGGCTCTTTTCCCGATGCAGCTGTTTGCCACTGGACCAACAGTATATTCGTCATCGACGTACTTTCGTCATGGAACGGTTTTCCCCAGTGGACCTATTTTCCACCATGAATTTTGTCTTCCATGCACCTATTTTCACCATGCACCTATTTTCACCATGCACCTATTTTCACCATGGGCCTCTTTTCACCATGGGCCTATTTTCACCATGGACCTATTTTCACCGTGGACCTATTTTCACCATGCACGCATTTTCACCATGGGCCTATTTTCCCCCATGGACCCATCATCCCCCTTGGAAATGTTTAACCCGTGGATCTGTTTTCCCTCATGACCTGTTTTTTCCATGGGGAAATATTAAACTCCTGCAGACCCGTTTTTTCCAACTGGATCTGATTCGCCTTGGACAGGTTTCCCCAGAGAAGTATTTCTCCCCTATGGAAGTATTTTCCCACATGGACGTATTCCAGCCATAGACACACCTGTTAACCCATGGAACTGTTCCTCAATGAATTCATTTCCCCTATTCTTCCACCTATCCACAGTCCCACTGACCCACATACCTACCCACTCACCCAGTGTAGTTTGTCTCAGTAACACCACAATGACTCGGTAAGTCCCCTTCCCCCAGAGAGAGAGAGAGAGAGAGAGAGAGAGAGAGAGAGATTTAATATAATAGACAAGAACGTAGTGCTCATACTGGACTGTTCAGCACTTTTCCAAATGAGAGCTGTTTCTGAACAGCTACCACCATCACCATCACCATTGCCACAGCTACCACCACCAGCATTATCACAGCTACTACAGCCACTATCATCATCACATATACGACCATTATCATCACCACAGCTACCATCACCACCATCATCACAGCTACTACCTCCACCACCATCACAGCTACCATCACCACCACCATCACAGCTACCATCACCACCACCATCATCATAACCACCACAACAACAATAACAAAAACAGCAACAGCAACAATAACAAAACAACAACAACAACAACTATTACTACTACTACTACTACTGCCGCTACTACTACTGCTACTACTACTACTACTACTACTACTACTACTACTACTACTATTACTGCTACTACTACTACTACTACTACTACTACTACTATTACTGCTACTACTACTACTACCACCACCACCACCACCATCATCATCATCACAGCTACCACCACCACCATCATCATCACAGCTACCACCACCACCACCATCATCGTCATCACAGATTCCATCACCACCACCATCACAGCTACCAACTCGACTATTATCATAATAGCTACCACCACCACTGTCGTCATCACAGCTACCACCACCACCATCATCATTACAGCTAGCATCACCATCATCATCACAGCTAACACCACCATTATCATCATTGCAGCTAATACCACCACCATCATCATCATCATCATCATCATCACAACTACCACCACATGGCAACACATGTTGTCGTGTGGTATGGTAACTACCACCACCACTATCATCACAGCTAACACAACCACTGTCATCATCACAGCTAACACCACCACTGTCATCATCACAGCTAACACCACCACTGTCATCATCACAGCTAACACCACCACTGTCATCATCACAGCTAACACCACCACCACCATCATCACAGCTAACACCACCACCATCATGATAGCTACCACCACCACTATCATCATCATAGCTACCACCACCACCACCATCACAGCTACCACCACTGCTATCATTATAGCTACCACCACTACTATCATCATCATATCTACCAGTGCCACCACAACCATTATCATCACAGCTACCACTACCACTCTCAGCATCACAGCTACCACCATCACCATCATCATTATCACAGCTACAGTAACCACCACCATCACAGCTACTACCACCACTATCATCATGGCACCTATCACCAGCACCACCAGTTACCATCACCGTTATCATTATCACATTTTCCACCACCACCACTACCATCATCATCACTGCTACCACCAGGACCACCACCTTTACAGCTGCCACCACCACCACCATCATCACAGCTACCACTAGCACCAGCACCACCACACGGCCAACACTTCCACCACCACTACAGGTACCACGATTTTCTCCTGAATAAAATCGTCTGTTCATAGCACAATTGAAGTAATAGCATTGAACTCTGGATGTGCAGCCTCTCTCTCTCTCTCTCTGGTGTGTGTGTTCTTACCTAATTGTTCTTACCTAATTGTATCTTTACAGGAATGAGTCAAGCTCGTACTGTCCCGTGTCTTTAACCATTTTTATCGTACATATCCATAAAATTGTGAATTGTTTTGGCACACACTATTTCATTCAGTAGTGCATTCCACTGATCAGTTGCTCTATTTGGGAAACTAAATTTCCTTACGTCTTTATCACCTCTCTTCTTGTGCAGTTTTTGCAGTGTCCTCTTGCTGATGCTTCCCCATAGGTTAAGTAATCATTTATGATATATCCTCCTTCTCTTATATGCATTTATATAGCATAATCATGTCACTTCTTTTCCTTCTCTCCTGTAGTGTTGGTAGATTCAGTTTATTTAGCCTTTCTTCGTAGCTTAGATCCCTTAAGCTTGGTACCCATCTTGTAGCGGCCCTTTGAACTTTTTCAATCTTGTTTATGTGTTTTTTGAGATGAGGACTTCAGACTACTGATGCATACTCCAGGGTTGGTCTGATGAATGATGTTATTATCTTTCTTAGCATGTCTTCATTTATGTATGTGAATGCTATTCTCATGTTTGCAAGCAGTGTATACATGTTCCGTACCTTCTCACTGATGTGGTCTGCCGGAGATAGTCTGCTATTGATAATCACACCTAGGTGATTCTCTCTTTCTGATGTGTGTTGGGTTTTATTTCCTAACGTATAATCCCAGTCAGGTCTTTTTCCACTTTTACCAAACTTGATTACATGACACTTGTCCACATTGAATTCCATTTGCCATGTATTACTCCATTCATGAAGTTTATTTAATTCTTCTTGTAGCTCTTTACAAGAGTCTATGTTAGTAATTCTCCTTTGTATTTTTGCATCATCTGCAAACATATTTAGATAGCTTTCATTTCCAGTGTTATTGTCTATATCATTTATATACACTAAAAACATGATTGGTGCCAGCACTGAGCCGTGTGGTACTCCACTAGTCACTTCTTTCCATTATGAGTAATTCCCCCTTAGTACTGTTCTCATTTCTCTTCTTATGAGAAAATCTTGCATCCAACAATACAGTTTGCCTCGAATTCCTCCTCGATGGTACAGTTTCCATAAAATTCTTTGGTGTGGTACTGTGTCAAATGCTTTCTTGAAATCTAAATAGATACTGTCTACCCATCCATCTCTTTCCTGTAATGTGTCTGTTACTCTGTCATAGTAGCTCAACAGATTAGTAACACATGATTTTCCTTTTCTGAAACCAAACTGTCTTTCTGTTATCATATTGTGTTCTTCTAGATGATTTACCCAAGCTTTTGTTATAAGTTTTTCTAATACCTTGCCTGCAACACTGGTTAGTGATACTGGTCGGTAAGTGGATTTTGTCTATTCCCTTTCTTGAATAAGGGAACAATGTTTGCTTTCTTCCAAATATCAGGATTTCTTGAAAATTAAAATTAATGGTTTACTTAACTCCTTTGCACATTCACGTAGTACCCAACATGAAATTTCATCAGGACCATTTGTTTTTCCTCTGTCTTATTTACTTAGCTCCTCCTGTATTACTTTTTCTGATGTTTGTATACCTGGTAGTATGTGTGAGCATGCATGTTCCACATAATCCCTCTCAAAATTTTTTTTCTCTGTAAAAACTGATTGGAATTTCTTGTTTAGTGCTTCACAAATATCCTTCTCTTGTGTATAGGTGATTCCCTCGTCCGTAATGGATTGTATTTTATCTTTTACTTTAGTTTTGCTTCTGATATAGCTGTAAAATAGCTTCGGTTGATCAATACTTTTATTTATGATATCCTCCTCAAACTGTTTATGATCTTCCTTCCTTATTCTTGTATAATCGTTTCTTACCTGTTTGTAATTATTATATCCCCTTTCACTATTGTGTCTTCTGTATCTATTCCACAACAAATATCTTTTTCTTTTGATTTTTTACATTCTGTATTGAACCATTTCTTTATTTTCTTTTCTGTTTCTTTGTGCTTTGGAATGTACTTCTGGACTCCTATTTCATAAAGTTCACAGAATTTTATATATATAGCATTTAAATCTTGTCCTCTTAAGCTCCTTTCCCCAATCAGTTTCTAAGAAGTACTTCTTTAGATCATGATAGTTTCCCTTTTTATAGTTTAGGCTCTTTTTGTAACTTTCATTGCTGTTAAGTATGTCATATGCTATCCTGAAATTGCAATTTAGTACTGCAGGGTCGCTTTTGCCGAATGGAGGGTGGTATATTAAATTGTCATTATCGTTTTCTTGCCTAGTAAATCTGAGATCTAGCATTGAGGGTACATCGAGTCCTCTTTTTCTGGTGCTTTCCCTTACATGTTGCGTTAGGAAAAACTCTTGCACGAGATCCAGGAGCTTTTGGTCCCAACAGCTTTCTTGGCTTATTATATCTAGAGTATTCCAATTTATATTTGTATTAAAATCTCCAGTTAGTATAATTCTTTCCGATTTCTCTTCCATTTTATGTAGTAATGATCTTAAACTCTGAATTGTATTCTCTGCTAGGTCCTCATACTCATCTCTTTCCCATGTATTTGACTTGGGTGGCATGTACAAATTGGCTACAATTACTTTCCCTTCAGTTGTATTGATCTCTACTGCAATCAGTTCTACTTGTGAGGGTATATCTAGTTCTATTTCTTTGACTTTTAGATTTTTCTTAGTTAATATTATAATTCCTCCTCCCTTTTTTAAGTTCCTATCTCTTCTCCATATATTATATTCCTCTAAGTTTAAGATGTCATTTGATATACTTGGTGTTAATTTTGTTTCAGTTAGGCATACTATATTTGGTGTGTGTGTGTGTGTGTGTGTGTGTGTGTGTGTGTGTGTGTGTGTGTGTGTGTGTGTGTGTGTGTGTGTGTGTGTGTGTGTGTGTGTGTGTGTGTGTGTGTGTGTGTGTGTGTGTGTGTGTGTGTGTGCACTCAGTAACACATGAAAGTTCATGAAAATGCCATACCGTTCTGCTCAACATAGACCCAGAAGCAAGTGCTTAGCAGTCTGATGTTTGCTCCTGCAAACAGTGCAACATTGAGGGTCAAAACACCCATTTAGAGAATTTCACTCGACATGATATTGAAAGGATCCCATCTGTGACTCAATTGCAACCATCCTGCCACGGCATTAGTCTCCAGGAAAGGATCTGACCTGGTAGTTGCAGAGTTCACGCCTTCCTAATGCTCATCACTCGGCTGCATTGTCTATGACCCATTGAGGGGGGCTGTACAGTAAGTAGATCACAATGCCTACTACGCCAATCCAGGGGACCATGATTTGATTCAACTGTAGGGCCGGGTACAGGTTCATCAAGATCCAGGACCCTGGCGCTAATGTTTTTGTGCACCACCAAGCTGTGGTTGGACCAAATCCATAGCATCTTGAATGCTCTCTTGGGCCTGGCAAGGCAGTGAAGCTTGCTCTCTCTGGGACTCCCAATGGTCCTGAGGCCCGGGATGTTACCAGGCCGGGGGTTTTGCCTATGCACAGCTGTGCCGCTTGGCCTGGGAATGCCAGGCCAGGGGTCCTTTGAGTCCTGGAATGGTTAGCACCATTGTTGAGATGTGCTTTCTGTGGGAGTGGCAAGTGGGCAACGTGCATCCTTCTCCCTAAGATCTTTGAGGACAATGGGCTGCCTCACCTTGTCATTTCCAAGTGCTTTGCCTGTGACATACGTCCTGTCTCCTATCGTTGCCGGGACCGTCAAGCCTACCAGCCACAGCCTATTGCTTCTCAAAGACACCACAGAAGCAGCTGTGGTTGGACACCGCACTAAATTGGCACAACTGCCTGTCTTCAGGTACTGGGCCAGACCATGGATACGGTTTTAGATCCTACTGGCGACCACCACCACTCATCAGCACCTGCAGAGGGGCTGGACTCTTCCGACTCCACCTCTATGGCCAAGGGTGCATCGGCCAACTCCTCGGCCTAGGTGGACATCGTTGAGTTTTCCCCTCCTCCAGCTGCCTAGGGCGGCCCATCTCGCCCTGTGCCCCAAACCAGTGACTGCCAGCTCGAGATCTGTTTATCGACAACTTCTGGCTCATGGCGCCCATACACGGTCGTACCAGTTCGGGGGGTCGCATTAGAAGACCCTGTACGATCTTCTCTGGGTGGATGACCTGGGTATAGGCATTTCATTTAACCTGTTTGTCAATGGTGAGATGATCTACCTTGCCACCCTTTGAGCATTTTATTTTATGCTACCTGCTCGCTTGGCTCCATAGACCAGCCGTCTTTCCTTCTGCCGTTTTCCTCCTGCCCCGGTTTTCTTTTTATTGTATCATTGTTCATGCCCCTCTTAGTGGGTGATGGCCATTAACCCTTTAACCACGGGCATTGTTTTGACCCAACTGGCCCCCCCCGTGGGGGTTCCAGCCAAAATGTAAAAAAACTTTAAACCTTTATAACTCTGCACAAAATAAATCTAGAACGAAAAATAAGGTACCATTAGAAAGTACTAACCTTCAGCTTTGCAATGATGTAGGTTTCATGATTTCGTTGACTATCATTGGATGGGGAGTGCCATTAGAAGTGAGTGATCTAAAATCACTATTTTTCGACCCACACACCATTACCAAATGCCAACCTCACACTGATAATAATACTATAAACATATATGAACACTGCACATACGATAAACACCCACTCTGTGTTCACTGAGGCAGGTAAAAGTCACTGTAATTGCCCGCACTTCACTCCCACATCAGTGCCATTGTCACTCACAAATCTGGACAGATACTGATGCGTGTTTGGGCAGGGGTAGGGTGGGGGGCCCAGGGGGTGGGAGGTGGGGCCCCGGAGGATGGGAGGAGGGAGGTGGGGGTCAGCTGGAGTGAAAGAACTTAATAGCTATTCTCCCTTGAAACAATTGGCACGCGGAAAAAATGCGCGGCATTCAAAATATTCACAAACATTCCAGAATGACACCCGCGGTTTGGTTCAGTTTTTGCAATGTCATTCTGGAATGACACCCGTGGTTAAGGGGTTAAGCCCCAGCAAATAACAACAATAACATCCTGCCAGTTTCATCGAAATCCTTTTTCCAGATTCAGCTGCGCTACACACACACACACACACACACACACATATATACAAAAATTAGAGTATACTGTATATGAAGGTGGAAGAGGGGAGGGTTTACAAATTGCCTGTACCTTTTTTTGTTGATGATGCACAGCCACACCTTATCAACTTCACACACAGTCGCCACCATCACCACTAACCCCACCACATATGCACCAACACCACGCAGTCACTACCATCATCACTACTGTCATCACCATTACCACTACAGCTATCACCATCACTACCAGTCACCACCATGCAGTCACCACTACATTTACCATCACCATTATCCCCACCAGTCACAATATCACCGGCAGTCAGTAGCTACCATCACCACCAAACAGTCACCAACAGCCATCACCACCAAACAGCCAACACAGCCGCCACCATCACCGCTGTAGTCACTATCATCTCCAGCTGTTACCACCACATCACCAGTCACAATCATCACCTCCACACGGGCGCCACCATCACCACTAGTCACCATCATTGCCACTACATGCTTGTCACTATAATCATCATGTACACTATAGAATCGCCACCATTACCAGTATACCTACTCGCAACCATCACCACCACAGTTATCATCACACCGTCACCACCATCATAGTCACGAGATGAGTACGGTAACCACCCATCCACCGCAGATCCATGCCTATTAACAGGACTAAAATACTGAACCTAAAAAGGGTCCCGTGCATGTGAATAAAGAACTTATAAAGGAGAGAACGGCCGCTTATATTTTTATACTCATCCACCAGACATGAATGAGAATATCCCTTCATGGCAACGTATTGTGGAAGTAGGCTTTAACACCTGCTTTTGCCACTGAAAAACCCGTTATTTGTCAGTTCACTATATTCGGAAAAGGTAATCTCATCATAAGACCATCAAGCAATATATATTTGGCCGTATCAGGAACGACTTTTTACACCGCACACCAGCTTCCTCACCACCACGGCCTTCATTGCAGCCATCACCATCAATGGCTCATCACAGTCGCCACTCACCCCCCACCACTCTGATTATCATCGCGCTCTCACCATCCCCTCACACCAGTATCATAACCACCACCCTCTCACTAACCCTCCTCCCCGCCAGTGAAACAGCTGCACCGAGAGTTCCTGCGTGCGGGCAGTGACGTGCTACAAACCTTTACCCACTACTCCAGCGAGGACAAGCTCACTCGTGGCGGAAGAACACTTAGTAAATTCACGGTAAGGTAGTTTAATTCAGTTATCATACATGTTTTTTGCATACGAATTATCTTGCCTGCTGCAGGTTTTCATACGCATCAAATGCTATGGAGATATACGATAAATACATATACAGTAGAATCTACCATTTTAGAATACTAATCATTTGAATATTAGTTGTATTTATACTGTGTTTTTCTGCACTTGGTTGCAACCTTCATTTATCAGACATGGGTTCATCAGTAATGTGGAAATGGTTGAATGTATCATCTGATATCTAAGGTTCTTATACAACACCAGATTTGCTTCCTTCACAGTCAGCTTGTTGCATTTTATTTATACAGATAGATGGAGACTGATAATTAATTGACAGGTATAGCTAGAAATACATGAAAGAGAGGCGGGTTACAACGTGTGTACAGAACCTCGCCCCTCCTGCTCCTATTTCCATGGATATTGAATGGTAGTGTGGTAAGTGTGGTAAATCCTCAGCTAACGACACTGATGACACTGATCTGTGGCCATATAAAGACATCAGTGTTGGTTGCTATGGATTCGCCACAGTGCATTCTGAAGTCCAAGGAGAGAAAGCCAGGAGGGGCGACAGAACTTTGGACGCCGACTGTACATATACGGCACCTGAAGCCAGTGGCGTGCACAGATAATTAGTGGGGTATGGTCTCTAGCTAAAACAAATTCATACTGAGAGAGAGAGAGAGAGAGAGAGAGAGAGAGAGAGCACTTTGTAACCGGCAAGGCAAAGGAGCATGGGCTCTAGCCTTGACTATGCACGCCCCTATCTGAAGCATTACTCGTTCGTGCCACCACCATACTACAGTATATGGCACCCAAAGCAGAAATGTTAATGGTACTGCTGAAGGGGTTCATGGAGACTGTCGTTCATCCTTTCCACTACCAGGGGTCTCCCTTATGCTTAATAAATTCGTCTGAAAGTACAAAAACAGCGAAAAGACATCCTTGAACTGAAGGGGTTAAGCTGCAACTACATTATCTTCAAATATTTTTTTTCCCGATATGTAGCCTTCATTCACGCCTTTATTTCCAGGGTCATGTGATAAACTAAATAAAATCATTTGAGTTAGCAAAAATTAGAGAGAGAGAGAGAGAGAGAGAACATCTTGAAGGGGTTCAGGTGTGCATATTAACCCTTTCGTGGTGGCATCTTTCCTGTTCTTATTACAGCTGTTGCCAGACACTTGTACAATATTTAGTAGAGTGAATATAGCAGCCTGAGTGCTAATACTGCCAAGCTTCATTAATATTCGCACAGTTGCATTATCCCTAACATTTTATCATATCAGATAACTGAGTGTGCGGACATGACTGAGGGAGTAATAGGAGCCTGAGACTGTAAACCCTTTCAAAGATTGTTGGCTGCATGGCCGGTTCTTAACGTACCTGGCAACTTTTCTTGACTCACCCCCCATACATGATCCTAACCATCTTCCTCAGTACGCAAAAAAAAAAAAAAAAAAAAAAACAAAACTGCAACCTACCTTTTCTCCAGAAATGAATTCTCTCTCCCTCTCTCTGGATTATATATATATATATATATATATATATATATATATACGCTCACACTAGGGTTTAACTTTTTTACAATGTTATGTTCCTGTAACTCAAGTTGATGAAGTTTTGCTTAAAAACGAAGAGAAAAACCCTTATTCCTTTCAGTTAAAAAAAAAAAAAGATCGCCCCGAAAGAAAAAAAAAGATTTTTGCAAGTGTATATTTACATGTATACTAATAAAAATAAACAAAAGAGCTTATACAAATGCATTAATTCTTAAAATCACTGTTTATTACCTAGAATAAATCTTAGTTGCAGTTTGGCTTTGTTTCTGCAGGCAGCTTAAAATTCCTGCATCACTTAGAGTGCACGTTCTGCACTGATTACTTCTTGGTATCTTGAGTAAGGATGCCTTCTGCTTCCAGTGATTCTGCAATGAGTTTAGTGCTTTTTTGTAAGGTTTCAATATTTCTGACAAGTTCTTGAATTCATTTTCATTGTTCATCTCATTAGTAAACCAGGTTCAAGGTAGGAGGTTCAAGGTAGGGCAGTGGATGTGGGGGTGGCCCTAATGAATGAGGATGAGATTTGGAAGCTTCCGGTGTTGCTGTTTGCTGATGATACAGTATTGTTGAGTGAAGATGAATGGGAGTTGCAAGGTTTGGTGAATGAATTTGGGACAGTGTGTAGGAGGAGGAAGCTGAAAGTTAATGTAAACAAAAGTAAAGTTATGGTGTTTGAGAGGAATGAAGTCACAGAGTGTGCAGTGAGGTTGGATGGTGAGGATATGGAGAATGTGAGTGCATTCAAGTACTTGGGTAGTGTGATGAGTAAGGATGGAACTTTGGGGGATGAAGTAAATGAAAGGGTACAGCAGGGAAGGAAGGTTGTTGGTACACTGAAAGCAGTGATGAGAAATAGGGAGGTGAGTATGGAAGTTAAGAAGTCACTGCATGATGGTATTGTGATCCCTACCCTGACGTATGGAAGCGAGGCGTGGACCTTGCAAGAAGGGAACAAGTCAAGAGTGAGAGCAGTGGAAATGAGTTACTTGAGAGGAGCATGTGGAGTGACGTGGAGGGACAGGTTGACGAATGAAGAAGTGAAGGAACGTTGTGGGGTAGATGTGGATGTGGTTGAAAAGATTAGGAGAAATACACTGAGGTGGTTTGGACATGTGGGGAGGATGGAGAATGAAAGACTGACTAAGAGGGTGTATGTAGGTGAGGTGGAGGGAGGGAGAGGGAGGGGTAGACCGAGGATGAGGTGGAGGGATGGAGTTGAGAGGTATATGAGGGAGGGGGGGGGTGAGTTGGGGGGAGGGGAGTCAAATGGTGGGTGACAGAGTGACTTGGAGGCGTTTTGTCTGCAGCCACCCTTTGCGGGATTAGGGCGTCGGGCTATAGATAGATAGATAGTAAACCAGTACTCTGCCCATCCGTAAGAAATGAATCTGCATATCTTCTCCAATGTCTTCCTTGTAGGTATGAAAATGAATGCAAGGATAGCGAGAATCGCTCTTGAATTCCTCCTCACATTACTGATGTTTGGAATTTTGTGAAAGTTAATCAAAGGAAAATGCCCTTTTTCTTCAAAGAAACTAAACACTCGTGTTAATTGGTACAAAAACTTCATGTCATCTCTCCCTCCTGACTCATCGAGGATTTCCTCTGTCATCAGATTCAGTGCAACTACCACAAAATGAAAGTTCGTAAGATGTTGATGATAATATAGGTTCATCAGGCAGTTTTCGTCTTTTTGAAGGGTGAATGATTTCCTTACTTGCAACTTGACCTGTTGAGTACCCTATTTCTCCTTTGCATTTCACGTGTAGGTGGTAGAGTTGTTTATCTTCAGTGGATAACCATTGACCATTTACTTTTGTGATATCAAAAAGTTTATTTAAGACATCATATTTTCCCCTCTTGACACATTCGTCGTAAGATTGTAGCACCTTGTCAAGCTTTGCTTGTGTTGCTTGATCTGACACATGTGGAAAGTTCGATTTATTCTCCCATAATTTTGTAACTTCTTTGGAAATTTCTATTATTTGTTCTTTTCTTAATTTGATTTTTTCTCCAAGAAACTGGTAACGTCCAACAACTTGCATTTGGTTTGGCATTCTGCATTGTTCTTCTAATGAAGATTCTTCTAAAGGCACAATTCCTCTTCTTCTATGTGACTGCTGGAACCGCACCAAATTATTGGTCCAGACATCCTTGTTCTTCTGTACGATAGTATCACTCCTTTTGTGCGCATCATGCTTATCTGATATATATATATATATATATATATATATATATATATATATATATATATATATATATATATATATATATATAACAGTTACACACTAAGCAGTTATTTTGCTGACTGTTCACCTGCAAACTGCGAAGATATCTGCTAGATGCTGAAAACTGCGTCCCGTTTTATAGTATTTAGATTATTCTAGAATGTTCTAAACAATGTTATACCATACTATAGTCGCGGCGCACGAGTCTGAGGTTGTCATTATCGTACCCTGGCAACCTGCCATTCAAAAGTGCGTCTCATTTCGTATCATATTATACACGAATCATATTATTATTCACTATATTATATACGAATATTATTATACACGAACATATTATACACGAATCACATGTGTCTCATACACGAAATCAGAGGCACTTTTGAATTATAGGTTGCCAGGGCACGATAATAACAACCTCAGAGTCGAGCGTTGCGACTATAGAACGTTACAAACTTTGTAGAAAGTTCTAAACAGTTCTAAAATCTTCTGTGAAAGTCTATAAAGTTATAAAAAAAATCTGTATACAAATTAAGAAAGTGATAAAACTTGCGTGCGGTAACATTAAATATTGGTATATGGTAATCCATTTTTTTTTTTAAACTGAGAGGAATAAGGGCTTTTTTCTTTGTTTTCAAGCAAAATTTCATCAATTTATGATACAGACTACCTCTTATTTGAAATAAAAATAAAAAAGTTATAACCCTAATACACACACACACACACACATGAGGCACCGAGAAGACTAGATGCACGCCACCACCGCTCCATACACGGCCAACTTGGCCAGTGGCATTACCTAAATTAGAATCTTTATATGAGTCAAGCTCTGTACCAGGTTAGACTAAATGGTGTTCTAATATTTAAAAAAAAAAAAAAAAAAAAAAAGTTTTAAGCAAGACTTGTTCAAACAGAAAAGAAAACAAAGTAGCGCAAGCATGCGCACAATCAGCTGATCGTTTGTTTAGTCTACAACTGCTCCAGGGAATGTAAGTACTATATATGCTTTTAGTACTGCAAAATGACCACATACTTTGGTAAAGCAAATTTGGAAAAGAAAAGGGATAAAGGTAGAAAGCAGGACGATGATTTCTACCAAGAACTGGTTGAAATGGAGACTCACAATAAACTGGTGGAACGAGTACACAGACTAGAGATGGCTTTTCAAAATGAGATTGATGAAATAAAGAAACAGATGCACTTGCAAAAGGAAGAAATATAAAAATTAGGTAAGGAAGTCAACAAGAAAGACACAACCATAGATGAGCTGACAGTAGAATTGGGTTCACTTAGAAAAATTAGTGAAATGGCAAGTACAGTAGTCAACCACGAGAGTATTATGGAAGAGTTAAAAAATGATAAGAGACAATTAGGCAAGTAAGCAGTCTGATAGACCAGAGCAGTGATATTGAGGAGAAGATAACACTGGTGAATGAAGCTGTGCAAAGCTACAAAAATGATGTGGAAACCACTTATACTGAATTGGTGAAAGTAAAGAAAGACTTAGCAACAAGGGTGGAAGAAAAGCATTAAAAAGGAAATGAAAAGAATAATCCAAAACAATCCTAAGTTAGTCAAAGATTCAGCAGATATCAACAAATCTATAGTACTGGTAAAGAAGAGGAAGAAGTAAAAAACAAGATCTCAAGAGACAAAAAGGAGATGGCAAACGTAATGAGCATATTGAAAGAAGTATCAGAGGAATTCTGTAACGTAATGAGCATATTGAAAGAAGTATCAGAGGAATTCTGTAACGTAATGAGCATATTGAAAGAAGTATCAGAGGAATTCTGTAACGTAATGAGCATATTGAAAGAAGTATCAAAGGAATTCTGTAGTAAAGACATAGGGGAACACAAAAGGTTTGGGAAATACGAGAGAAGCAAGTCAAGACCCCTAAAGATAACCTTCCAGAGTGTAAACATTGTGGAGGAGATACTAAAAAATGCAAAGAATCTTATGGAAAAAGAGGAGTTCAAAAATGTATGGATAAAAAGATGCCTAACACAAGAGGAACTGGAATTACTGAAAGGGAAGAGGGAGGAAGCAAAAACAAATAATGAGGGAAGATCAGGGGAGGAGAAGAATACATTATATTTACAAAGTAATAGGATTGCAGGTACGAAAGTGGTACATTAACAGGAGGGAATAAAAAGGAGGAAGGTAGTAGAACCATGTCATGACAAGTATATAAGCAAGATGATTAAGCTGATGTACTCAAATGTGGATGGAATGGTATCTAAATTATTAGAGATGAATGATTATGTCAGAGAAAATGAACCACATACATTATGCCTAACTGAAACAAAATTAACACCAAGGATATCAAATGACATCCTAATCTTAGAAGAATATTATATATGGAGAAGAGATAGGAACGTTAAAAAAAGGAGGAGGAATTATAATATTAACTAAGAAAAATCTAAAAGTCAAAGAATTAGAACTAGATATACCCACACAAGTAGAACTGATTGCAGTAGAGATCAATACATCTGAAGGGAAAGTAATTGTAGCCAATTTGTACATGCCACCCAGATCAAACACATGGGAAAGAGACGAATATGAGGACCTGGCAGAGAATACAATTCATAGTTTAAGAGCATTACTACATAAAATGGAAGAGAAATTGGAAAGAATTAACCTAACTGGAGATTTTAATACAAATATAAATTGGAATACTCTAGATATAATAAGCCAAGAAAGCTGTTGGGACCAAAAGCTCCTGGATCTCGTGCAAGAGTTTTTCCTAACGCAACATGTAAGGGAAAGCACCAGAAAAAGAGGACTCGATGTACCCTCAATGCTAGATCTCATAGTTACTAGGCAAGAAAACGATATTAACAATTTAATATACCACCCTTCATTCGGCAAAAGCGACCATGCAGTACTAAATTGCAACTTCAGGATAGCATATGACATACTTAACAGCAATGAAAGTTACAAAAAGAGCCTAAACTATAAAAAGGGAAAGTATCATGACCTAAAGAAGTACTTCTTAGAAATTGATTGGGGAAAGGAGCTTAAGAGGACAAGATTTAAATGCCATATATAAAAATTCTGTGAACTTTATGAAATAGGAGTCCAGAAGTACATCCCACAGCACAAAGAAACAGAAAAGAAAATAAAGAAGTGGTTCAATACAGAATGTAAAAAATCAAAAGAAAAAAGAGATTAGTGGAATAGATACAGGAGACACAACAGTGAAAGGGGATATAATAATTACAAACAGGTAAGAAACGATTATACAAGAATAAGGAGGGAAGCCCAAAAACAGTTTGAGGAGGATATCATAAATAAAAGTATTGATCAACCGAAGCTATTTTACAGCTACATCAGCAGCAAAACTAAAATAAAAGATAAAGTACAATCCATTACGGACGATGGAATCACCTATACACAAGAGAAGGATATTTGTGAAGCACTAAACAAGAAACTCCAATCAGTTTTTACAGAGGAAAAAAATTTTGAGAGGGATTATGTGGAACATGCATGCCCACACATACTACCAGATATACAAACATCAGAAAAAGTAATACAGGAGGAGCTAAGTAAATTAGACAAAGGAAAAGCAAATGGTCCTGATGAAATTTCATGTTGGGTACTACGTGAATGTGCAAGGGAGTTAAGTAAACCATTATCTATAATTTTCAAGAAATCCTTGAGTCAAGGTAAACTACCTGATATTTGGAAGAAGGCAAACATTGTTCCCTTATTCAAGAAAGGGAATAGACAAAATCCACTCAACTACCGACCAGTATCACTAACCAGTGTTGTAGGCAAGGTATTAGAAAAGCTTATAAGAAAAGCTTGGGGTAAATCATCTGGAAGAACACAATATGATAACAGAAAGACAGTTTGGTTTCATATAAGGAAAATCATGTGTTACTAATCTGTTGAGCTACTATGACAGAGTAACAGACACATTACAGGAAAGGGAAGGATGGGTGGACTGTCTATTTAGATTTCAAGAAAGCATTTGACACAATACCACACCAAAGAATTTTATGGAAACTGTACCATCAAGGAGGAATTCGAGGCAAACTGTTTTGTTGGATGCAAGATTTTCTCATAAAAAGAGAAATGAGAACAGTACTAAGGGGAAATTACTCATCATGGAAAGAAGTGACTAGTGGAGTACCACAGGGCTCAGTGCTGGCACCAATCATGTTTTTAGTGTATATAAATGATATAAACAGTAACAATGGAAATGAAAGCTATCTGAATATGTTTGCAGATGATGGAAAAATACAAAGGAGAATTACTAACACAGACTCTTGTAAAGAGCTACAAGAAGAATTAAATAAACTTCATGAATGGAGTAATACATGGCAAATGGAATTCAATGTGGACAAGTGTCATGTAATCAAGTTTGGTAAAAGTGGAAAAAGACCTGATTGGGATTATACGTTAGGAAATAAAACCCTACACACATTAGAAAGAGAGAAGGACCTAGGTGTGATTATCAATAACAGACTATCTCCGGCTGACCACATCTGTGAGAAGGTACGGAACATGTATACACTGCTTGCAAATATGAGAATAGCATTCACATACATAAATGAAGACATGCTAAGAAAGATAATAACATCATTCATCAGACCAACCCTGGAGTATGCATCAGTAGTCTTGAGTCCTTATCTCAAAAAACACATAGACAAGATTGGAAAAGTTCAAAGGGCCGCAACGAGATGGGTACCAAGCTTAAGGGATCTAAGCTACGAAGAAAGACTAAATAAACTGAATCTACCAACACCACAGGAGAGAAGGAAAAGAGGTGACATGATTATGCTATATAAATGCATATCAGGAAAGGAGAAAATAGACATAAATGATTATTTAACCTTTGGGGAAGCATCAGCAAGAGGACACTGCAAAAAACTGCATAAGAAGAGAGGTGATAAAGACGTAAGGAAATTTAGTTTCCCAAATAGAGCAATTGATCAGTGGAATGCACTACTGAATGAAATAGTGTGTGCCAAAACAATTCACAATTTTAAGGATATGTACGATAAATATGGTTTAAGACACGGGACAGTACGAGCTTGACTCATTCCTGTAAGGATACAATTAGGTAAGAACACACACACACACACACACACACACACACACACACACACACACATATATATATATATATATATATATATAAGAGCTGCAATGTTTGTTTGTTTGTACTTCAGTCACGCCCAGACCAAGGGCCAGAGACCCTCAGACCCATATACTGTATATTTTGAATCAGAGCGACCCAAGGATGGTTTTAGGGGATCAAATGCGTGACAGAAATAAATGGAGAGAAATTGTGAATGAATAAATGATGACGCAGCCCTGAGGGGATATTCTCCCGTATTTGGTCTGATCAGCTAGTCAGGTCAGGTGCGGGTAAGGGGATGGGTCTATTATGATGTGGCAGGGGTAAACCAGTTCTGCTGTCGGGCCCTGCTGCGGATGTCACTGATTGCATTGCGCAGTTGACCCTTGTGCAGTGTGGTGCGGTGAGGATCTGCCCGTTCTCCCCTTTGGGGCTAAGATGCGAATGAATGTGTTTGAATGGATGAGTAAATGGAGAGTGAGTCGTCCTGTCTCGGCTACCTCCCTTTCCTTGGGGGAAGCAGCCTAGGTATATAGATAGATAGATAGAAAATTCAGATCTCGGTCATTTGAGGTTACACGTAAAGTGTTTACCTTTTTGGCCTGGGCAACTCTGGGTACCCTTGGTAGTATTATATATATATATATATATATATATATATATATATATATATATATATATATATATATATATATATATACACTAACAAATGACCTTGGAGGTCAACCTCACATAGCTATACCCGAACTGGAGGTCATGTGAGTCTCCATGCCAAAAATTGCGCTGCTGGGTTCAGTCCAATTCTGGCTCTGCAGAGGGGTGAGAAAGAGTTTAAACAGTGAAAATAATGACTTTCCAGAAGTGTCCAGAATTAACCTCCAAATCCAGATCCTGTGTGGTATGCAACTGCTGGCAGATTCTGTTGTGGTGTTCTGATCTATGTCTTGCAGATTTGGCTGTGGTAATCTGATCAGGTTATAGGTATACATCATAACATCTGCAACTTCACAGAGCCGCGAGATCAACGACGCAGCTTGCCGCAATGCCCGCGAGGTGGCTGATGAGGGCGGAGCGCTGGTGGCGGGCAGCATCACCCAGTGCCCCTCTTACTGGGAGGGGAAGGGCAAGGCCGTTGTACAGGCACAGATCAGAGAGCAGCTCCAGGTCTTTGTGGAAAATAAAGTCGACTTTATACAAGCTGAGGTAAGTATTTGAATGGTTCATCAAGCTGACGGGCTGAGATACCTGATTTTATTCAGGCAAAAGTACACTGACGTTGGGACATGGTACTATAATAAGTCGGTCAAAACACATTATAAAACGTAATTTCATGGGAAATGAAACCGGCAGTCTCACGAATCACATAAAAAGGAGACTCAGCAACTAACCTAATACATTGTGTGTGTGTGTGTGTGTGTGTGTGTGTGTGTGTTCTTACCTAATTGTTCTTACCTAATTGTATCCTTACAGGAATGAGTCAGGCTCGTACTGTCCCGTGTCTTAAACCATATTTATCGTACATATCCATAAAATTGTGAATTGTTTTGGCACACACTATTTCATTCGGTAGTGCATTTGTGTGTGTGTGTGTGTGTGTGTGTGTGTGTGTGTGTGTGTGGGTGGTGGAAATATACAGAAACGAGTGAATTACAAACCCCCACTTCACCTGGCCTAGATCCATTTAATTCGAACCTAACAAAACTGATTTCCAACCTTACCTTAGTTACCTACTGTCAGTAGGTATGACAAAGCTGTCACACAGAGTCTACCTTGAAACCGATTCAGAAGTTGAAACCGCGAGATAAACTTATTTCCGGCCCTCTGGCCAGCTGAAATCAGGACCACAGTGCATCAGTGAAAATAAAAGCTTACCGTCATTGACCATAATGCACCACACAGAAACAAAAATGCATCACTTCTAATGAACGAAACGAGAAAAAACAAACAAACATACATTAAGACCCCACGGTATCTCGCTTATCTGTAATTTCTGAGAGGAAGTCATAAAAGAGATCTGACAACTGTTGAACTGTGGAACGTAATGACTCCTGTTATGATTTTTTTAAGAATCCTGTGTTAGGGATATGAAATATTATACCTCCCAGCCTGAGGATGTTGTGTCAGTAACAATTGACTTTCCCAGTCTGATAAACACCTTCACTCGAAATAATTGTTGTACTCTTCTCAGTCACACACATGGGCGTTGGGATCTTGCGGGGTGTGGGATGTGGAGGGAGAGGATGAATCCACCAGTGCAAATGGATTGGTTGTTATCCTATGTAATTCCCCCCCCCCAACCCTCTACAATTCAAATAATCCCGAGAAAAAACAAGTTTGGAAAACTTTTTACCCACAAATTCTTAAAAGTCTTTACAGGCAATATTCCGCAAAGTCTGAAAACGGGAAAACTGAAATTGCAGACATTATAACACACACACACACACACACACACAAAAAAAAAGGAAGTTGATCCGATACAGCAAGTTGTTAAAATGAACTCCGTGTAATGAGGCTAAAAGTAATGAGCTGTGCTATTTCCCTTCTCGTGCAACCTAATTAGACTTTTGCCTACTGTAATAACGCTTAAATACAAGCAACTGTAGCTTATCATCTCACTTCCATCGGCGGCGGACCACCCGTCTCAAAAAGCATCCCTCCCCCTCTCCCCAGATATCAGAATAAATCTACACCAATCTCCAACATTTGTCTTTTCACATAAATTTGACAGCATGTGCCCTGCCTTGTACTGGGCAATCACTGCCACCCTTTCCAACTTACTCGTGACTTTCGGGGACATAGTATGAAACCAGTAGAGCACTTGTCACATTTACTTGTAGTGAAGAAAATAGGGACTACGTGGTATAGGTAAACCACTACACAGGGGAAACAGGCAGACTGGTGTGGGCTGACAGCAGCATCATGTGGCCAAGGGTTCTGAGAAACCACCAGACACGTGACATATCATATAACTTGAGAGTACAGTACTTAGAACACCACATTACAAAGTTTGCGAAAGAACAAGGCATGGTATATTACACTACACATGCTACTCTCTCTCGAGCGCGCGCGCGAGGAAATTTCATAGGGGCTTGAGGACCCAAGCGAAAAGTAATGATTGCCCTAAATCTTTGTGTGTCTGTCATGGTGAATCTTTATTTTCTTTTCATTCTTTGTTTTATTCCTTCTACAATATTTAAACCATGACTGTTTTTGTACCAATCGGAAATAGATTTCTCTCTTCTGTCTGTCAGCTTTCTGTTCCCTGTCTTCGTTGTTCTGGCCGTCTCTAGAGCAAGATGAAGATTCCAAGAAGTCTAATACTAAAGAGCTGGCCACGCACCACTAAATTAGAGTTTAAGAAATAAAAAGTTGAGCTTAATGAGAATTAGTTTTCGTTTATCGGTCATTACACAAGTCTGGCCTTCTCTTTTTTTATTTAAATTTTTAAACTGCAACAGCTTCAAGTGCCAGTCGCCAGCTACATCCGCACATGACAGCTCACATTCTCCCACAGTTACTATCTATCTATCTATCTATTGCCAGACGCCATAATCCCGGAAGGGGTGGCCATTTGACTCTGAGTTATTTGTTTCATGGGGAGGGGCACTAACCCTCCACCAACCCACTTGTTGACACGTAGGGAGCACGTATGGTTTGGTTATATGGCTACCACCCAGCGTTGTAAATGGTTTCTTGGCTTACAGGAAACCATTTGGTTTGTCACTCAATGTAAAGCCAACTGTAACGGAAAGAAAAGCAATAAGAAGCGACAGGAAAGATGGGAGAGATAGGAAGAGAGGAGGACAGGGACAGAAAAAGAATGATAAAGGCTAAGGAAGAAGTAGGCAGCTCTACATCAAGTGAGTGGATGATGGTCGCCACCACCTACCACTACGCTTTTCTGTATTCAGTTGCAGTATGTTTAATTATATGAAGGAAGCAATATTGATGCTTCTGTTTTGAAAATGCTCACTATTGGTTTGTTTTCCGTAAAATTGAAGTATCCAGTGAAAGGAGATTATAAAAAAACATATCCTGATTATGACTGAAGTAAATGACTGTAGAATTTAAAAAAAAAATCGTATTTCAACATGTTTTTGTATTAGCACCAAGTGGTGGCGGTTATGGTGCTAATGACCATGTGGTGTGGTGTTGCTTATGACCATGTGGTGTGGTGGTGCTGATGACCATGTGGTGTGGTGGTGCTGATGACCATGTGGTGTGGTGGTGCTGATGACCATGTTGTCCTCTGGTGCTTATTTCCATGTACAGTGGTGTGGTGGTGCTTATTACCATGTGGTGTGGTGTGGTGGTGCTTATTACCATGTACAGTGGTGTGGTGGTGCTTATTACCATGTACAGTGGTGTGGTGTGGTGGTGCTTATTACCATGTGGTGTGGTGGTGCTTATTACCATGTGGTGTGGTGGTGCTGATGACCATGTGGTGTGGTGGTGCTTATTACCATGTGGTGTGGTGGTGCTTATTACCGTGTGGTGTAGTGGTGCTTATTACCATGTGGTGTGGTGGTGCTTATTACCATGTTGTATTATGGACATTATAACCATGTGGTATATTGGTGTTTAAAGCCATCAAGTGGTTATGATATTTATGACCACATTTTCTCTTGTTTTTATGACCATGTGCCAAGGTGATGATTACAGCCATGTGGTGTGATGTTGTATGGTCATGATTACGACCATGTGGGATGGTGGTGCTTAGGATCGTGTGAAGTAGAGCTTATGACATTTATGGCCATATGGTAATGTGCTTATGATGACCATATGGCGGACTGCTGTTTATTGCATTATGGAGGTGCGTTGGTTATGACCATGTGGTACTGTATTTATGAGCGTGTGGTGTGTTGGTGTTTATATATATATATATATATATATATATATATATATATATATATATATATATATATATATTGGCATGAATCTATTGAGTGTTGTAGGAAAGGTATATGAATGAATTATTATAGAGAAAATAAGAGAGATATCAGAAGTCTTAGCGAGTGACGAACAGGGTGGCACTAGGAGTGGCAGAGGATGTGTGGATCAAATATTTGCAGTGAGACAGATAGTGGAGAAGACTTGTAAGAAGGACTGTAAGGTGTTTATGGCATTTATGGATCTAGAAAAAGCATACGACAAAGTAGATAGAGAAGGATTGTGGAAGGTTTTGCGCATGTACGATGTAGAGGGTAAGCATCTAGGTGCCGTCAAGAGTTTTTATGATGGTAGGGAGGCATGTGAAAGGGTAAATGGGCATCTAAGTGAACGGTTCACGATCCTTGTGAGCGTGCGACAAGGATGTGTGATGTCCCCATGATTGCTCAATATATATATGGATGGGATGATATGAGAAGTAAAGACACGAGTAATGGAGAAAGGGATGGCGTTGGTAATGAATGGTGATGGATGGAACATCTCAAATTTGTTGTATGCTGATCATGCAGTGCCACTTGCAAATACCGGATAAGAACTTGATAGACTAGTGCAGAGTTTTGTAGATGTTTGTGAGCGTCGGGCTTTGAGAGTATGCGTAGAAAAGAGTAAGGTGATGATTATTGAGAAAGAAGGTGACTCCCAGTGTGATGTTACAGTGAATAGAGAGAGACTGAAATTGGTGAGAGAGTTCATATATATGGGTACAGTGATAGAAAAGAGAGGAAAATGTGCAGAAGAAGTGGAAAGTAGAGTGACACAAGGAAGAAAAGTAACTAGTGCCATGAAGGTCCTGATAAGAAACAGAGGCTTGAGTGTTGCAGCTGCCAAGGCTTACGTGATGGAGTGTTAATGCCAACTTTAACATACGGATGTGAGACTATGGTGTGGTATGAAAATGAAAAGTCAAGAGTGAGAGCAGTGGAGATGAGTCTGCTGAGGAATGTAGAGTACAGACAGTGGATGGGATACGAAATAATGTGATTCGTGAAAGATACAAAGTAAGGAAATCTGTGGACACCAGAATCGAAGAGATGGTATGGCCATGTGGAGTGAATGGATGACAGTAGATTAGTGAATAACGTTTATTTGAGCGAATTTGAAGGAGGGAGGAGGCGAGGTAGGCCAAGAAGGTGGAGGGATATGGTGGATGAGTGTTTTAGGAAGAGAGGTGTGGAAAGTGGTGAGGCTAAGGGACTGAGAAGAGATCGATCTGGCTGAATAACTTTTGTGCAGAGAAGTGCGTAAGCAGCGATTTGGCACCCATTTTTAATGTGGCAGCGTTCGGATTGGCTCTATCAGATAGGAATATGTGAAGCTTCAGAACGTGAAATTTTTTTGGCCTATCTGATGGAGCCAGGATTTGGAAGGCTTATTGACGAGTGAATGGCCCATGGAACACATACACACATACATATACGTATGTATATATATATATATATATATATATATATATATATATATATATATATATATATATATATATACACACACACACACACACACACACACACACACACACACACACACACACACGAGATGCTACCCAAAAGTTCCAGTAATTTTAACAGAGGGAGCCAACCGTTTGCAGTTTTGCCTCTTGCCGCTAGGAGGAGTCAGCAGCACCCCATGTGCATCAGTGTGAACCGGCTGTGTCTGTCAGCGGACGTGTTGTTGAGCTACGCTTACTATTGTAACGTGGTGTGTAGGTGGTTTGGCGGTTTTGCAATGGCGGACCTCGCGGAACAAAGAACCTGCATCAAGTTCTGCTTCAAGATCAACAAGACGGCTGCAGAAAGTTACCGGTTGCTTCAGCAAGCCTTTGGTGGCAATGCCATGTCCCAGAGCAGAACATCTTTCCGGTACAAGCGGTTCAAGGAAGGATGAAAGTTTGTTGGAGACGATGACCATTCTGGTTGACTGTCAACAGCAACAACGCCAAAAAACGTTGGAAATATTCGTCAAACTATCCTTGCAGATCGTGGACGAACTATCCATGATGCTTGTGATATTGTTGGAGTGTCGTACGGGAGTGTGCAATCATTGCAATGCATTTTGTTGGACGTGTTGGGCATGAGATACATCGCTGCAGAATTTGTGCTAAGACTGCTGAGTGATGAGCAGAAGGCACATCGCGTTGCAGTTTGCAGGGAGCTCAAGAATCAGGTCAGAGATGACGCCACCTTCATCTCCAAGGTCATAACTGATGATGAATCATGGGTTTATGGTTATGACCCGGAGACAAAGCAGCAGTCATCGCAATGGAAGTCTCTCAATTCACCGAGGCTGAAAATAGCATGTCAAGTTCGCAGCAATGTCAAGTCAGTGTTGATTATTTTCTTCGATATCCAAGGGATTGTTCACAAGGAATTCGTCCCACCCGGTCAATCTGTCAATGGAATGTTTTGCTGTGAAATTTTGCAGTGTCTGAGGGAGAATATCCGCCACAAACGTCCAGAAGAGTGGAAGAACAAGGACTGGGTCCTGCATCATGACAACGACCCCGCCCACACATCAATTGTTGTCTGGCAGTTCCTGGCTTTCGCTAATCGGTAGTCATTCCCCACCCACCATATTTGCCTGACCTTGCCCCCTATAACTTTTTCCTGTTTCCCAAGCTAAAATTACGACTGAGTGTCGATTTGACTTGATTGAGATCCAGACAGAATCGCAGGAGATGCTCAAGACCGTCACGTCTGAAGCCTTCCAGGGATGCATGGACTTGTGGAAAAAACGCTGGGACCGCTGTATACATGCCCAAGGGGACTACTTCGAAGGCAACAGTGCGAACTAGGACATAAGTTAACTTATTTTCTTACAGTATTCAAATTACTGGAACTTTTGGGTAGCACCGTGTGTGTATATATATATATATATATATATATATATATATATATATATACAGTATATACAGTATATGTATGTTATGTATGTATATATTTACCTAGGCTGCCTCCTACAAAGAAAAGTGGGTAGCCAAGACAGGACGACACACTCCTAATTCACTCACCCATTCTACACACACACACACATTCATTCATATCTTAGCCCCAAGGGGAGAAGGGACAGATCCTCACAGCACCACACCGCATGAGGGTCAACTGTGCAGTGCAGTCAGCGACGTCCGCAGTAGGGCCCAACAGCAAAGCTATTGTACCCCTGCCAAATCATAAAGGACCCATCCCCTTACCGGCACTTGACCTGATCAGATGATCAGACCAAAGGCGGGAGAATATCCCCTCAGGGCTGAGTCATCATTTATTCATTCACTATTTCTCTCCAATTATTCCTATCACGCGCAGCCACTCTTCCTTGCTCTACAAACATCCCTCTTGCATCTAAGGCTCTTCTCACTGTCCACGCCTCCTATTCGTGGTCTGCCTTTTAGTCTTACACCTCTGACATCCGATCCAGTTATCTTTTTCACCAATCATTCTTCATCTACTCCCTCCATATGCCCAAACCATTGCAACACTCTCTGCTCAACTCAATCAGCCATCTCCTGCGTAACTCCAGTTCTCCTTTGCACTTATCATTTCTCACCCGAACCATACGCGTCATTCCACATATACTGCTCAGACACTTCATTTCTATTACATTCAAATATTTGCTCTCTGGTGCTCCAATATTCCATGTTTCAGTCCCACATAATGCAGTTAGTACAACTACACCCTCATACAGCCTTCTCTTTACATCCATTCTAAGCAAATGACATCTAAGCACTTTTTCATTCCTCCCAGCACCTTTCCTACTTCATTCAATCTAAACTTCACTTCTACATCCATTCTTCCATCCACAGCAACATGTGACCTTAAATACTTAAAACACTCTGCCTCCTCATGCAACTTACCATTCAAAACTATATTTATCCTCCTACCGTATGCCAACCTCGTACACTTCATCACTTTACTGTTATTCTCATTTGCCCTCAATTTTCTCCTTTCACACACGCTTCCAAACTCCTCTGCCAACAGTCTCAATCTCTCCTCCGAATCAGCCACCAGTGCAGTGTCACCCACCAACAGCAACTGATTCAGATTCCACTCAACTATCAGCATTTACCAGACTCAAACCTCCACCTAACACTTTCTCATTCATCTCCCTTACAGCACCAACTATATAAATGTTAAACAGCCAAGGCAACATCACACATCCCTGCCGCAGCCCCACTGTCACGGGAAACAAATAACTCACAGTATTTCCCACTCTTACACACGCTCTACCATTTACATGAAAACTTTTCACTCCTTTTAACAACCTACCCTCAAGTCTATACAGTCTCAAAACAGTCTACAAAGCCTCCCTATCAGTTTTATTATACACTTTCTCGAAATCCATGAACGTCCAAAACACATCCTTACCTTTCGCCAAATACTTTTGTCACACCTGTCTAACAGCAAACACCTGATCCACGCATCCCCTCGTCTCCTAAAGCCACACTGCTCATCACCAGTCACTCCCTCTGTACCCTCTCTAACTCTGTTACTTAACACTCTACGGTACACCTTACCTACAACATTCAACAGACATATCCCTAAAACCAGTACATTCATACTTATCACCCTTACCTTTATACAGTGGAACCACACACACACTTGCCCAGTCAATCGGCACCATACCTCTCACAAAACAGACATTCAGCAGTCTTACTAACTACTCAACTATAGTCGCCCCACCAGCTTTCAGGCATTCCACAGCACACCCATCCATACCTGCAGCTTTCCCAGTTTTCATCTTTACTGCCTCTTGCTCTTTCTCCATCGTGATTAAAGTATCACTCAACTCTCCCAACACACTTATTCCTTGCACCCTTCCATCTGCCACAATGTCAGCCTCCCTTTCCTCCTCTACATTTAAGTCTCAAAATACTCCGCCCATCTCTTTCTTATTGCATCTGTCTCAGTTAACATCCTTCCATCTTCCGCTTTACTTGCTCTTCCTTCCCAGACTCTCCCCCTCACACCCTTTTCACCCCCTTCCAAAACATTTTCTTATTCTGTTGAAAATTCTCAGTCAACCGCCTACCCCACCTCTTATCTGCTGCCACTTTAGCATCACGCACAGCCCTTTTCGCCCTATGTATGTGTGTGTGTGTGTGTGTGTGTGTGTGTGTGTGTGTGTGTGTGTGTGTGTGTATATAAATATATATATATATATATATATATATATATATATATATATATATATATATATATATATATATATATATATATACACACACACACATCGTTTCGTTTCGTCTCATTTATACAGACTCCAACATGCTTGAATGCGTCAGCATTGGTCACCTAATGGCGGCATTCCATACTGCTCGATCTCTGGCAGCCTTCCTGTTCAGTTCCCAAGCCGGCCCTGAGGCCACACTCTGTGACCTTCTCCCGGTCTTTTTCGGTCTGCCTCTCGCAGCCCTACCCCCAGAGTTCACACTCCTCACTTTCTGCATCCAACTGTCACCCCATTCTCTCCACATGTCCAGACCAACACAGTCTACTGTACCTCCCCTTATCACGGCATCAGTACACCCCAGTCCCATCCAGCCTCTCAAGTCTTACATTGTAAACCTAGCCCCCTTAGGACCCGCATTCAAGGACGCACTGCGCGCGCGCACACACAGGCACACGCGCACGCACGGACACACACACACACACACACACACACACACACACACACACACACACACACACACACAAATGTACGGATATATATATATATATATATATATATATATATATATATATATATATATATATATATATATATATATATATATATCTTCCTCTTCTGTCTTTCTCTACTTCATTATTTCCTCGTCCTTCTGTTTACAGATGACCTTACACTCCTTCTTCTGTCTTTCTTTCCCTTATTCTTTCCTCTTCCTTCTGCCTTTGGGTGACTCTACACTGAATGACAATCCAAATGGTTTCCCGTATATCAGGAAGCCATTTACTACGCTGGGTGGTAACCATATAACCAAATTATGGCGCCTGGTGGTTTAGTGGGTAATTAAGGTGCTCCAATCGGATAGAGCCTGTGTAGGTTTATATCTAAGGGTTGGCTGGGGTTTATTGCGCACTTAATGCCACTCCGGGATGAGTGAGACTGGTCACTCTCATCTTAAATGTCAGGACCAACTTGCCTAGCCTCGGGCTCCTACGCTCCTCATGGGTCAACGTAGGATTGCATGATTGATGGATATATATATATATATATATATATATATATATATATATATATATATATATATATATATATATATATATATATATATATATATATATATATATATATATATATATATATATATATATATATATATATACAGAGAGAGAGAGACCGCACAACTGTATTTCTCCACGGTTCATAAAGTTTTGGGAAGAAATACAGACCACAGAGGCTGTGGTAAATACTCATCTTATCCATCAGTCCACCGATGTATCCTTATATGTGACGGTATCTCTACATCTGGCTCTCTGTCCATTAAGCCACCCATCTTTTTAAGTATCTACGTATACTGTATCTATATCTGTCTATTTATCTATCCATCTATTTATGTATCTGTCCATCTATCTGTCTCACTGTTCATCTATCTATCTATCTTTCTATTTCACAGTTCTTTGAGTACGTTGAGGAGATGGAGTGGGCTATAGAGGAGGCAGTCAAGACTGGCCTTGTCGTGTCTGCCACCATGGCCATCGGGGAAAAGGGGGACCTGGCCAAGGTTTCCCCGGGCCAGTGTGCCGTCAGGATGGCCAGGGCTGGGGCCAAAGTTGGTACGTGGTCAACCCTCATCAATTTTATCTCCATGTCAGATGTATCAACATGTTTACATTTTATCAGCAATCCTTATACTTAAAATCGGCATTCATCCTTACACATACAGTATATCAACATCGCAGCAATCATAAGTCGCCCTGAGCAGGATTCTTTGTTTGTCTGAAAGCGTTATTACCACCCGCGTTGCGAATCGAGCGGAGTGATAATGTTTTCAGTTTTGAGGCTGGCTGGCTTTATGAGTGGGTAAACATAATATCTTATGAACGGTTTGAGTTATCAACATGAAACTTTCAGGGTATCAAGATACGGCCAAAGTCTTGGACGAGTTCGAAAATGGGCTCTCGGGGTCAAGGAAAAGGTTCCCAAAAGGGCTACCGAAGATCAACTAGTTCACCTTTGGCGAACTTGACATTGACCTCGAGTGATCATTTTCGAACTCGGCCAAGATTTTGGTCATATCTTGATACTCTGAAAGTTTCATGTTGATAGATCAAGCCGTTCATGAGATATCTTGTTTACCCCCCCCCACACACACACACAAAGCCAGCCAGCCAACCTCACAACTGAAACAAGAAGCGGTGCCAAGGAACAACGAACCCTTTCCCGTTAGTCATTTTAGTGCTGACGTATAAACGCAACAAGATATCTAGTCAAAGATGTCACATATCAAATATGGAGTAAATTGGGTGAAAACTGATGATATTATGCCCATTTGAAATTTTAGGCCCGACCTACCTGACATTTACCCCCTATCGCTAAATGGGGGTGACCCCGTTGATGTAATGAGGCATGTTATAGGATGCAGATTTGAAAAATGCACCTTTTGGTTTTGGTTTCATGTCGATATGACGAATTTGAAAGGAGTTATGGCGAAAAAAATACTATTATTGACCATTCCCCCTTTTTTATTATTTACATTTTTCGGGCCTACAGCCTGAGCCTTGGCCCAGTTTGGCCCAAAATTTACTCAGGTGATCAGAAGGTCATAGCCCACCATCCCCGTTATTTTAACCAAAATCGCACCAGTAGTATTCGTGTAAAGTTGTTAACGGACAGAAGGACAGACAAACAAACAACAGACAGACAAACAAACCGAGTGAAAACAATACCCGTCCCCGAGCCCCTCCGAGGCGTGGATGGGTAAACATTACCACTTTGCTCGCTTACCACCTGCGTTGCGAAGCGAGCGGAGTGGTAATGTTTTCATTTGTGAGGTTGGCTGGCTGGCTTTGTTTGTGTGTGTTTTTCATTCTGAATTTGCGTCAAATCAGAAATGGAGGTGCAAAATTATGTGCCGAGGGAAAACTTCCGGCTATAGGGATGGTGAAATCCCATCGTGAGATGGCTTCTAGTTATATATATAATTTGGATTTACGCCAGGTATCCCCGAAGGACTAAGGCGTTGCCCCTGGGTAGAGGACTTTGGACTGGAGCGTGTAGCATTTTATGACCGGATGCCCTTCCTGGTGTCTACCAATGACCCTTGGGTGGATTCGATCCTCCGACCCTTCGGTCAGAGCGGAGCGCTCTAACCCACTGAGCCACGGCTGCTACACACACACACACACACACACACACAGTATATGATCATATGGAGAGAAAGGGTGTAAACAGGGTATAAAGAGGGTAGTGAAATGGGATATATGAGTGAGTTGAAGGTACGTGGAGGCCTGGTATGCCAAGAAGAAAGTGCATAGACATAGTCAATGCGTGAGAAAGAGAACGTGGAAACTGACGAGGCAAGGGAACTGACTAGGGATCGAATTGGCTGGATCAGTTTTGTACGGAGGAGCGCATGACAAGCGCTTTGAATCCCTTTTATGTATGGATATTCGTTGGATTGATTCAGTCTAATAGGCAATTATAAAGCTACGTGTGGAAAGGTGTACCAATTAGGTGAAGGCAGGATTCCTAGGGCTTGAAAGATGAATGAATGGGTGGACGTCCCACTTCACTGGGCATTCTTCATGTTTAATTCCTCCACCGTCATTTTCTTTCTTTTTCCTTGTTCCCTGGACCCTACTTCATCCCACCTGCATTTGGGAAAATGATACGGGATGATATATTCATTATCATCATCGTCATCGTCGTCGTCTTCATCCACATTTTTTCCACCCTAGGGTGGGGTGAGGTGGGCAGGGTCCACAGTCAGAAAAAAAAAAAAAATGGAACGAAACACCAACCAAAGCTTGCCCAATTGAATGAGCCACACTCCCATCCATTCACCATTCCAGCCCCTGCAATCCTGGCTCCACTGAATAGGGTACAACTTATTCCACACACAGCTTCGCATCCAACAGAATTCAGTCCGATAAATATCAAGTCAAAAGGGGGCGCCAAACTAAATTCATCCAGCCAACTCAATCTCTTGTCAACTCCCTAGCCTCACCAGCTTATGTAGGCTACCTCTCTTTCTCACACACCCACCCACCACAACCATCCACCCTCCCTCTGACCCACCACACCTCCTTCCACCTTCAAATTCGCTCAGATACACCCCTTTCACCACCCTACCGATACCCAACCTCTCCACACACTCTCTCGAATCATGGTGTCCACAGACTTCCTTATTCCGCATCTTTCATGAATCACATCATTCATTATCCTCTTCACCCTCTGCACTCCACACACATTCCTCAACAGTCCCATCTCCACTCATGTACCGGTATATACTTCAAACCTCCAACACTATCACCAGATTTCTTTGTTGCTTTAAATTTTATAAAATATCGCCGTTAGTCTTTACTTATTAATGATGTCACAGCTATCACCATCACAACGAAGACCATCAACTACCATCACTATCTCTGACAACATTCTTCAGCATGACGCCACCACCAACGGTTCAGCATTATTCTCAGCCTTGAGCATTACCACCACTGTCTTCAAGAGTTACTCTGAATATCCATCACTGTGTTTTCAACTACCACATCCTCTAACACTATAACCATTACTACCTTCAACCTCTAACACCACCACCATCTCTACCCTCAGCCTCCAACTGTACATGTAACGCTTCATCCATCATTTATGCACTGAGTGTCAACTACATGTTACCTCAAGCAGTATCTCCATTATCTGGCATCATAAACTCAATCACCGACATACTTGTTCCAGTCTGTTACAAGCTATGTTTCATTTTTAGTTGTGGTCCCGTAATATCAATTCAGTTACCATCATCTCCTAAGTGGACATTTACCTTTATATTTACTGAGGTGAAATTTGCTGTTTATGTGCATTGTATGAATGTAGGTTTACAAAACATTGTTCACCCAAATCTTCAGAATTTTTAGTTTACTTTATGCCTAATTTAGCCAAACCCTTCACAATTTTTAGTTTGATTTATGTTTGATTTGTGATCCCATATGCCAGTAATCAGACTTTTTTCCTATTTGGTTCTTGGATTATCGATTTATATTGCAAAATATCCATTATTACATTTCCTGCAAAGTAGTGTATTCAGAGTCCATTATTTTACGAAAAACCCTAAAACCACCTCAACATCATGATACAATTCATATACAGATGTTATAAATATATAAACATTATTTTGTTTCTAAGTCCTTTGTGATCAAAATGATTCTTACGCCAAGCAGTTATTATGTAATAATACAAAATTCTGAAGGAGAGAGAGAGAGAGAGAGACTAACCTGTAAAAGTTATGGTATTAAACCAGCAGTATTGTAGTTATGAGAATACCACATGCCATGAATATTTCAGTATGCAGAGCAATGTGTGTGGCATAAGCTGTGAATGTCGCAACTAAATCCGTCGAAATAAACATGAAAAATAAGCCAGCAACTAAATCCGTCGAAATAAACATGAAAAATAAGCCAGCTCCAAAGTGAGTATATATATATATATATATATATATATATATATATATATATATATATATATATATATTCTTGAGAAGCTGGATTGCTAGCTAGATTGTTCTGGAAAATTCCCAATGTTTACCGTAGTTCCGGTATGAGTCAGAGTTGCCAGTTAGCCTGCTGTTTGTGAGTGTAATCGTTTTGTAAGTTATGCATTAATATTTGTGCTCTTTTTTCTTCATAATGTTTTATTTATATGATTGTTAAATTATTTAATTTAATTTAAGTTTGTATGCTAAATAATTTACAATGTTATGCAGTGTAAATATACTCTGGCATGTTTTGGATATCTCCGAGTTGGCAACTGTTGCTTCTCGTAGAATGTAGATCATTCTAGAACAATTCAAGCTCATATAAGGATAGGGAAGAGACTAGAGCAGTTCAGTCGGTTTTCAGTGCAATTTGAGTGTAGTTAAGTGTCAGTGCAGTTAGTACACTTTTGGTACCTGTGAAAATAGTGAAGTGTTGTTGGCAAACAATGAAGTGTTACTGAAGTTTGTATATCATCGGTACTTGTGAAAATAGTGAAGTGTTGTTGTCATGTATTAAGTGTAATTGCAGTTAGTAAAGTTTGTATAGCTCCAGTGCTTGTGAAAACAGTGAAGTTGGAAAGCATTAACCCGCCCCGTTTCGTCAACGTATGGGTACGTTGCAACATTTTGCATTTGCCAGTCCTGGCGACGTACTGGTACGTCGTGCAATTGCAAGGTCCCTAATTTGCACAATTTTCAAATTTCGCGTGTGATTTTTCGTACATATACACGGGACACCTACCTCTATTCCTCTTCAAGATGCCAAGCAGGGACAATGCCTTACACCGCATAACCTCCCCCCTCCCCCCCTCATGCCATTGTCTCAGCAATTCACCTGTTATCAGTGGCCTGGCCAGTAAAGACATTCAGGACCAGAGTGATTCCCCAATCGATGACAATGTGGAGGACAAAGTTTACATAGCATTAGAGGAAGAAACAATCAGAAATAATGATCAGGTAATGTGGCAAAAGAAGGTCAGGTATGGTGATGAGTTAGTGAGTGAAACAATGCTTATAATGCCTATATTACTGTTTGAAAACCAATATACTCTTGTACTACATATAAGTTCGTACCAAGTAAATAAGTAAATACCGTTTATGAGTGGTGTGAAATAGTTACCCTCTCATAGAACTCGTTTTCTTTGGTGTCAGCCTTTTAGAGATCCCAGTCAGGTAAGGAGGTACTGGTACCTGGATCGAGTATTTTAAACCTCAGGTGAGCAATTTCTTTATGAATTTTCGATGTTTCTCATCAAAAGCGGAGGTTTTAGCCAAAAAAAACATTTTGAAAATACCTCGGGATTAGGGGGTGTCAGAGGTGCGAAATAGCTCGGGACGTGATGGGTTAAGTGTACTTACTGTACTTGGAAAATAAGGACAGTGATCTTAAGAAGCCAGTGTGTACTATGTTCGCCTCAGCTGATCTTGTGTGCTGTACACCGAAAGGCTGCCTCTCGGAAGAACAACTCACTGGACAACGTCCTTCCCATGATATATAGACGAAGAGTCTATATATCATGGTCCTTCGTATACTGTGCTGTTGTTGTTGGAGCCTGTGGCAGTGTGGGACTGAGACGTAACAATATATATGTACATAGATAGAATGAATGATTGATAGATTGATTGACTGATAGATTGATTAACAGAGAGAGAGAGAGAGAGAGAATGTGGGTGGGGGTGGGGGTATGAGGTTCAGCTCACATAATCGTCGCTATCTGAACATTGATAACCATGAAATTTGAGAAAAATTGCAGCTATATGTAATAAAACTATAATTGATGCAGGGATGAGGACAAAATTAACACACCGCACCATTGATATGTGAAACGTGTTTGGCGGGAGCTTCATGCTGTGACTCCTCCCGAAACTGATTATGCACATACTGAAATATCCATCTATCTATCTATTGCCAGACGCCTCAATCCCGTTCTGGGTGGCCACAAACAAATCACCTCCACATCGCCCTGTCCCCCGCCATTTCACTGCCCTGCTCCCAACTCACAAACCCCTCTCTTATATACCTCTCCACCCCATCCCTCCATCTCATCCTCGGTCTCCCCTTCCCTCTCCCCCCCTCTACCTCACTCACATACACTCTCTTCGTCAGTCTTTCACCCTCCATCCTTTCCACATGGCCAAACCACCTCAGTATGTTCCTCTTAACGCTTCCTATCACATCCACATCCACACCACAATGTTCCGGTATATCCTCATTTGTCAGCCTATCTTTCCATGTGACTCCACAGGCTCCTCTTAAATAATTCATTTCCACTGCTCTCACTCTTGACTTGTGTCCCTCCAACAACATCCAAGCTTCACTTCCATACGTTAGAGTTGGTATCACAATACTGTCATGTAGTAACTTTTTCACTTCCATGCTCACTTCCCTGTTTCTTATCGCTGCTTTCAAGGAACCAGCAACCTTTCTTCCATGCTGTACCCTTTCAAGCACTTCACCCTCCAAACTTCCATCCTTACTCATCACACCACCCAGGTACTTAAACGTACTCACATTTTCCAATTCCTCACCATCCAACCTTGCTGTACATTCACTGACTTCACCTCTCAAAGACCATTACTTTACTCTTCCCTACATTCACCTTTAGATTCCGTTTCTTACACACTCTCCCAAACTCATCCACCAAGCCTTGCAGCTCCCCTTCGTCTTCACACAACAACACAGTATCATCTGCAAACAACAGTACAGGGAGTTTCCAAACACTACCCTCTCTCACCAGGGCCACTCCAACATCCACTACCCTACCTTGTACCTGTTTTATTACCCCATCCATGTACAGATTGAACAACCATGGAGACATGCCACATACACGTTTCAACCCAACCTTCAAAGAGAAAAATTCACTCAGTTCACCATCCACACGCACTGCAGCCCCAGCACCATCATACATAACTCTTCACAGCATTCAACAACTTCCCATCTACTCCATATATTCTTAATACTTTCCACAATCCTTGTCTATCGACCTTGTCATATGCTTTCTCCAAATCCACGAAAGTCGCATACAACTTCTTTCCCTTCTCTAGAAACTTTTCCACTAAAGATCTAAGAATAAATATCTGATCTACACAACCTCTTCCCTTCCTAAAGCCTTCCTGTTCTTCTCCAACTAATTCCTCTTTTCTTTCTCTAACTCTGTCAATAAGTATCCTACCATACACTTTTCCTATTATACTAAGAAGACAGATGCCCCTATGATTACCACACACTTCTTTTTCCCCATTTCCTTTGTACAAGGGAATAATTGTACCTGACTTCCAATCCTCCGGGATTCTACCTTCCTCCCAGGCCAATCTGCACATCTTCCACATCCATTCTACTACTATCTCTCCCCCATACTTCAGCATTTCACCACACAGTCCATCAATTCCTGGGGCTTTCCCCAGTTTAACTTTCTTCATTGCTTCCACAACTTCTATCCTACTGATTTCTTCTTGTCTTCTCACCTCCCTTCTTCTCCCAGCCATTCCCCAGCCACTTATACTCGCATTACTTCCATCCTCTATGTTCAACAATTCCTTAAAGTGTTCTCTCCAACCGCTCACTTTTTCTCCCTTGTCCACAAGTTATCCACCATTTTTATCTCTCACTCCCCTGCTAACTTCACTTCCACCCTGTCTTACTCTTTTCACCTTTTTCCAGAACATTTTCTTACAGTCCCTCCACTTCACACTCAAGTTCCTTCCAAATTCCTCATCCACTCTCTTCTTACTAATCTTTTCACCTCTCTCTTTCTTTCTACATATAACTCTCTCTTCCGCCTGTCAACTTCTTCTACGCCCCTATTTCTCATCCATTCATTGTATGTTTTCTTCTTTTGTGCCATAGCCTGTCTCACCTCTTCATTCCACCACGCTGTTCCTTGCACCCCCCTCCGTCTTTTCTTCATCCCACACACCACATCACATGCTGCACATATTTCTTATGTGAATATCCTGCACACGCCTTCCACGTCCCCCATCTGCTCCAATTCATATTTGTCCAATCGTTCCTCCACTTCCCTTTTATATTCTGCCTTTTTCTCATCCTCTTGTAACCTTTCCACTCTCCATGCAAATATTCCTTCTTCCCGTCCTTCTGTTCTTCTATTTCTCCATCTTATTTGGATCTTTATTCTGGCCACCACCAAGCAGTGGTAGGAAAGTCCACTCCCCCATCCTCTATAAGCTCTTGCATCCATTACACGTCTTCGCATCCTTTCATCCATGCACACATAATCAATCATTGCCTTCCTTTCATTCAGTTCACCACCCACCCTTCTCATCACTCGCCATGTATACCTGTGGATCATTTTGTGCCTGAAGAGGGTATTGGCTATCACCAACCCCCTCCCGGCACAAATGTCCACTAACGCACTGCCATTCTCATCTGTCTCAGCAGGCACACCCCACTCACCAACTATTCCATCCACCTTCACATTCCCTACTTTACCATTCATATCACCGATCAAAAACACTCTCTCATTCCTTCCAAACTTTTCCAGGCACACTTCCACATTTGTCCAGAACTCTTCTCTCACTCTGCTTGCACGATCTTGCGTTGGCGCATACACACACACAATCGCCCACATTTGTATTCCAACTTTCAATCTTATCCACATAATCCTTGACCCAGTTGATCCATACTCTCTTATGTTCTTCTTCCATCTTTTACTCACAGCTATACACACTCCTACTTTTGCCGTCTCATTCTCACCTACTCCTGCACTTATACATCCATACTCCCATACTGTCACACTCTCATGTCAGATAATAAATGCAATAGTTTTATCCAACAAGAAAGATTATAAAAGAAAACAGCTTAGTGTGTCTTATGACATGGTGCACTTTGAATGCCTCCTCTGGCTGGAAGTGAGGAGCAGGATATGTATATTTCACATAATATTACTTGTAAGGAGAGTAAAAAAAAAAAAAAGTTAATTTTCACTATTTTAGGGTAAGCAGTAGCTTTTAATTACAAGATCCATGTCAGTTGTATGGTCTGTGTTAACTGCACGTACGTAATTGCAAGTTAGTGGCAGCAACAAGTTCGGTATCAATTGCAAATTCTATCATTGCAGGTTCCATCTCAATAGTTAATTCGGTTCTAGTTACAAGTTGGGTGGCTACCGTAAGTTCAGTATCAAATGCTCACTAGTTCAGTGTCAGTTACTTGTTAAAATGCATGATTCGGTACGAACTGCAACTTAAATGTGAGTTCACTATGAAGTATATATTTGGGTTGGCAACACTGTATCCCAAACACTGCCCCCCCCCCCCCTTTTTTTTCGCCGTGGACCTCATGTGCAAGTTAGGTATCAGTTGCAAGTTTGCTCAGGCCTCTGCATATTTCCTGTTCCTGAGTGACGTTCAGCCGTAACTTCAGTTTGGCTCACCATATCCCACTAATTCCGTAGGGGATCTACACTGCATGTTTTTTTTTTTTTTTTTTTTTTTTTATCTAAAGCAAATTCATTTGGGCCTCACCATATCTGAGTCACTCCGCAGAGGGTTTAAGCCGCAAGTTCAGGTCAGGCTCATTGCAATAAGTAAATAATTAACCAAAATAAAAATAAATAAATAAATAAATCACCATTTCCTCATTGTTGGTCTCAGTCGCAAGTACGACCCAGACCCATTTAATTTCCTTTGCTCCCCGAAATCCCCCTCCCCTTTCTTTCAGTCACACTCAGTACTTATTCGTATATATCCGTCAGTTCAAAATAATAACAATTTTCTTTTCCTCAGTGGGCCTGAATTGTAAGTACGACCCCGACACCATACTGCGGACGATGACGGCCATGAAGGAGGCCCTGGACGCAGAGGGACTTAAGCCGTATCTGATGACGCAGCCGAATGGGTTCCATGTGCCAGGTGTGGGCAGGCTGGGATACGCCGCCTGTCCCGAATTCCCATTTGGTTAGTGTGTGTGTGTGTGTGTGTGTTTACCTAGTTGTTGTATACAGAGAGAGATACAGACAAGGTGGTACAATTTCACCAAAGTGAACATACTTAGAGCTGCTGAACTATCTTGGATTTCGGTGGACCAGAGGAGAAACTACAGTAAATTATAGCCGATCTGAACAGGAAAAATCTGAAGGTTGCCTTGAAAAATGAAAATGAAGACGAAAATTATGTTTAACAGACATGTTCATGCCCTTCCAATATACCGGTACTCAGGAGATGAAGAACCAGAATGCATTAAGGACTACGTACACCCATGACAGGTTATTCAGCCAATGACAAATCAAACCAAGAATAGGATGGAGCGTGTTTGGTAAAATGACTGCAGGGATATGCACATACAGTATGGGCAAAGACAGGAACATAATGCTCGCTTTACTTGCGGACCTGAAATGTGGAGTCTAACATTTTTCTGGAACGTAAAGTTAGGAAACATTATGTTAGAGCTCACAGAGAGAGAGAAAAGGAGAGTTTCTTCGATAAGAGATCAAACGAAAATAGAGGATAAGCTTTACAGTTAAAAAAAAAAAATATGTGGGCAGGTCAGTTCTTCAGATAAAACGTGGACAACCTGGATAACGGAGTGACAACCCCGAGATGGATTGCGAAAGAGGCAGACAGAGAATAAGATGGCAAAATGTGATTAGTGAATTCGCTGGGGCCGGATGGAAAGGCTGACAGCCAATGGGTCAGATTAAATAAAAGTGAGAGAGAGAGAGAGAGAGAGGTGTTGCCCTGTAGTGGAGTAACGCAGGCTGAGGATGATGATAAAGATACTGGATTTTAGCAAGGGTCGTGCTGTCATATGTCCATGTGTACGTTTATTCAATATGATTTTGAACACACATGTTCATTCCTCACACCACGTCCCCATCCAGACTGCATCAAGTATTTATATAGTAATCTCCTGTCTGGGAACTAAACTTTCTTTTTTTACATTATATATCTAATCATTCTTGGTTCATATTCATGTCCTCTTTTGCCTTCTCCATCTTTCACAAAATGATCCTCTCTGTCCACTTTTTCCAACCCTCTAACATTTTAAACCTTATAATCTCTCTCTCTCTCTCTCTCTCTCTCTCTCTCTCTCTCTCTCTCTCTCTCTCTCTCTCTCTCTCTCTCTCTCTCTCTCTCTCTCTCTCTCTCTCTCTCTCACTAAGGTTAGGAACTTTAGCTTCTGCCTCTCATTACACAACTCTCTCAAGCTTGGTATCATCCTTTTGGCCATCTTTTGTACTTTTTCAGGTTTATGTACATATTTCTTTAATATGTTACAAAGAGTTACGAAGATTTTTGTATGGCAAAGCTAACAGGCGTTTTCGGTCCATCCCAGCATAGAGTATCTACTGACATTCTGGTAGAGAAGGTCCTCTTATCCCTAAGCTCTCCAGAAGAACTCCTTTGTTGTAACTTCCTCTTAGATATTAGAAATTTGTTAAATTTGCCCAGTTGCCTTTGTTTATAACGCGAAAAGTTCCTCAGCTGCCTGTAAAACAGACTTGCTAGTTTTCGCCATTTTTCCAACAACAACAACAACACACACACACACACACACACACACACACACACACACACACACACACACACACACACACAGTAATAATAACACCATACTAAAATGGTCCTTTAGCCTTAAGTCGATTCGTAATGTACAACTGTGAGCAAATGCATGCCGACACGTCTCATGTACTTGTGGCAATGGAATGGAAGATGTTGCTTAAAGTATATGTTATAACAATATGAAGCACACAGCAGAAGAGTATATGATGGGAGGATATTCTCTGTAGTCGGGGGGAAGGGGGATGACGATTATGTAAGGCAGGACATAAAGCTGGCAGAGGATTGTCGTCCAAGTTTTGCATATGGTTGTACTGTACGTGTCGTCTTTGTCAGCAGCGATGGAGGCACGAGTACTCACAAGGTTTGACGTGCACAAGTATGCCCGCGCCGCCTACGAAATGGGCGTGAGGTACATTGGAGGTTGCTGCGGGTTCGAGGCCTACCACATCCGCGCCATTGCGGAGGAGCTGGCCACAGAGAGGGGGAAATGGCCGGCAGCGAGTGAAAAGCACAAACCCTGGGGCGAGGATCTCAGACTCAGTACTGCGGACTTTCTTCGTGCTAGGTTGGTTTATTTGTCTTTTATGTAAGCATTACTGATGTCGTCACCGCAATAATGTCGCTATTTGTACTAAAAACCGCCAGCGGAAATGGTCAACAGTAAGTGAAAAATAACCTTAGTGAGGATTTAAAACTTAGTACGTCATCCTTTTCCGTGTCAGGTTAGCTGATTTGTCTTTTTAACCCATTCAGCCCTGGACCTTCATGTATAATGCGTTCTCGCCGTCTCCAAACTATTCTATTGACCTTGTTCCAAACGCCCAACTTCTTCCTTCCTTCTCCCACCTTGTTTCTCCGCCTTGTTCTTTTTCTGTCTGGCAAACTCCCTTACACTCTCCCGCAGTTATGCCTCCACCTTGCTTTTCACCCCATCGGCCCAAGGATGTTTTTCATTTTCTTCGAATTATCTCAAGACGATTATATCCAATTTGGACAGACTTTGATCTAGAACCCCTCCACAACCAGGGGGATTTTCTAAGCTTAATGAATTAAGATTAAACTACAAAAAGATTGCATAGCAGGGGCGCACCCAGGAATATTTTTCTGGGGGGGGGGGCATAAAAATGAAAATTGTGGCTAGAAAAAATCATGATTTTATAAAGCGACTATTAGTGTATTTAGTTTCTTACAAGGAAGGAAATTTCGGGGGGGGGGGCAATGGCCGCCTTGCCCCTCCCCTCCCCCGGTGCGCCCCTGTTGCATAATAATGGTTTTTCACATCCGTGGGCAAAACAAGAGGATATATTATTTCACTCACTCTCTCTCTCTCTCTCTCTGAACACTACAACTCAGTTTTGATCCGAAATGTGCAGAACTTTATAGAAGCATTGAGGGTCAGCCAAAGCTGCAGTGATTTGACGTTGAGAACAATATAAAAACACCAGGTCAAAGGCCAAGGTTACATGGCAAGGTCAGCTCTGCTTGAGCCTATTTAAACCAAGCTTGTTGGATGGATTAAAGGCCAGCTAAGGTTCAGTTGAACTGATTTTGAGAAAAATAAGTTAAAGTCAAGGACTCGGGGCAAGATTAGGTATTCAACCTAATGACAAATAGCTGTGAAGTGATTTTGAACCAGACTTGGCGGGAGGGTTGAGGGTCAGCAAAGAGTGAAGTAACTTAATATTCAAAACAATAATTCAAAGGTCAATTCACAGCGCAGGGTCGACTCGACATTTTTATCTCATTTTGGCCGGATTTGATGGAAATGTCGAGGATGAAGTGATCTGATTTTGAGAACAATCGTCCGAAGGTCAAGGTCACGGCACAGTCAAAATTTTGACCCTTACACCAATTGTAGGATACAGCTGTTGCACTCTATGAGTGCTCCTTTTTGTCTGTGTTTGTTTTTGGTGGATATTTGGCTGTGAATCGCTGGTATATAAGCCAAAGTTACAGTATGGAGCTCCTAACTTCATTATGTTTACCAACAGTAGGCATAAGTAGAATTAACCCAAAGGTTTAATAAAATAGGCTACTAATGAGAAGAAAATATAAAATATAAGAATAAAAATAACGACAGCTATTTGTTGGCCTTTTCAACCATTTACATCTGAACATCTTGTTCTAGTCCATCATCCATCTAGTATAACCTCTTCAGGAGCGTAGGGATCCGGAGCCTGGGTACGCAGCCCGGAAATTCAAGGCGAATGATAACTTACTTGCTTATTATCAGTGTTACGAGAGCAATAAACCCTAACCACCTCTCGGAATGAGATCCTTTTGTTCCACACCCAGCTGGAGTGCCTGAATTCACCATTGATCAACAGGCGTGTAAAAACTGCATATGGACAGCGATGCTAAAGTACTACATCAGTACACACCACGAAGGCCAATCCTTGATCTCCCTGCAAAGATGAGAACAGTTCCATAAAGAGGAAAGTACGCAAGTGCGACAGAGGAACATGCTCTATCAAAAAACAAACCTAACATATCACTAGCCTTAGTCTAATGGACAAACCAAACAATACCTAAACCTTACTAAACATGCACGGTGGAGGGAACATAAGAATGTAAGAAGAGAGGATAACTGTAGTAGGCCGGTTGGCCCATGCTAGGTAGCTCCTAGAAGAGTAACTGAACCATTAGAATGAGATAAGGATAACAAAGAAGAAGTCTCTCCCCCGCTCTCCAAACCCTCCGGTGGGAACCGACAGGAAAAAGTTAGAAGGAACACCACGCAGTATAGAAAAACTTGCTTGGGCATTTTATAGAAAAGTCTGAGAGGAGAAAAGGAGACTATCATAGTGTAACCTGAAGTGGAAAAAGAATGCATTAGTACTGGGTATGTTTTTTTTGTTTTTTTTATACCCACCCCTTATTTGGCATATGCTTATCTAGCCTATGGGTGAAACTCTCAATGCAAGGGACAGCACCTACATTACTAGGTAGCTTATCTCATTCGTCTGCTACTGTATTGCCAAATCAGTTGCTACCTTATTTCCTTACTAAAACGGAATTTGTTTTGTTTGAATCCGTTACTTGTAGTTCTATCTTGTATGCTCCCTTCAAGTACCCTGCTAATATCTCCCATATTTATTCCCTTCATGCACTTAAACACCTCAGTTATGTCTCTCCTTACTCTACGCCTTTCTAGTGGGTGTAGATTTAGTCTTTTTAGTCTGTCTTCATATGAAAGGTTCCGAACACCATGTGTCATTTTTGTCATTCTTCTCTGTACATTTTCAAAGCATCTATATCCATTCTACAGTACGGACACCAAAATCGCAGAGTGTGATCTAAATGTTGCCTTACTAAAGCTAGATAAAGTTGCAGTGTTATTTTAAATGTCCTATTGCTCACTCTCTGCGATATAAATCCTAGGACCCTATTTGCTTTATTTCTCGCATTGAGAAAGCATATGACAGGGTGGATAGACAAGGATTGTGGAAAGTGTTAAGAATATATGGAGTAGATGGGAAGTTGTTGAATGCTGTGAAGAGTATGTACGATGGTGCGAAGGCTGCAGTGCGTGTGGATGGTGAACTAAGTGAATTTTTCTCTTTGAAAGTTGGTTTGAAACAGGGATGTGTCATGTCTCCATGGTTGTTCAATCTGTACATGGATGGGGTAATAAAAGAGGTACAAAGTAGGGTAGTGGATGTTGGAGTGGCCCTGGTGAGAGAGGATAGTGTTTGGAAACTCCCTGTACTGTTGTTTGCAGATGATACTGTGTTGTTGAGTGAAGACGAAGGGGAGCTGCAAGGCTTGGTGGATGAGTTTGAGAGAGTGTGTAAGAAACGGAACCTAAAGGTGAATGTAGGGAAGAGTAAAGTGATGGTCTTTGAGAGAGGTGAAGTTAGTGAATGTACAGCGAGGTTAGATGGTGAGGAATTGGAAAATGTGAGTACGTTTAAGTATTTGGGTAGTGTGATGAGTAAGGATGGAGGTTTGGAGGGTGAAGTGCTTGAAAGGGTACAGCAGGGAAGAAAGGTTGCTGGTTCCTTGAAAGCAGTGATAAGAAACAGGGAAGTGAGCATGGAATTGAAAAAGTTACTACATGACAGTATTGTGATACCAACTCTAACGTACGGAAGTGAAGCTTGGACGTTGTTGGAAGGACACAAGTCAAGAGTGAGAGCAGTGGAAATGAGTTATTTAAGAGGAGCATGTGGAGTCACGTGGAGAGACAGGCTGACGAATGAGGATATAAAGGAGCGTTGTGGTGTGGATGTGGATGTGATAGGAAGCGTTATGAGGAACACACTGAGGTGGTTTGGCCATGTGGAGAGGATGGAGGGTGAAAGACTGACGAAGAGAGTGTATGTGAGTGAGGTGGAGGGGGGAAGAGGGAGGGGGAGGCCGAGGATGAGATGGAGGGAGGGGGGTGTGAGTTGGGAGCAGGGCAGTGAAATGGCGGGGGACAGGGCGACTTGGAGGCGATTTGTTTGTGGCCACCCCGAACGGGATTGAGGCGTCTGGCAATAGATAGATAGATAGATAGATACATTGTTGCCATGGTTCTAGGTGTTTACTAGCCGTAACTCCTAGATCTCTCTCGCATTGTGATTTACTGATTTCTTACTAATTTCGTTAAGTTTGATTTGCCATTTTTTTTTTTCCATTTGGACAATAAATTGAGGTCATTTTGTAAGTTGATGCAATCGTCAGTCAAGTTAATGATACGCCCTATTTTTGTGTCATCGGCAAATTTGCTTATACTGCTAGTGATTCCAACGTCTAGATCATTTACACACACACACACACACACACACACACACACACACACACATATATATATATATATATATATATATATATATATATATATATATATATATATATATATATATATATATATATTGTTACGCTGTCCGCCTTTCCGTTCCCACGGGTGCAGCCGTTACAGCTGGGCTAGGGGATTATGCAGTATGTATCCGTTTCATTCGCGGAGTTTAAATTAGCGAGTGTTACAAGTTCTTTTGTTTCTTTCGTTCCTGCCACTGGGGGCAATTTTATTTAATACCATGCTGAGAATGCATTTCATTATTTTGATTGTCTTATGTGAGCTACCAGTATATTTAATAATGTTTTGCTTGCATTAGAAGTACCAATTCATTGGAGAGAGAGAGAGAGAGAGGCACGAATTTAAGTTCCTTATTAATTAATCTGATTCATGCGTTCACGCTTGGCTGCACACGAGCCTAGCATCAGTCCAGTGTCTTCCCAACCAGCTTCAGTGTTGGGTGTTTGTACACTCTCTCTCTCTCCTCAGTCATTTTTTATGCCGAGCTGGCGTTTTCATTTAAGTTTATTTTTATTCTTTTGTTGCTGACTGAGGGAAGTAGTTATTTTTATTTGTTTTTGTGACCTTGTTGTCTTTGGAGGGCCAGTCTGGCTCACCGTGGTCCTCTCGCTGCCTTTGTTAACGTTCCCCAACACACGTACATACACACACACCCCTAACCCCTACACAGTTTAATCCCATCTCTCTGCACAAGGCTAGTGAGAACCATCGTGAGCTATTAACTGCGTTCCCCCTTGGACACGGGTTAAGTAGAAAGTCGTCACCATCGGCAGTAAGTGGGAGGTGTTCCTGTAGACTGTCTCGGGCGGTATTACTTCCGGTAGTGACGATAGTAGGCTAGATCTATAGGTAGGCTGTTCCGTTTTGCTATCAAAGTACAGAGTGTTGCGTTCTTAAGTAAGTACTTTTCCGTTGCGCAGTTTTTCTCTAGTTTGCGGAGTGTGAGTGCCGGGGTCTGCGTTATTTTTGCAACGCAGTGGAGGCCGATCATCTAAGGCTGACTTGTCTTTTTGTAATAGCCCCGGGCTGGCGCTACCGTAACAGTGACGACCCTGCCAGGATATCCTAACAGTGCCTTCTTCTTGCTAGGATATCGTTACCTTGGCGTTCTCTGTGCTTTGAGGTGAAGTTGATGTGTTTGTAGTTTCTCAGTCAGCATTAGTATTTCATTATTCAGTACTGCCATTGATTTGTTGCCATGGAGTCACGCGTGTCTACACCAGATCGCGTACGTGCTGCGTCACCTGTGGATATGGAACAACGAGAGGCACATAGCAAAGGTACTTCCCGTGTGAGCCCTGAGTTTGACTATGGTGCTGAGCTGCCTCGTTTCGCTACCCCACTATTACCATCTATGATGCCGCCGAGCCAGTTTAGAGCAGTTCCCCCAGGTATGTCTGGTGCTTTCCCTGGAGCTGTTCATTCCACTCCTATATACCCTGGAGTCTTGTCACCGGAGGCCCAGTTGCAGTTGGAGTTGAAAAAGTTGGAGATGGAAATGCAGCGTGCAAAAGAAGAGAGGGAGATGGAAATGCAGCGTGCAAAAGAAGAGAGGGAAATGCAGCGTGCAAAAGAAGAGAGGGAGATGGAGATGCAGCGTGAAAAAATGCGATTTGAGCTGGAGAAGACTCGCTTGGAGGTGACTGCTAATAGATCTACTTCAGATACCCAAACCTCAGGCCGTGCAGAGGATAGGGAGACTTGGCTCTCAAGGAGTCTAAAATTAGTGCCAGCATTTGATGAGTTGAAGGTGACAGAATGGTTTGTCAGGTTTGAAAAGAAGGCTAGGGAGTTTGAGTGGCCCAGGCAGCGCTGGGGGGGCTTGGTATCTAATGTGCTGAAGGGAAAAGCATCGGAAGTGTATAATAGGTTGAGCCCTGAGGATGTAGATGATTATGATGAATATAAAGCAGCCATCCTGAAGGCATATGAACTTAGACCAGAGGCTTATCGGTTGTTGTTCCGTGGTGCTCGGAAAAGACCTGCTGACACCTATATGGCCTACGCCAGGTATCTGGAGAAGTTAGACGAGTGGTTGCTGAGTGAGAGCGCCACTTTGTATAACGATGTGCGTGAACTGCTTTTGATGGAACATTTTACCAACATGGCTGACAAAGAAATTGGTGTTAAAATTAGGGAGAAGAGATTTAAGACCGTGAAGGAAGCAGCAACGTGGGCTGATGACCGGGTGTTTGCCTTGCGGAGTATGGGGGTCAAGTATGCTAATTTTCAGTATTCCAGGGAGAGGACTGTGAGTGGCCCTGCCTGGGATAAATCTCCCGTGAATCAGTCCAAGGGAAGTTCAGAGGAGAAAAAGAATTCTGGGAGAAAGAGCCCCGTATCCAGTTCGAAGCTAGTTTGTTACTTTTGCAAACAGAGTGGGCACATCAAGCCTAACTGCCCTAAGTGGAAGGCCTCCCAAAATGCCAAACCAGTGGCACTAGTTGTAGGTTCGAGTCAGGTGAACGAGAGGAGTTGGGAGAGTGGTAACGGTGAGGGAGAAGTCTGTGGAAAGCTGGAGTGCAGCCGGCTGTGCTCGCTGCCAGCTCAGGCTGAAAAAGTTACCCAACATGCTACGCCACCTCCGGATGAACTGCCTCAGAAATCGTCCCTAGACTGGTGTAAACCTTTTATGTGTCACGGCACTGAAAATTCATGGGATCAGTTATCCAGTTACTGTGGTTCGTGATACCTGTGCACAACAGTCTGTGTGCAGAAACGTGACTGGAGGGCCTGTAAACTCAGGGAAGTATGTGCTGTGTAGAGGCATGAACTCAGATGAATACTATGATTATGTTCATGTGGAACTCGATTGCCCCATTGTTCAGGCTGCAGTTCAAGTAGCTGTTGCTGATGTAATGCCAGTAGAGGGAGTTGATTTTCTGCTGGGGAACGACCTGGCTGGGGAGAAAGTATTTCCATCTCTTCCCCCACCAGTTGTTGTGGCAGAGAAGTGTTTTGACGCCCCAGAAATTGGTATTGAAGTTGATGCAGAAGTGGAAGCCATGTTTCCGGTCTGTGCAATTACAAGATCTATGGCACAGGTTGCAGCACGGGAGGAAGAACTGGTGAAGTCACAGGTTCTTGGGGTCGACTGTGATGAGGCAGGGCCACCAATGGAGGAACCTAGTGAGCAGAGTGTTGCTGTAGTGGGTGAGGAGAGTGGGAATGCGTGCATGGGCGCTGCCCCACTTCCCACTCAGGACACTAGAGGTGGTGTTGAGTGTGTCTGTATGGAGACTGAACCCAGCCCATCGACTGAATTAGGAGAATTTCAGGACGCTGGGGTCGACTGCGAGGATGCAGGACCTCCGTCAAACGCGCCTGAGGAACAGAGTGTCACTGTTGAGGGTAGAGGTGATGATGTCAGTGTGGAGTCTGACATTCCTCCCCCTGTCGAGTGTACTAGAGGTGACGCTGAAATTGATCGCCCTTCGCAATCCAGTGTCCCGACCAGTCCCTTATCTCAGTCCTCAGTAGAGTTGGCGGGTGTTGGGCCAGCAGAATTGAGGGTGAAGCAACAGGAGGATGTAACATTAAAGCCCTTGTTTGCTCGAGTAGGGGAAGAAAGAAGTATGGAGTGTGGTAAGGAGGAGTTCCTGATTAAAGACAATGTTTTACATCGCCGATGGACGCCCACTGGCGCCACGGTGGATGGAGGAGTGGGTGAGTTAGTGCAGGTGGTGGTGCCTGTGCAGTATAGGGTGCCGTTAATACAGTTAGCACATGAGGGACCTTTAGCAGGTCACTTGGGAAACAGGAAGACAGTGCAGCGCTTAAGATATAACTTTTGGTGGCCAAGTATGCCGGGACAAGTTGCTGCGTACATCAAGAGCTGTCACACGTGTCAGATAGTGGGCAAGCCTAATCAAGTTCTTCCTGTGGCCCCTTTGACTCCCATTCCTGCAGTTGAACCTCCGTTTACCCGGGTAATCATTGATATCGTGGGCCCTTTACCTCCTACTTCTGCTGGAAACAAGTATTTGTTAACCATAATGGATGTTACAACGCGATACCCAGAGGCTATACCAATCAGAAGCATGCAGGCGAAGTCAGTAGTCAAGCAACTTATCCTGTTCTTTACTCATTTTGGCCTGCCCAAGGAGTTGCAGTCAGACCATGGAGTAAATTTTACATCTAATTTGTTTAAGCAGACAATGACAGAGTTGGGCATCAAACACAATTTGTCCAGTGCCTACCATCCGCAGTCACAAGGTGCCCTGGAGAGGCATCATCAGACCTTAAAGACAATGCTGCGCACCTTCTGCTATGATAGTGGAAAGGATTGGGACCTAGCGGTACCCTTTGTTATGTTTGCAGTGAGAGAGGTACCAACTGAGTCGTTAGGGTTTTCACCCAATGAGTTAGTGTTTGGGCACAGAGTTCGTGGTCCCTTGGATGTGGTGCGAGAGGCCTGGAGTAACAACAAATCTGGCAACCAGGAATCCATGCTTGACTATGTCTGCCGCACTCGGGAGAGACTGCATTGCGCTTTAGAGCTTGCCCGTGACCATCTAATCGGGGCTCAAGCGAAAATGAAGGCTCATTACGATAAGAAGGTCAGAAGTCGTGAGATTAAGCAAGGAGATGAAGTTTTGGCACTGCTGCCCATGCAAGGAAAACATCTGGCGGCTAGATTCAGTGGTCCTTATATTGTGAAGAAGAGAGTTGGGGAACTTGACTATCTAATTGTTACCCCAGATAGGCGGAAGAGTACTCAGTTGTGCCACGTTAATATGTTGAAGCCATACTACCGCCCAGTTGATTCTCATTGTGGGATGACTGCTGATGTCTCTCACCTGGGATGTGAAGGACGGGGAAGGGAGGACGTGGCATCAAAGGAACGTGCTGTGGAGGGAGCTGTTGGTGCCGGTGATGGGAGTAGTGAACCAGGGTTACAGCCACAGTCCCTGGAAGGTGACTTTGGAGTGGACGTCGAGGGAACCAGGGATAAGAGCGCTCCTGTAGTTTTGGCGGTTGGTAGTGAGTTGGAGGAGCAGGAGGAAGTGCTTAGTCATGGTGAGATGTTACCAGCTGACCTATGGGAGGGCAATGGTTATGCATCTCTGGTGGAGAAATTGCGACACCTTGATCCAGTAAAGCGAGAAGAGCTGTGCAACAGATTATGGAAACATCCGAAAGTTTTTGGAGATTCACCGGGATTGACAACTTGGGCTACTCATGACATTGACGTTGGGGATAGTAAGCCTGTAAAATTAGCTCCCTACCGCATCAACCCTATCAGACAGAAAGCTCTCGATAATGAGATCAAGTATATGTTGGACCATGGATTGATCAAGAGGAGTTTCAGTGAGTGGAGTTCACCAGTTACCTTACAGCCGAAGCCAGATGGGAAGGTTAGGTTGTGTGTGGACTTCCGGAAAGTTAACTCACTGTCTAAGATCGATGCTTATCCCTTGCCTCGGGTCGATGACTCTGTGGACAAGGTGGGAAATGCCACTTATATCACCAAACTTGACTTAGTAAAAGGATACTGGCAGGTCCCGCTGACGTAACGGGCTAAACAAGTGGCTTTGTTGTCAGTGGTGCAGTATATCAGTGCCAGGTGATGCCTTATGGACTGAAGAATGCTCCAGCTACTTTCCAGAGGCTTATGGATAAAGTGGTGGATGGCATACCTAATTGTGTCGTTTACATCGATGATGTCATTGTGTATGACACCAAGTGGGAGGAGCACCTTGATCATGTGGAAATGCTCATTAAGCGGTTGGAGGAAGCTGGCTTAGTAGTCAACTTGGACAAGTGCGAATTCGTACGCGCTAAGGTCCAGTATCTTGGATTTGTTGTAGGACATGGGCAAGTGGCTCCACCTCGGGCTAAGGTGGATGCCATTTCCAACTTTGCAGCACCCCAGTGTCGCCGTGCCCTCCAGCGATTTTTGGGCATGATTGGCTATTACAGAAGATTTATTGGGAATTACTCCACAGTGCTTGCCCCTCTTACTGACTTATTGCGCAAGGATAAGAAGTGGCAGTGGACAGCTGAGTGTGAGCAAGCTTTTACTACTGTTAAGTCTCTGCTGTGCCACCACCCTATATTGCGTGCACCAGATTTTGACAAATCTTTTGTGCTGGCAGTTGATGCTAGCCGAGTAGGGGTAGGAGCAGTGTTGATGCAGCCGGATGAGGGCCAGGTTGAACATCCCATATCATACTTCTCAAAGAAGTTTAATAGAGCCCAGAAGAACTATTCCGTCATAGAGCAGGAGTTATTAGCGATTATCCTAGCTCTGCAACACTTTGCTGTCTACCTGCCCCCTTTTGGCCCTGTGATCAAGATTTATTCAGACCATCATTCCCTGCAGTTTTTAAACAAGTTTAAATTTAAGAACCAGCGTTTGACCCGCTGGAGTTTGCTTTTGCAAGAGTACAATTTAGAAGTTAGGCATATTAAAGGGATTGATAACGTAATTGCTGATTGTTTATCCAGGGAGGGGTCAGGGTCTTGATTCGAAAATTTTGATCCAGGGCTCAAAATTTTCCCTTGGGGAAGGGCGTGTTACGCTGTCCGCCTTTCCGTTCCCACGGGTGCAGCCGTTACAGCTGGGCTAGGGGATTATGCAGTATGTATCCGTGTCATTCGCGGAGTTTAAATTAGCGAGTGTTACAAGTTCTTTTGTTTCTTTCGTTCCTGCCACTGGGGGCAATTTTATTTAATACCATGCTGAGAATGCATTTGATTATTTTGATTGTCTTATGTGAGCTACCAGTATATTTAATAATGTTTTGCTTGCATTAGAAGTACCAATTCATTGGAGAGAGAGAGAGAGAGAGGGGCACGAATTTAAGTTCCTTATTAATTAATCTGATTCATGCGTTCACGCTTGGCTGCACACGAGCCTAGCATCAGTCCAGTGTCTTCCCAACCAGCTTCAGTGTTGGGTGTTTGTACACTCTCTCTCTCTCCCCAGTCATTTTTTATGCCGAGCTGGCGTTTTCATTTAAGTTTATTTTTATTCTTTTGTTGCTGACTAAGGGAAGTAGTTATTTTTATTTGTTTTTGTGACCTTGTTGTCTTTGGAGGGCCAGTCTGGCTCACCGTGGTCCTCTCGCTGCCTTTGTTAACGTTCCCCAACACACGTACATACACACACACCCCTAACCCCTACACAGTTTAATCCCATCTCTCTGCACAAGGCTAGTGAGAACCATCGTGAGCTATTAACCGCGTTCCCCCTTGGACACGGGTTAAGTAGAAAGTCGTCACCATCGGCAGTAAGTGGGAGGTGTTCCTGTAGACTGTCTCGGGCGGTATTACTTCCGGTAGTGACGATAGTAGGCTAGATCTATAGGTAGGCTGTTCCGTTTTGCTATCAAAGTACAGAGTGTTGCGTTCTTAAGTAAGTACTTTTCCGTTGCGCAGTTTTTCTCTAGTTTGCGGAGTGTGAGTGCCGGGGTCTGCGTCATTTTTGCAACGCAGTGGAGGCCGATCATCTAAGGCTGACTTGTTGTCTTTTTGTAATAGCCCCGGGCTGGCACTACCGTAACAATATATATATATATATATATATATATATATATATATATATATATATAAAACAAGTGGTGCCAGGTACAACAAGCCTCACTCGACAGCAGTTATTTTATTGCTGTTAAATACTGACTTGTTTCTGCCATTTAGTGTTAATGCACAATTAAAGTCCAAGATAATGGCGCTAATGTTTTCAAGTTACGCCCTCTGAAAATCCGTGATCTTGTATTTGACCTTTCAAGGCCACTCAAGGTCAAAGGTCATGCTGCGAAATGAAACCCTATATGAGACTTCCTTTATCTTGGTAATAGTAAATCTCTCTATCTTCAACGAGTTTCGAGTTATAGCTCCCTGAATATCCTTGACCTAGGTCAAGAGAATAGTCCTTGACATTGAGGTTGACCTTTCAAGGTCACTTATGGTCAAAGGTCAAGATACCAATTAAAAACCCATATGGGATTTCCTATACGCTGATAATAGTACCGGTATATATATATATATATATATATATATATATATATATTATATTATATATATATATATATATATATATATATATATATATATATATATTCAACCAGTTTCGTTATAGCCCCCTGAATATCCGTGACCTTGAGTTTGATCTTTCAGGGTCATTCAAGATCAAAGGTCTTGGTGGCAAATGAAAGCCCATATTACGAGTTCCTGTACGTTCATAATAATAAATATCTCTGTCTTCAACCATTTTCAAGTTATAGCTCACTGAAATCCGTGACCTTGATTTTGACCCTTCAGGGTCACTTGATTACCTCCTGAATTTAATCACTTTCTTTGGGGACCAGTGCCCACATATCCTGAAAGTTTTTCCATTATGCTGCTAACAAACAAACAAACAGATACGATCGACCAAAAACAACACCTCCTCGGACTCCGTCTGGGCGAGGTAATAAATATTAAGGGACGTACTGATCCTTGTGGTACATCGCTAGTTACTAATCCCCAGTCCGACTTAGTTCCATTTATTAATACTCTCTGTTTTCTCCCCGTCATCCAGTATCCCTATCCATTTTAAAATATTGCCGTCTGTACCGTCCGCTCGAATCTTTCTTACTAACCTTTTGTGTGGGGCCCTGTCAGAAGCTTTACTAAAGTCCAGATAAATAATATCCTAAGCTTTATCATTATCTGCTGCCTCATAGACCTTCTAGAAGAATGATAAGTTTGTGAAACAGGATCGTCCTTGCCGGAATCCGTGCTGACTTTCATTTATGAGATGAAATCTAAGTGTTCCCTAATTTTATTTGTCAAAATTGGCTCTAGATTTTTTAATACTATTGACGTTAGGCTTATCAGTCGATAATTCGACGCAGATGCTTTATCATCCTTTTTAAAAATGGGCACTACGTTTGCGGTCTTCCAAGCTTCTGGAACTTCTCTATAATTTAAAGAATCATTTAATAACGTTAAAAGTGGCTGACATAATTCTTCTTTGGTTTCTTTTATAATTTTTGCATATGTATCGTCCGGACCTGGCGATTTTTGATGTTTTAACGTATTAATTTCTTTCAATACGTCCTCCTTACTAACGGTTATTTTACAAAGAATATTGTCGGCATTATCATCGTAAATATTTGCTACTTCAGGGACCAGGTCTAGATTTCCATGGCAAATACTGATACGAAATAATTATTTAGGATAGAGCACATTACTTTAGCTCCACTGGTAATGATACCTGATCCTGTTCTGAGAGGTCCTGTCTTATCTTTACTTTTCGTACAGTACATTTGGTAAAAATCCTTGTTTTTTTTTTGTTTTTTTTTTGTGTGTGTGTGTGTGTGTGTTTTTATTAGCAACCTTAATTTCATAACCTCGCTTTCCTTTCCTCTCTCTCTACATCCCTATTCAAAGTCCCGTACTGGTTACGTAAGTGTTCCTCTCCACATTTTTCTATATATTCATTTCCTATGGCCAATGGGAGATTTTAATCTATTGTTTAACCATCTTGGTTCTGAATTATTCGTTCTAAATGGTTCAGAAGGAATATTTCTATCTTGTCCTCTGTTTATTATATTTCTTAACTCATCATACTTCTCACTGGCCGAACGGCTGCTTGGTACCGGACCTGAGTTAATCTCCATCACCTGAACTACATTCCCACCTATATCCTGTCTCTCACCTGTGACCTGAGCTTCCCCATTGACCTGACGCACACTCCCACCCACTTCCTGCCCCTCACCTATGAACTGGGGTTCCCCACTGACCTGACTCTCCTTAAAGTAACTAGTCCTAATGGAATACAATTCTAAAATAAACTCTTAATCCATCGAAATCTCCTAGACGAAAATTAGGAACGGTCGAGGGGTTTTCAGTAGAACAGACATTCCAAATAAATATGGACTTAATTCCTTCTTGATCATTATTACTAAGTCGTCCACTAACTTCTCTATCGCTAATGACATTTTCTTTATTAGATAAAACCTAATTAGTATATTATTACCTCAGGTGGGCTCACTGATATACTGATAAAGGAAATTATCCTGTACTACCTCTAGAAATTTCTCTGACTCTACATCCCTTGTCAGATTTCACCAATCTATCCATGGCAGGTTAAGATTCCTTACAATTATAACTAAGCTGGACAGTAACGCTTTCCTAATTTCCTCCCAAAGGTATTTACCGTCTGCTCTACTTAACCTAAGACTTTTTTTTGGGGGGGCAAAGGCTTCCGGGCCTATTCCAAGGCCCCTCCTACACACCTCCACATGTCACCACTTCGGTGCTAACACCCACTGTCCATATTGAATACATGCTAGGACTGTCTCATACAGGACTGGTGTACTGGTATTAGTGGGGATATTTTTACGACATGTAGATGGGTCTTCTGGTAGATCAGTACAGTCTGCTTTTATGACATTCAGATCCTTAAACTGTTCCCTGTACCAGCCGGAAGTCGATTCTGGGTCCATTAGGACTGCAGGCTGCCTCTCTACCGATTCAGCCCCCGCCTCTCCCTGTCGTTACTAATTTCAACCCAGACACTGTCCGTGTCCCAGTTTAATTTAATATCGGCTTTATTGTAACAGTTTAATGAATCCTTCACATTAATAGCTACCCCGTCCCCCTTTTTTCCCAGACGGTTTGACACAGAAATATTATAGCTCTTTATCTGATAGTCTGCTAAAAATTCTCGAGTGTCTGTATTCATCCAAGTTTCACAAATAACTGCAGTATCTATTTTCTGTGTACAAATTCATAAAGCCTTCAGTTTATCTATTTTATTATGTAAACTCCTGCTGTTTGTGTGGTACACTTTCAGATTTTTAGGAGTAGTTATGCCTCTACTTTGGGATTTACTTTTTTTTCTTTTCTTAATAGCTGGGAAACTCTTTACTCTGCTAATATAAAAATCTTTTTTACTATCACTTATGACACCTCTATCATCGTTTTGTTCTGTCCTCTATCATCGCCTGCTCATTTTGAGGTGCCTGAGTGGATGTATCTACAGTGATGGTTAAACTACACTTATCTTTGCAAGTCTCTGTGTATCTATCCAAACCTGATGATAATGATATCTGAGTGGAGTTGTTACAACTTCCTGTACTTCTAACTTTCAACCTTGAAAAACCCCTCTAACTCCCTTTCTAGCATTCTAGCTAAAGCAGTAACTCCCTGCCTACTGAGTCCTATACCACCTACACATTGCATTCCGTCTATAAAATCAGTCCCAGCTGTCTGTGAAACATATTGCATTAACTTTGCAATACCGTTCAAGGCGGCAATTAAAACCTATCACCCTGCTCAACCATTCCCTCCCAACTCACCTCCTAGGCAAAACAGTGAGTACTACAGGGGTCCCTTCCCTCATCTTAACCTTCTCCAACATCACCTTGTACTGCTGCCACAGCATCTCGCTCTACACAGTCGGTTTGTCTCGACTATCCATCACGATATTTGACTTTTTCCTAACACAGTGCCCACCCTGGCCTCCGAAAGACACATGTTTAGTGAGTGGAGTATACACTGCTCTGTTTAAATATCTTACCTGGGAGTCTCCAACAATGATAACATTTTCCTTATCTTTCTTGATCTCCGGCTACATACGGGAAGTACTCTCGCTTCCTATACTTCCCTCTCTGCCTTCCCTTCACATTCATGTGTCGAATGCATTTGTGGTTTTTGTCACTGCTTGTTTCTTAATGGTGAACTTTGTTGCACCCTTGTGAACAAGTGTACAACCTTCAGCCTTCTTCTCTCTTTCCTCCAACTTCTCCTCCAACAAATCCCACATTTGTGACTTCTGCCCGAGAACCTGTACCTCCCATCTTAATTTGAGAAGCTCTTCCTTCAGCTCAAGTTAGCCCTCAAAACTTGCAGCGGGGACACAGCTCTCTGTGGAGGAGACCAAGGTTTTACTGAAGGAGTATTGAAGATGATACAGCCCTTTCTTGTATACCCTTCAGGATGTTTACCTTGTGATCGCATTTCATTCTTTGTCGACCTTCCCTCTGCAGGGCAGGGCGAGAGTACTGGGAGAATATGGTGCCTTCCTCTGGCCGTTCCAGCAAACCTACCCACTCACTGTATGTGGGACCGATGGACGACTGAGAGCCACGAACTGACTGAAAAGCAGGTGGACAGAAGTGATTATGCTGTGTGTGTGTATATATATATATATATATATATATATGGATATAAAAATAAAAATTTTTAGTATATTTTTGTTTGCATACTCTACAGGAGTTATGGCGTGTATTTGCATGTGTGAAAATTATGTAGTAGCATCGATGATAAAAGTAAAAGTAATGGGTGAACAGAGGCAGAAGCGAACAGGGGGAATATGTTGGAAAGAGAGCAGAAAAGCTAAAGGAAATAGGTGGGGGGAGGGGGGGGTAAGGTGCTGGATAGCCTATAGTACTGTAGGGAAGTGTAGAAGCGACTATAGTCACGGCGCGCTACTCTGGGGTTATTATCGTGCCCTGGCAACCTACCATTCAAAAGTGGGTCTGATTTCGTGTATAATAGACGCATGTGATTTCGTGTATAATATATTCATGCATAATAATATGATTCGTGTATAATATGATACGAAATCGGACGCACTTTTGAATGGCAGGTTGCCAGGGTACGATAATGACAACCTCAGAGTAGTGCGCCGCGACTAGAGGCAGATATATTGTAACTTAGAGCAGATGAAGCGGGTGGAAAATGTAATTTATGTGGTGTGAGGTGGTGCTTTGGGTTAGGGTTAGGAAAAGAGGTAAAGGAATGAAAGGAACTGTGTGGTGAAGTGAGAAGATGAAACGAGTTGTTGACGACATATGACATATAGTGACAGGATGGAAAACAGAGGTAATAAGGATATGGAGAGAGTTTTATGTGAGGAAGAGGAGAAAGGTGAAGAGTTCAATAAAGAAATAAAAATGTTTGAGCAGTTTCAAAGAAACCTGCGTGTACTGTAAAGTGTAGGAAATGTTTTAGAAGGTCAAGAAAGTAGGCTAAGATGATATGTAGGGAATGTAGTAAAGAGGTGAGGATTAAAAATAAAAAGACAGCATACGAACAGAAAAGTATATTAGTTAATAACATATTAATGAGTTGCTGATGTAAAGAACGAAAGCTGTTGAGGAATGGTTGGGATGAATAGAAGCAAGACGAGAGGAGGGGGTCACGAGGACAGAACTGTATGAGGTACTGAAGAACGCCCAAACAGGGAAACTATACTCCATTTTTTTTTTATTGAGGCGAAGATGCACTCGACAGGTTGTTGATGAATGGCTGAATGCAACATGTCCGAATAACATTTACTAACCTAAATTTCCCCCTCAGATATATGTTGTCAATTAATAATGCTAACGAGTAAATAGATTATGAAGTAATGTTGCATTCAGCCAGTCATCACCAATCTGTCAAGTGCATCTTCGCCTCGATAAAAAAAAACTGAGTATAGCAGGCCCTAAATCACCATAGTCCACCTCAGTTTTATCTTATAAGTTATTCAACCTGTGTCGATATTATAATGATATAAAAGTTATAAAAGCGCACATCAGGAAATAAAACGTAGATTAATTTGCTAAGGAAGAATGGCTACATATTACAGCTTAAAATTTACACATGTACTGATGCATTATGTATTAAAATAATACTGATAGCAATCAAAGGACATTAAAGTGTAATATGCAGAACAAATCATCAAGGAAGATGTGTTAGGAAACTTCAATTCGACCCACAGGTTGGGAACTCCGGGTCTGACCCATCACCAGTTGGCCAGTCAGTAGGTCGCTGAAGCATGCAAGTCCCTTCACAACGTCAGTGTTGCGGCTTTGGGGGGGGGGGGTGGCATCAAGAAAATATAACAAGAGTATACTGGAAGACAGAACTAATTAAAGAACTAAACCAAAAAGATCATTGGTATAGAAAAGGAACATTGAAATGAACAATAAATAAATAAGGTATTATTGCAAAGCCAGGCCTTAGGGTGTTAGCAGTCATAACTTTTGAATAACCATAAAACCTTGCATCACAGGTTTACAGGACAGATAATTGAGTCTGGTTTGAAATTGGTAATGCTACAACCATTGAAATGCAGAGGTATGTTAAGTGCACTCTTTTGGGATCTGAATACCTGTGTAGCCAGTAGACTACAGAGGTATACAATAGGCAATGTGCCAGCTGAAATAGCGTTACATAATTCATATGTGGCTGCTGCTAACTGGAATTATGGAGAGAAAACAGATGCTAAACCCTGTTTTAGTGTGTTGATAAAAATAATAAAATATTAGCTGTAATTTCAGCACAAGCACTGAGCGCACATTTTCATTACTGATCTAGTAAACAAAATATACAAGCCCACAACCCCCTCCCCCCTAAAAAAAAAAAAAAAAAAAAGAGTATGACAGGCCAAATAAACAAAAGATCCTAAGTCCATCGTTTGGAGCTCTGAAATAGGAATCTGTCACCTGGACGAGTGAATAAGTCTATAAGTGACCCCCCTGGTAGCACCAGTCTCTCCTGTCCTACCTGTAAGTCTAGGGTATTAACTTATTGCAAAATTCAACAAGTAGCTCGAAGTACAACAGTTGTAATTGTTACAGAATGTCTTTTTCCATACCTCAGGCTTTCCTTCACAGGATAAACGTCTACAGTACAAAAGCAATAATAGCCCAACTACCCAGCGTTCAGTGTCTTGACGCGGCCAGGCCAATCTTAAGGACACGCACACACAAGCACGTCTACCTCTCATTATTCGCATTCATTAGCCTCGCAAATTATTCGGTCTGCCTGCCTTTAACTTCACTTCCGTTTTTCATAATTCCTTCACTCTCATCCTGCACATTTTCCTTACTTACGTTTTGCAGCTTCTTCCAGGTTTCATATGGGGCAGTGTGGCTCAGTGGTAGAGCGTCGGACTCGGGACCTGGGGGTTGTGAGTTCGAGCCACGTCCGGTAGCTGCCATGCCGGGAAGGGTAGCGCCCTCCTGTCACCTAGCAGGGCTATATGACCTAATAAGGTCTAGCTTGGGGGAACATCTTCCTTTCCAGGTTTCATTTATGGAGAGTAGCTTCAGTAATTTTTCTTCCAAGCTGATCATTCAACTGAACCTTTTTACTCTTTACTATGTGCTCTCAAAATACGTTCCATCCATCTTTCATTTGAACCCCATTCTTGGATCCAGTCACTTCTTTCTCTTCTCCAATGTTTTATCAAACTCAGGATCCCACAAAGGTATGCCTTTATTACCGTCTATTATGCAACACCACGCACAACTATAGCAATCGTAACCAAACACTCTTTATATGCACACTACTAGTTTTCCAGACCCACTTGCTCCCAATTCGTTGACTCTAACTCCTTCAGTACCCTTAAATAGTATTAAACTGTCACTGTTCTGTTTCTTAGCTTCTCCACTTGCAGCTTTTAAAATTGAGTTCTTATAAATCTTCACACACAGTCATAAACCAAAATCTAACCTGGCAGACCCAACATCATTAGAAATACCTAAGAATATTCATAAACAGAGAGAAAGCAAAGTGGGAGAAACATCAACAGCATAAATAATAAATAGCCAAAGAATAACCTCACTAGCATAATAATATCACCATCAACTAAAAAAAAAGAAAAAAAAAAAAAAAAAAGTGTTGGAGGACTATCAACAGCATACACAATGACTAACCCTTGGAATCCTGACTGCACCTTACAAGCATAATGATCACCATCACCATCAACTAAAATGATTATAAACAACGAGAAATCAAAGTGTGAGAAATACAAACAGCATACACAATGAATAGCCCTCAGAAATCTGAATCTACCTCACAAGCATAAAGATAAACACCCGAAATGTATAAACCATTGGCTGTGATGCTGGAGAAATTACAATATTATGCAACATATTCTGCCTGTCAATTAGTGTTGCATATTGTACAAAATAATTTATCTGTCTATCTATAGCCAGATACCTTAATCCCATAAGGGGTGACCGTTTGACTTTAAGTTAGTTGTTTTAGGGGGAGCGACATTAACCCCGCCAACCCATTTGTTGATACGTAGGGAACCGTCTGGATTGGTTATATGGTTACCACCCAGCGTTGTAAATGGTGTCTTGGCTTACAGAAAACCATTAGGCTTGTCACTCAATGTAAAGTCACCTGAAAAGGAAAAGGGAGCAATAAAAAGTGGCAGGAAAGATAGGAGAAATAGGAAGAGAGGAGGGCAGACACAGAAAAAGAATGAGAAGGTGAAGGAAGTAGGCAACACTACATCAAATGAGTGGATGATGGTCGCCACCACCTGGGGAGGGGGACAAAATAATCTGCATTATAAATACTAACTTCTGAGCTATCACCCAACGTTTGGAATGGACTTGACAAGTAAATTTCCTAAATATGCTTCAGAAAATATACCAGATTTTAAACTTCGACAAAGAATTTATAATACATTATGTGATTTGAAATTAACAAAATCAATTCACAACTTAACACAGCTGAAGATGACAAGACAAAAGTGCATTTTCCCGTACTAATTAAAGTCAGTAAGAATAAAAAAAACAACAGACATACAGTATTACAATTCAATAAGATTACAGTAATCTCCAATTATCTATCATAAGTCAACCAAAGCCCTCCTCTATGGGGGACATTACATCTTCAAAACCTTATATTTTACTCCATATCTATTCTAACATAAAGAAAACAACGCTAAACAGTTTTCCTGATAAACAGTACAGTATTTTACCGTAAAATATACAGTTACCTTATTCTGTACTCACCACAATAGAACTGTAAAAGAATTTGTTGATTAATACCGTGTGGTTAGTGACGTGCTGTCAGTTCTATCTATCTATAGCCAGACGCCTAATCCCGTAAAGGGTGGCAGTTTGTCTTTGAGTTAGTTATTTCATGGGGAGGGGCACTAGCCCTCCGCCAACTCACTTGTTGACACGTAGGGAACACATACGCCTTGGTTATACGGTTACCACCGAGCGTTGTAAATAGTTTCCTGGCGTACAGACAACCATTAGGGTTGTCACAATGTAAAGCCATCTGAAAATGAAAGACGAAGAATAAAAAGTAGCAGGAAAAATGGGAGAAATAGGAAGAGAGGAGGGCAAAAACAGAAAAAGAATGATAAAGGTGAAGGAAGAAGCTGTCAGTTAATGCCATTAAAAAATGGATATTACTTTAATTCAGACATATTTTGCTTGTCTGTTAATGTGGTGCTGGATAATCAGGGCAGTACTATGTTACAATTCAACAGGAATATAAATGTAAACAAAACTAAAAAAAAATCTTATTGCAGATCAATAATTACTAAAAACATAGACACAGCTATAGTCAGTTTTCATCAAACAGAACCAGGTAACTTTTATCCATTATGGGTGCATAAATTTCGCAAGAAGCGGTGCCAAGGCACAGCAAACCCATCCCCGGCAGTCATTTTAGTGCTGACGTATAAACACAACAGGATATCTAGTCAAAGATATAACATATCAAATTTGGAATAAATCGGATGAAAGTTGACGATTTTATGCCCATCTGAAATTTTAGGTCTGACCCACCTGACATTGACTCCCCTACCGCTACCTAGGGGGGTGACCCTCTGATGTAATGAGGCATGTTATAGGATGCAGATTTCAAAGATGCACCTTTAGGTATTGGTTTCATGTCGATAAGACGAATTTTAAAGGAATTATGGCGAAAAAACGATTTTTACCCGTCCCCGTTTTTTTTTTTTTTCTTTTTATACCCATTTTGGGTCATACAGCCTGGGCTTTGGCCCAATTTGCCCCAAAATTTAATCAGGCGATCAGGTCATACGCCATCATCCCTGTAATTTTAGTCAAAATTGCGTCAGTAGTTTTCGCGTAAAGTTGTTAAACAAACACGACCCGAGCCCCTCCGGGGCAGGGACAGGTAATAAGTCTCTGTGATGAGGTAGGAATGAGCTTCCTTGGTTATTAGTCAGATTAACTCTCTAGTCTGACCACACTTGGCCATCATCCAAGCTAAACAAGGTTATGGATCTCTGCCAGGTAAAAATGAACTGACTACATTATATATTATCAGTAGATATAAAAATACACAAAAATCCTACCCATATCACTATACAAATAAATGTAGTCAGGCACACACACAAAAAATATTAATGACATGTTCTTATAAAGGTAGGAAAACAACTCAGTGTTCATTAATCTCAGACAGAAATTAAGGTAAACCAGTTAAGATGCTCGTTAATATTTCACGTAAATGAAGGGAGACAAATCGATGCTCATTGATCTTTCATATAAATAAACGAGGAAAAAACTCATGATGTTCAACAATATTTTACCTGAATGAAGGGGCATTACCTGAAGATGCTCAGTGTACCATTCTTTCATACTCGCAATTATCTTGGTGCTCTTCAGAACAGTATTTCCTCTTCCTTGAAAGTAAAGAAGGAACAAAAGGCTGGAAGATTGCAATGTTGCTCCCTTCAAGAAATAAGAGTGCAGCAAAAAAGCCAAAATCAAGATACATTAGTTTTGATATTCTTGCACACATTGCGTTTAAAAGGCAGAGGGAAATACATTAGTGACTGAGGGTGACCATCCAGAACTGACCCGCTGCATATTAAAATCTTACACAGCGAGGATTTAGGGGTATACTTTTTCCTGTGACATACTGTGCAGTACATCACTTTGACGCAGCAATAATAATCACAAATGATATTATTAGAAACTTGGCATTAAAATGTAACAAAACAAGTGCCAGTATTTCAGGTAAAATTAAATACACAAAACACCTGTATTTGTGTGTATATATATATATATTAAATACACAAAACACCTGTATTTGTGTGTATATATATATATATATTAAATACACAAAACACCTGTATTTGTGTGTGTGTGTGTATATATATATATATATATATATATATATATATATATATATTGCTTCTATCAGTAAGTCCTTCAATATGACACATTTATTTATGATCTTTTGGGCTGCTATTAACTCAAAGTCTTATCGATACCTGTTGCTGTACTCCGAGGCTCAGCTACTCCCAAGAAGCACAGTGAATGGAATAAAAACCAAATACTGAAATTTAATGAGAGGCATTATGAGTTTCAAATGAATAAGACTTAAGCCCCGATATTAACCTTACAATATCAACTATCTTCTACTGTAATTAGTAAAACTTCATTCAAGAAGCCATCCATGTATGAAATCAATTACGATGAGCACACACAGACAAGCTACAAAACAAATGACATTTTTTTGCTTAGGCTAGGAGCAAATACTGCATCGACAAAAATGCTGAAACTGATATGTCATTTCAAAGAAGTGGTTTAGTTACAGCACTACTTCTGATGGCCGGGACCACAGCAACAGCAACCCTTATTTTGCTGAACCGTAATAGGTTGAACTGTGCAGTTGACCCTTGTGCAGTGTGGTGCGGTGATGATCTGTCCCTTCTCCTCTTGGGGCTAAGATACAAGTAAATGTGTGTATGGATGAGTAATTTGGGAGTGTGTCGTTCTGTCTCGGCTACTCTCTCCCCCTTTATCTGGGGGAAGCATCCTAGGTATACAGATAGATAGTGTTAAGCAGCGTATTCTGACCCCGACTCCTCGGGTTCAGATACGGTGCGGGTCTTGGGTTCTTTGTACTCGACCGGGCCAGAATGTGCAGACAAGGAGGGAAAGCCCAAACACCAGCTGATCAAATGCACACGTGTATTAAGCAAGAAACAAAATACAAAAATTACAGACAATGATACACACAACAGTGCATGACCAATCCTACACAGTAAATATTTTAAACAATACAGAGTAATACAGGTCACACTTACATTAACTATTACCACGGTACAATACACATATGACACTTACAGTACACTGGATATGTCTCTCTAGAACACACGTAGGGGTGAGGGCGCCCCTCCCCCTGATTCCCCCTCCTTCCCTCCTCCCTTCCCCCTGATCCCCCCCTCCTTCCCTCCTCCCCTCCCCCTCCCTCCCTCGTTCCCCGCCACCGCCTCCTCCGCAGTAACCATTCCCCCCCACCGCGATGCCTGGGTGCCCCTCAACCGGCCAATGGGTACATCTGTCCTGTTCTCCCCACACCTGCCACCCGGAACCCTCTCGGCCTGCCTCCTGTCCCCAACCATCCTTCCCCCTCATCACGCGGCAGTCCGAATTGCCAACTTTGCCCCCTCCCCCTCACCCTCCCTAAAGGGCTCGTAATCGGAGAGATGGAGGAAGCTGAGCCCTGTGCCCCCTCCCCTTCTAGCTCCCCCGCCCCCCTGCCCCCGAGTCCCGACCGTCTCTCCACCCACCAGTCAGACACCCTCTGCCGCCTCCTCCTGGATTTCTTTTCTCAGTGGGACTCGCCGATATTGGACATGTCACGTACCTGGCTCTAGAGATCCACACGACGGGCCCACCGATCCGACAGCCATCCAGGCGGAAAAATCCCAAGCAGCTGGAAGAGGAAGACTGCCAGGTTCAAGAGATGATCGAGGCCTGAGTCATTTCCCCCTCCACCAGCCCCTGGTCCTCCCCCGTCGTTCTCGTGAAGAAGAAGGATGGCACAATGCGGTTCTGCATGGATTACCGCCGACTCAATGACGTAACCACCAAGGATGCTACTCCACTCCCGCGGATAGACGACTCCCTAGATTCCCTGTATGGAGCCTCCTGGTTCTCCAACCTCGACCTCCAGTCGGGGTATTGGCAGGTCCCAGTGCGGCTGGAAGACAGAAGCAAAACTGCTTTCTTAACCAGCAACGGGAAACATTATGAATTTAATGTCCTACCCTTCGGCCTCTGTAATGCCCTCACCACCTTCTCGAGACTAATGGAATCTGTTCTCAGTGGCCTCACCTGGGAGATCTGTCTAGCCAACTTAGACAACATCACTGTTTTTAGCAAGACCTGGGCCGACTACCTTCAGCGCCTTCGCAAGGTCTTCACCCGGATATGACAAGCAGGTCTCAAACTCCGGCCCTCCAAGTGCATCCTGGCTGCCAGAACTGTCTCATTCCTGGGACATTTCATCTCCCAGGCTGGCATATTTCCTGACCCAGACAAGCTCCGTGCCATCGCGGACATCCCCCTGCCACAAGACGTTCACAGGATTTGGGCCTTGTTCAGCCTGACGTCCTATTACCGACGTTTCATGAAGGGGTTCGCTCACATTGCTAAACCACTCCGCGACCTGACCTGGAAGGGAGAACCATTCATCTGGATGGATGAGAGACGAGCTGCCTTCCAACAACTTAAGGACAAACTCGTTTCTGCCCCAGTTGTGGCCTTCCCCGACTACGCCCTCCCATCCCGACTCTACACCGACGTCTCTTTGATTGCAATCGGCGCTATGCTAGCCCAAGTCCAAGAGGGCCGCGAGCACATCATCGCCTGGCCAGCCGCACCCTCATCCAGGCAGAAAAACATTATGCCGCCACAAAGAGGGAGTGCCTAGGCATCATCTGGGCACTAGAGCATTTCCGGGCATACTTGTCAGGGACCCAAGTCACCATCATTACCGATCATCAGTCCCTCCAATGGCTGTGGCAGTCTGACACCCACAACACCCAGCTCATCAGTTGGTGCAAGACACTGGAGGAGTTCAACTATGAAATTTCCTACCGCCCCGACAAACTAAATACCAATGCAGATGCTCTCTCCCGGCTCCCCATCAGTGCCATACAACAGGAGCCAGCTCTCCTCGAACAGTGGCATCGTAAGGAATGACCCTCCTGGATTCCCCAACATCTCTTCATAAAGCAATATCGCCTGGGCGACCACCTGCTCACTCCATCTGGGCATATCATCCTAGCCCCCGACTCCGCCCTCGACATCCTCCAGCACCATGCACACTCACAACGGAATCCACCTGGACACGAAAAAACTTCTGCAGGTCTTTAACACCTACTGGGCGCTCAATTTCTCCACCCTAGCCAAGGAGATTATCCAATCCTGCTGAGCATGCACCTTGGGTAAAGACATCACCCGCACTGCTGGTCCATCAGGGCACATTACCACCCACAAACCTTGGCAGTTATTGTTGATTGACATAGTGGGACCTCTACCTCCGAAATCGGGCTATCAGTACTTTATCACGTTCATTGATATGTATTCGAAATTCATCATAGCTTGCCCGGCAAAAGAGCACCATGCTGTCGCAGTTGCTGATGCCCTGATTTGGCACGTTTTTCCATACTTTGGCAGACCACAGGAATCCACTTTGATAACGCACCAGATTTCACCAGCAAAATCTGGGAGGAGCTAGCCTACATTTTCGGCTACCACATATCTCACTCATCCCCTTACTGGCCCCAAGGAAACGCTATTTGCGAACGAAGCCATCATACAATAATGAGCCAACTCCGCACCCGGATAGAAGCCACCAAAGACGACGACTGGCCCGCCCATGTCCAAATCGTACAATGGGGCATAAACTCCTGCCCTTGAGAGGACGGCATTTCACCATACGAATGAGTGTTTGGGGAAACACCTCTCCTCCTACCCCTGCGACAACACTTACAGCCCCCACCTCTTCTTGCACATCTGACCCCTTTCACCGCCTCAAGCGGTGACTATCCCACCTTCAGAACAACCTGGACCTGCGCCCCAACATTGCCTCCAACCCCTACAAGCCAGGCAACATTGTCATGATCATGCAACTCCCCACCCCCCACAAACTCGTGCCACGGTTCACGGGACCCCATACCATCATCCGCATCCCTAACCCTTACCAAGTGACTGTTGAATATCACGGCACCCCTCACACTCTCAGAAACCATCACATACGCCCATTTCACGCCGCCACGTCCCCCACCCCCGCCCCACGCCCTGCCCCTCCCGCTGCTCCCCTCTACCTCCTATGACTGCTACATCTCCCCCTAACCATGTCTCTCCCTCTCCCCCTCCCCCCCACCTCCATCTCACCCCCCACCATGCTGCCTCACACCTCACCGGAAGGTTCACAAACACCACCAAGTCCGGATGTCTCCCCCACCTCCTTGCCACCTGCCACCCCATCCCCCATGCTCAGCACCACGTGTCTCTCCCAAGCACCCGCACCCCCTTCATCCACCACACCCCCATCCCAACCATCACCCACCACCTGCCCCAACCCACCCCACCTGTCTCCCTCTCCCGCCCCCTTGGCCCCACCTGCCCCATCCCCCACACCCGACCCCACCTGCGCTGCCCACGCACCCACGACACCACCACCCACCAGGCCTACACCCCGCCCGGTACCCCATGACACCCCCAACCCTACCGCCTCACATCTGCCCTCGTACATCCCACCCACTTCCCTCACATGCCGACACTGCACACCCACATCACCTTCCACACCCACGCTGAAAACAACCATCACATGCTCCAGCCGCCTTTCATGCCCACCCGCCCAATACACCAACACTCCCACACCACCCACCTCACCACAAAATCACACTCCCCGTCCTACCCTAAATCATCTCACACTCATGCTACACCAGGCCCAAATCCCAGCCACCTACACTCCCCAGGGACTTTGTGCCACATCAAACCCCACACTCATCATCCATCTCCAGCATTCAGCACAGCTCCCTACAGGAGACAACACACCAGCCTGTCCTCCCTCCCTCCCTACTCCCTTGCAAGCCATAAAATTTGAATGTAATCCTTAATTACAGTTGAGTTGTGCAAAAGAATTGCATGAATGTATGACTTGATGTTAATGAATCAATAGACTACGTAAATTTCTTCTTAAAACTAGTGTGTACTAATAGGATATGGGATTTTCATGTACAGTACTCGTCTCCCGTCGCCCTGCGAAGCTCTCACCCAATAGCACATGCAAGAGACGAAGCTTTTACACAAATCAGCCGAATGCTGGGTACTGAACTGGGGTCGCAGAGAGCATATGTTAATAGAACAAAATATACTCAAAATTACACGATAGATCATTGGTGTAAGTTTTTGTCATACATCGCGTTACACCCTGTGTATATATATATATATATATATATATATATATATTAAAATGCCCACCGTGCCCACTGCCAGACCTCCCACCTCACCACCCCCCACACCACCACCGGGCCGCCACCGCACCACCACCCCAGGAGGACACACCGGTGAGTTTAGTGACCTCAGTCAAGAGGGTCGTCAGGACATTACGGTCCTAGGCCCTTGTTCCCCGCAATTGCCCCAACTCCAGGTGATCAGGGGAAGTAAACTACATTGCGGGCGGAGCAGTGATCGCCAAAAGAGGGGTGGGACTGAACCAGACTCAGTCCCAGGTAGCACCGTATTGACGGCTTTGTTACACCCTCTAGGGCAGGAGGCCCAAGGGCAAGAGGCCCAAGGCTACGGCCTAATAGAGAGTGTGAAGGGGAAAGCGACCCCAGGCTCCGGCCTTAACACACCAGAAAGAGAGAGTTGCCCAGCGCATCGCTCTCTTGCTGTTCTCCCCTTCAGGAGCAACATCCCGTCGCCGGCCCTAAACCGCGGCGTGAGGGCGACCCCGTTCATCCGGCAGATGTTCCTGCTAGGATAGATCAGCTACTGGCTACGGCCAGAGTACGGATCAGGGTAAAGAGCCCCTGCTACCATACGTGTAGCACTTCCCTATTACGGAAGCAACACCCTGTCATCGGCCCTAAGCCGCGGCGTGAGGGCGACCCCGTTCGTCCGACAGATGTTCCTGCTAGGATAGATCAGCTACCGGCTACGGACAGAGTACGGATCAGGGTAAAGAGCCCCTGCTACCGTACGTGTAGCACTTCCCTATTACGGAAGCAACACCCTGTCATTGGCCCTAAGCCGCGGCGTGAGGGCGACCCCGTTCATCCGGCAGTTGCTCTCTGTACGGGTAGACACTCGGCTCCGGCCGGGGCACGTACCAGGGTACAGAACCCCCTGAAGGTAGACTCAATCCGTATTGGAGAGAGTGTGGCCTGTGTGCCCCTCACTCCGGCTTGTCTCCTACTACGGGAACAACACCACGCCGGCGGCCCTCAGCCGCGGCGAAAGGACGGCCCCATCCGCCCTACAGGTGTCACCCGTACGCCGGGCAAGTTCACGGCTACAGCCAGAGTGTGTGACAGGGGAAGGCGACCCCAGGCTCCGGCCTCCAGACACACTCGAGAGGACACGGGTAATGTGAGTCCTCCTCCCGCCTCTTTCCCTTCGGGGAGCCCTTCGTCATCACCCGGGAATATAGCCCCGGAGGAGACGCTAGAGTGGTGGCAAGGCCCGATATCGGGCTTACCGCCTACACCCGGGAGTTTCTTGTTCCTGTCCGAGCCCCGTAGGAGACGCTGCCACAGCCCAGTCCTGACGGTGCCTCTCCCCCTTGGTGCCCACAGTCCCAGGACGCCCTGGCCAGACTCTCCAACTCCCGACGAAGGCGATTCGGGCTCCCTCACTCCCCAGAGTTGGAAAAGGCAGGCCCGACTACTCCGGCTGTTTGGCCCCAGTCCCGAGGGCCACCTATCAGGTCGAGGCCCCCAGACCAAAGGGCCTCTCTGCACCCAACCGGCGCAGCCCTAGTACGAGGGCCGCCTCCCAGGTCGAGGCCCCCAGACGGGAGAGCCTCCCTGCACCCCACCCACGAGTGCGACCTAGAGTGACTATTACCCAGGAAACAGGAAAACAGTGACAGTGACTCCGTAAGAAAAAGTAGTCAATAGTGGCCTATCAGAACTCAGTGTTGACAGGGCAGAAAGTGAACTTTGTGAATTATCCTAGTCCCTCCCCATGTAAGAGAGTCAGAGAGTTTTCTGTGTACACCTGAGGTAAGGGCGCGCGGGCTAGTCAAAAGCTCAAGTGTACGTGTCTCCGTGACAAGGTGACAGAGTCGAGTGTCGCTATCCGCACCCTACCTCCTGTATAGTAATATTCCCCATATAGACTCCCAACCTTGTTTATTCCTTATGTGAACAATTCTATTTATATCCTGCCTCCAAGTGACGTGTAAACCATATTGTAGATAATTCACGATCTCCCTGTATGAACATTGTAGTGTATATGACTCTGCTCTGTGGTGCCAAGTGTTAACTATGTGTCTCTGTGTCCCTGTATCTTAAATATCACTCTTCGTGTATTGTTACGATTAGAATTAAGGTAATAGATGTATTAAGGTATACTGCCTGGTTTTTATGTCCTGTTCCTTTGTTGGTGCTTTACTTCCGGTCTAGAAAGAGGACCCCGCTTTAGTAGCTAGTGTTTTTGCGACGAGAAGTCGCCTTAAAAACACAGCATAACATATATATATATATATATATATATATATATATATATATATATATATATATATATAAGGAAAGAGCAAAATGGATGAAATATGTAAAGAAATCCATATTTTTTAAAGAAAAAAAAATACACTATTTATATAAAGAAAAAGGCAAACTGGGTGAAGTATGTAAAGAATTCCATATATTTGATTTAAAGAAAACGACAATAAACAAATAATGAGAAAACAAGTTTCTCTATACCTGGGGGATGCCTTCATGCTGGGGGAAGGCATGGGAAAGATGGGCACTGAGGTGGACATGGAAGGTGCGGAGGGAATGGAAGTTTCGAAGAAACACACCAGTGTTACCGTGAAGACCAAGGGAAAGAAGACAATGCAAAATGTGATAGTGCCATGTAGTATCATATGCCTTTTCCAAATAAAAAAATATAGCAACGACAGACCAGCGAAGAGAAAAAGCAGAATGGATAAAATACTCCAAATGAAGGAGAGGATGTAAAGTGCTACAAGCTTTTTGATATCTGAACTGTAACAGGGACAGAAGACAACGGGATTCAAGGTGCCACATAAGTCGACGATTAATCGCACATTCAGGCAGTCTAATTTAGGAGACTACGGGTACAGTCCAAAGTAGGTCGACAACGACGAAAGCTTTTCTAGGAAACATGTTTAATATGGAGGGCAAGCTTGCATTCAGGAGTCCACCACGATAGTTTTAGCTGTGCTGTAGGAGGTCTGGTATTTCTAGAAATAACAGTAAGGACAGTGCCTAAAACCATGACCAAGAGGAAAGTGAGCGGCTTGGGTGAAGAAAAGGAAGCAGGAGGAAAATAAGCCTCAGTTAGTAGCATGGAACTGCCACTGGGGAGGACTAGGAACCGAATAGAAAGAAGCAAGGGAAATCTTGATAGGAAAGTGGTCACTGAAAAGAGAGTCATCCAGAACCGACCAGTGGAAGCCAAGAGAAATAGAGGGAGTAAAATGCCCGCAGTGCCCGCCGCCGGACCTCCCACCTCACCACCCCCCACCCCACCACCGGGCCGCCACCGCACCACCACCCCAGGAGGACACAACGGTGGGGTTAGTGACCCCGATCAAGAGGGTCACCAGGACATCACGATCCTGGGCCCTTGTTCCCCGCAATTGCCCCAACCCCAGGTGACCAGGGAAAGGAAACTACATTGCGGGCGGAGCAATGGTCGTCAGAATAGGGGTGGGACTGAACAAGATTCAGTTCCAGGTAACATCATATTGACGGCTTTGTTACACCCTCTAGGGCAGGAGGCCCAAGGCTACGGCCTAACAAAGTGTACAAAGGGTAAGGCGACCCAAGGCTCCCGCCTTAGTACACCAGAGAGAGAGAGTTGCCCCAGTGCATCCCTCTCTTGCTGTTCTCCCCTTCAGGAGCAACACCGCGCCGACGGTCTATATACGTGGCGGGGAAGGAGTGGCCTAGTACGCCCTTCAGTTGTTCCTGATCAGACAGATCAGCTTGTGGCTACGGCCAGAGTATGGACCAGGGTAAAGAGCCCCTGGTACCGTACGTGTAGCCCTTCCCTATTACGGGAGCAACACCGCACCGACGGTCTATATACGTGGCGGGGAAGGAGCGGCCTAGTACGCCCTTCAGTTGTTCTCAGTAAAACGGGTAGGCACTCGGCTCCTGCCGGGGCACGTACCAGGGTAGAGAAGCCCCTGAAGGTAGTTTCAGTTCGTACTGGAGAGAGTGTGGCCTCTGTGCCCCTCACTCCGGCTTGTCCCCTACTACGGGAGCAACACCGCGCCGACGGTCTATATACGTGGTGGGGAAGGAGCGGCCTAGTACGCCCTTCAGTTGTTCCTCGTACGCCGGGCAAGTCCACGGCTACAGCCAGAGTACGTACCAGGGTAAGGCGACCCAAGGCTCCGGCCTCAGGACGTACTAGAGAGGACACGAGTGACGTGAGTCCTTCTCCAGCCTCTTTCCCTTGTGGAAGCCCTTCGTCACCACCCGGGAATATAGCCCCGGAGGAGACGCTAGAGTGGTGGCAAGGCCCGATATCGGACTTACCGCCCACGCCCGGGAGTTCCTTGTTCCTGCCCGAGCCCCGAAGGAGATGCTGCCGCAGCCCAGTCCTGACGGCGCCTCTCCCCCTTGGTGTCCGCAGTCCCAGGACACCCAGGCCAGACTCTCCAACTCCTGACCAAGGCGATCTGGGCTCCCTCACTCCATGGAGCCAAAGACGACAGGCCCGACTACTCCGGCTGTTTGGGCTCAGTCCCGAGGGCCACCTATCAGGTCGAGGCCCCCAGACCAGAGGGCCTCCCTGCACCACACCGACGCGGCCCCAGCACGAGGGCCGCCTATCAGGTCGAGGCCTCCAGACGGGAGAGCCTCCCTGCACCCCACCTATGAGTGTGACCCAGAGTGAACGTTACCCAGGAGATATAGGAAAATAGTGACTCTCCCCCCCTGTGTCAAGAACAAGTTGGGAAAAAGAACAGTGAACAGTGACTAAGTGAAGAACAGTGTAGTTGATAGTAGCCCACAAGAACTCAGTGTTGGCAGGGCAGAGAATGAACTTTATTGTAATTAACCCAGTCCCCCCATATAAGAGAACTTTCTGTGAACACCTGAGGTAAGGGTGCGCGGGCCCGTGAAAAGCCTGAGTGTGAGTGTCACCGTGACAAGGTGACGATGTCGAGTGTCGCTATCCGCACCCTACCTCATTTATAGTAATATTTCCCATACAGACTCCCAATCTTGTTTATTCCCTTTGTGAACCATTCTATATATATCCTGCCTAAAAGTGACACATAATCAATACCATAGATAATTCAAGATCTCCCTGTATGAACATTGTAGTGTGTGCTAAGTGTAACTCTATTTTGTGGTGCTGAATATTAACTCCGTGTCTCTGTTCCCCTGTATCTCAAATATCACTCTACGTGTATTGTTACGGTTAGAATTAAGGTAATAGATGTGTTAAGGTATACTGCCTGGTTTTTATGTCCTGTTCCTTTGTTGGTGCTTTACTTCCGGTCTAGAAAGAGGACCCCGCTTCAGTAGCTAGTGTTTTTACGACGAGAAGTCGCCATAAAAACACCAGCATAACACTGGTGGCAAGCGGTGGTTCTGGATCCGAGTAAAAGCACGGAGGAACGATAAAAAGGAAACTTGCACAATGGCAGCCAAACCGCACATCCAATTACCGAGATTCAACCCGGACCAATGCGACATAGAAGTATATTTAGATATGGTCAAACCCCTCCTAGACATAGAGTTCGACTCAGACAGAGGAAAAATTGCAGCCACATTACCTAACCTGGGAAAAATAATTGCCACTGTCGCACCAAAAATCGTCCCAGAACTGTCATGGGATCAATTCTCACAAATAGTGAGACAGGCTTTCATGCCATCAATAGGCAGAGTTGTCGCCCTCTCTCAGCTCGACGCCCTCACCTACGACGGGAACCTGGACGACACATACGTCCAGGCTCGGCGCCACGTCAGCACTGCTTATCCCGAGGCACCTACAAATGCCCAAGATATACGTATATTTAATGCCCTGCTGAGGATTCTCCCTAGCACAGTCAGGGAGTACTTCTCAATCTATGATCCCTCAGGGGACATGGAAAACGACCTGCAACTAGTCAGACGTCTCCTCACCGCCCGTCCCATACCACAACCACTGCACGCGGTGACAAGATTCCCAACGAAACAACCCTCCACCCAAACCTAAGCTGCCGCCTCACCAGCCAACTACAGAGCCAACTCCTACTGTGCCCAGGGCTTACCCGCAGAAAAAGCGCCCCAACCCCAAGGAACAAGGCAATCTCATCACTATTAATCCTTTGTGAGTTCACGGCCTGCAGTCGCACCTGCCCCCTGCACGACATAAGAGAACAGCTAAAGGCTAGCAGGCGCAGAAACTTTCACCAAGGGCACAAGAAAGTCTCCTCCCTAGACAACAACGCCTCGGAAGACGACGCACCACCAACACTCTAATCAGGAACGGACGATGACGACCACGACGACCCCACTCCTCAGCAGATGGATTTTTAGGCCCGCCCCCGCACCTCCCCACGGTGGTGGGGGCCATCTCACATAGCTACAGACCCCCATTCTACAAGATTTGGCTGAACAGGGTCAAGGCACGATTACTGGTAGATACGGGAGCAGCCAGATCGTGCCTCTACTCCCACATCTACTCCCACCACACCTCTGCATTTGGCCCCCTTCTCCCCACTTCAGCCAACCTCGTTGACGCGGGGGATGGCCCCCTGCCTATCCGTGGGGAAACACGGGCCCTTCAAACCAACACCCACCAACGAGTATCCACTAACCACCCATTCATCATATTCGACTCGACATGCGATCAATATGATGGATATCTTGGGCTGGACCTTCTCCAAAAACTCCACGCCACCATTGACTGCCATCAGCGCCGCCTCCACTTCAGTCCAGCCTGCCCCAACCAAGCATCAATCAACAAGAAAAAAAAATCTCATCGAAGAAAAAGCAAGAACACCCCCCCCCACCACGCAAACATATACAACCCCCGAACACTCACCTGCCCCAACCCACCTGTACATCTGACCCCAACCCAACCTCACACAACGCCTCACTTCATCCCCCTCCATCACCACCCCCCACCACCCATCATCTGGACCCCTCCCCATCTTTTCCTGCCACTATCGCCTCCTCAATCACCATTCCACCCCACCATGAAGCTTGGGTAAAACTGAACAGACCTTCAGGTACCTCCGTCCTCTTCTCACCATCCATCCCCACCGGACCACTCTCCTCCTGTTTAGTAAGCCCCACCTTCCTTCCACCACATGCCCATGAAATCTGTATCACCAACCTCGCCACAACCCCACTAACCCTACCAAGAGGACTCATCATCGGCGACACAGAAGAACCGAACCATGCCAAGCACCACCCCCCGACCATCCCACTCTCCCCGACCTACCATCACACCTATCCCCTTCCCAAATCAACAGCCTCCGACAACTCCTCCTGGACTTTCAGGACCTGTTCTCCTCTGACCCAACCGACCTTGGCCACACTACCTATCTCAGCCATGAGATACACATGACCGGACCTCCAATTCGCCAATCATCACAACGAAAAAATCCAAAACAACAGGCAGAAGAAGACCGGCAGGTCCAGGATATGCTCAATGCCGGCGTTATCTCCGACTCCACTAGCCCATGGTCTTCACCTGTTGTACTCGTACGGAAGAAAGATGGGACTATGCGCTTTTGCGTAGACTACCGCCGAGTCAACAACGTCTCTATCAAAGACGCTACACCCCTACCCAGAATCGACGACAACTCGCTTGACTCCCTACATGGGTCGACCTGGTTCTCGACCCTAGACCTGCAGTCGGGTTATTGGCAAGTCCCTGTACACCCGACGACAAACACAAAACCGCCTTCTCAACATCAAACGGGAAGCATTATGAATTCAACGTTCTTCCCTTCAGACTCTGCAATGCCCCTGCCACATTCTCCCGCCTGATGGAGTCAGTTCTCAGCGGACTAACCTGGGAGACTTGTTTGGCATATCTGGACGACGTCATCGTTTTCAGTCATACCTGGGCCGACCACCTCCACCGCCTCAAACAAGTGTTCCACCGTATATGCCAGGCAGGACAAAAACTAAAACCAACAAAGTGCGTTTTTGGCCGAGAGATCAGTCTTTTTCCTTGGACATCTAATTAACGCTGAAGGCATCTCCCCGGACCCAGAAAAACTACGTGCAATCGCCGACATTCCCCTACCTCGTGACGTGCACGAAACTAGAGCCTTCCTAGGCCTAACATCATACTACAGGCGGTTCGTCAAAGGATTTGCAGATATCGCCAAACCCCTACACGACCTAACAAAAAAAGGCGAGCTGTTCATATGGACCAAACCAAGAAAAACTGCATTTACCACCCTCAAGTCCAAGTTAACCTCTGCCCCAGTAATCGCTTTCCCAAATTACAACCTCTCATTCCGCCTGTATACCGACGTATCACTCATCGCCATAGGGGCTGTCCTTGCACCAGTACAAGATGGCCGTGAACATATCATCACCTGTGCCAGCCGCACCCTAAATCCTGCAGAAAGAAACTACGCCGCCACCAAACACGAGTGCCTGGGAATCATCTGGTCCCTCGAATACTTCCGCTCCTACATCTCAGGCACCCATGTGATAGTCATTACGGACCACCAATCCCTGCAATGGTTATGTCAGTCAAACGCTACCAACACACAACTTATACGATGGCGAGAAACACTCAAGGAGTATGATTTCGAGATCTCATACCGACCAGGCAAACTCCACACAAACGCTGACGCCCTGTCCCGTCTACCAATCAATGCAATCTCGACAGAGCCAGACCTAGTCCAAATGTGGCACAACAAACAACACCCTACCTGGATCCCACCGAACACATTCGCTAAACTCCACCCACATGGCGAACACCTGTTCGATCCAAATGGACACATCGTTCTAAGCCCCACCACTGCCCACGACACCATGCTCCACCTCCATTCCCATAACGGCATCCACCTGGGAACTAAAAAACTCCTACAAGTCTTTGCTGACATGTACTGGACCCCTAACCCATCCACCATCGCCAAGAACATTATACAATCCTGCCGAGCCTGTGCTTTAGGAAAGGACATCACCCGTACACCCGGCCCTTCAGGAAAATTAACAGCACAGAAACCGTGGCAACTACTTTCCTTAGACGTCGTCGGCCCCCTCACACCCAAAGCAGGGTACAAATACATAATCACATTCGTGGATGTGTATTCAAAGTTTATCATCGAATGCCCCACCGAAGATCACAGTGCAGTATCAGTTGCCGATGCCCTCACCCGCCATGTCTTCCCATATTTTGGTATTCCCCTAGCACTGCACTCAGATAATGCCCCAGAATTTACTGGAAAAGTCTGGGAAGAACTGGCGAACATATTTGGATACCACATCTCCCACTCATCCCCCTACTGGCCCCAAGGTAAAGGCATCTGCGAGAGAAGCCATCGCTCCCTCATGAACCAGGTCCACACACGCATTATGCAAACAGGGAACGAAGACTGGCCTGCCCACGTCAAGATTATCCAATGGGGTTTAAACACATGCCCACGAGAAGACGGGATAACTCCATATGAAAGAGTTGGAACCGCCACTACTCCTGCCACTCCGCCACCACCTACAGCCACCCACCCCACCCTCCACTACTGACCCTCTCCACCACCTCAAACACTGCCTCCACCACCTACACTCTCAACAAGACCTGGCACCCGACATGACCCACTCCAACCCATACAAACCTGGTCAGTCCGTAGTCGTTGCACACCTGCCCATCCCCTCCAAACCCCCCCCCCCAATTTAATGGACCCTTCAGAATTGTTTGAGTACCCAACCCATATCAAGTCATTATAGATCAACAGGGACAACACCGCACATACAGAAATCACCACGTGCGACCCTTCCACCCACCCACCGCTGACCACCCACGCGCCAGGCCAATCTGTACCCCTGCCCGCACACCTGTCCATCCCGACCTTTCTCAGAATTACCCCCCAGACTCCTACTCCTACTCCTTCTCACCCCCTCCCTCCACCTCACCAACAACCAGCCCACCCCCCGACACCCCACCATCACCGGCCGAGACCGCCACCCCTTCACAACTCACAACTCACCTCCCTAACACCTGTCCACCCACCAACTCCCGACCCACACCACCCATACCCCCCACATCACCACCACCACTCAAAGCCACCACCCCACCACCTCCACACCCCCCCCTCCCCCTTGACCATTCTCATTATACGCGTCACACCGCACCCCCACCCACCTCCCCCCCTAACAGCCGCACGCCCTCACCACCACCACTTGCACAACCACCATCGCCACCCACACCCACCATCACTACCACCACCACCAGATCAGGACGCCTCTCACCCCCACCCTTGAGGTACACCCCAACACCTCCGCCCATCACACGCCCATCCCAGCACCCACCAACTCCACATAACCCCCCCGCCTCAAACACCTCCCCCATAACCCTCCCCCTCCACCAAGCATGATGGAATCTTCCCAAGTCCCAATTTCCCAAAGGACAACGCTCCTCCCACCGAATCATCCCCCATAAAACCACCAACCTCCCGTCACTCTCCTGCATTCAGCTTTCATCTCTCCACCAGACACCATTCCCCGAGATGAAGGTGGCGAGAGTGCATTCGTTAACCCACGACCACCCACATGCCAGAATCCGGAACACCCACCACCTGCTCCAACTCCTACGCCGGACCGACCATCCGTCCTCCCTCCGGCTCACTCTCAACCCCCATCAGGAGCCCAACACCTTCACCACCCACTGGGTCAGCCTCACCCAACACCTCACCCCGGCCCACCAGACATCCACCTCCACCACCTACCACCTCCAGTCACGGAGTCGTGACTTCTACAACGCGGAGGGTGGTAAAATGCCCGCCATGCCCGCCACCGAACCTCCCACCTCACCACCCCCCACCCCACCACCGGGCCGCCACCGCACCACCACCCCAGGAGGACACAACGGTGGGGTTAGTGACCCCGATCAAGAGGGTCACCAGGACATCACGATCCTGGGCCCTTGTTCCCCGCAATTGCCCCAACCCCAGGTGACCAGGGAAAGGAAACTACATTGCAGGCGGAGCAATGGTCGTCAGAATAGGGGTGGGACTGAACAAGATTCAGTCCCAGGTAACACCGTATTGACGGCTTTGTTACACCCTCTAGGGCAGGAGGCCCAAGGCTACGGCCTAACAAAGTGTACAAAGGGTAAGGCAACCCAAGGCTCCGGCCTTCGTACACCAGAGAGAGAGAGTTGCCCCAGTGCATCCCTCTCGTTGTTCTCCCCTTCAGGAGCAACACCGCGCCGACGGTCTATATACATGGCGGGGAAGGAGCGGCCTAATACGCCCTTCAGTTGTTCCTGATTGGACAGATCAGCTTCCGGCTACGGCCTGAGTACGGACCAGGGTAAAGAGCCCCTGGTACCGTACGTGTAGCCCTTCCCTATTACGGGAGCAACACCGCACCGACGGTCTATATACGTGGCGGGGAAGGAGCGGCCTAGTACGCCCTTCAGTTCTCAGTAAAACGGGTAGGCACTCGGCTCCTGCCGGGGCACGTACCAGGGTAGAGAAGCCCCTGAAGGTAGTTTCAGTTCGTACTGGAGAGAGTGTGGCCTCTGTGCCCCTCACTCCGGCTTGTCCCCTACTACGGGAGCAACACCGCGCCGACGGTCTATATACGTGGTGGGGAAGGAGCGGCCTAGTACGCCCTTCAGTTGTTCCTCGTACGCCAGGCAAGTCCACGGCTACAGCCAGAGTACATACCAGGGTAAGGCGACCCAAGGCTCCGGCCTCAGGACGTACTAGAGAGGACACAAGTGACATGAGTCCTTCTCCAGCCTCTTTCCCTTGTGGAAGCCCTTCATCACCACCCAGGAATATAGCCCCGGAGGAGACGCTAGAGTGGTGGCAAGGCCCGATATCGGACTAACCGCCCACGCCCGGGAGTTCCTTGTTCCTGCCCGAGCCCCGAAGGAGATGCTGCTGCAGCCCAGTCCTGACGGCGCCTCTCCCCCTTGGTGTCCGCAGTCCCAGGACACCCAGGCCAGACTCTCCAACTCCTGACCAAGGCGATCTGGGCTCCCTCACTCCACGGAGCCAAAGACGACAGGCCCGACTACTCCGGCTGTTTGGTCCCAGTCCCGAGGGCCGCCTATCAGGTTGAGGCCCCCAGACGGGAGAGCCTCCCTGCACTCCACCTACGAGTGTGACCCAGAGTGAACGTTACCCAGGAGATATAGGAAAATAGTGACTCTCCCCCCCTGTGTCAAGAACAAGTTGGGAAAAAGAACAGTGAACAGTGACTAAGTGAAGAACAGTGTAGTTGATAGTAGCCCACAAGAACTCAGTGTTGGCAGGGCAGAGAATGAACTTTATTGTAATTATCCCAGTCCCCCCATAAAAGAGAACTTTCTGCGAACACCTGAGGTAAGGGTGCGCGGGCCCGTGAAAAGCCTGAGTGTGAGTGTCACCGTGACAAGGTGACGATGTAGAGTGTCGCTATCCGCACCCTACCTCATTTATAGTAATATTTCCCATATAGACTCCCAATCTTGTTTATTCCCTTTGTAAACCATTCTATATATATCCTGCCTAAAAGTGACATATAAACAATACCATAGATAATTCAAGATCTCCCTGTATGAACATTGTAGTGTGTGCTAAGGGTAACTCTATTTTGTGGTGCTGAATATTAACTCCGTGTCTCTGTTCCCCTGTATCTCAAATATCACTCTACGTGTATTGTTACGGTTAGAATTAAGGTAATAGATGTGTTAAGGTATACTGCCTGGTTTTTATGTCCTGTTCCTTTGTTGGTGCTTTACTTCCGGTCTAGAAAGAGGACCCCGCTTTAGTAGCTAGTGTTTTTACGACGAGAAGTCGCCATAAAAACACCAGCATAACAGGGTGAACAATGAGACAGACCGATGCAGGAAGATTAACAAGTACGAAGGTCAAAATTAGTAGGAGAGCCAGTATTGAGCAGAAACAGAAAGAAACTGTTCAAAGAGGCAACCTCTGGGGGTGACAACGGAGTCACCCCAAAGGGTATGAAGGCAATGGGGTGCTTTGTGGGGTGAAGACAATTGACAATCGTCATGGTCGAGCCTGCCACAGACGTCGTAGGACACGCATGCTCATGAATCATATGCTGCATTTGTTTGTGTGAACTTGTGATAGGATTAATGTCATTCCTACTTACAAAACCACTTACACTCTCCAATGAATACACACAACAAGAACTTATTCATTTGTACAAGTCATACAAAAAGGTAAAAATATTCTAATCTGGTAAGTCTAGCAACTAGTCAGCTCATTCATCCCTTATAATTTAATGTTTTCTATGTTAATTCTTTAGAAATGAGTAGATTTGTATCTCTTAATATATGGTTTCAATGAGGAAAGTCATATTTTCCTCCTCTGAGACGATTTACTAACTTAAATTTATTAATGCCTAAATTCGCCTTCAGTCAACGATTTCGACAAACCGTCCCAAATCCAGGAACGGTCAACAGTCATTTTTTGCCTGCTCGTGAGAGTGGTCGGAAGGCTGGACTGAAGTCGAGAGGACGCACGCTGAGAATCAGAATCGTACTGTTCTGTTCCCCTGTGCATTAATAGGGGTGGCCATCAATTTCCTCAGATTATGAATGATGAAATTACAAAATAAACAATTTGGATAATATAGTGTCATACAGTATGTATATATTTCTCAAAGTGGCTAATCAATCCAGAATAGAATACATTCTCTATAATAAGTATATATAGAAAACTATATATATATATATATATATATATATATATATATATATATATATATATATATATATGTGCTTTTCACTTTCACTCACAAAGTACACACTGCTTCCTACCCAGATGACTTAACACCCACACACACTTCATGACTGGTGTACTACAAAAAGACTCAGAATGGCCTCTTTTATGGTAGAACACAGTCATAACTCACACCTCACTATCAACAACATCCCTCTTGTCCCACATGTTCACAAAATCTTTGGTGAAATGAAAGTACAGTAACAAGAATTTGGTAATATCTAGCAGCATGGAGCAGTTAGTTAGAAGCTGATCCGTAAAAATATTTATCTAAGACAGCCTTTCTGAAATTATCTTGATGTCCTCAAATGTGAATATTACAAAATCTTGGGTGCCGCAATATTAGTAAACAAAAGCAGAGTCTATCTTGTCCCTGGGACTGTACCTTCAATGCGCATGCGCCACTTGGATATTTGGGATGTTACGAGCGTCGTACCGATTTTTTACTTATATTGGCTAGTAATCGACTTGAAGAGGGCAAATACAAAGTATTTCGTTCCAGCCAATAGTGAGTAATGTAACTCCACCTCTTTCAGTACAATAAAAGACTACTAATGCAAAATAAATGAGGATCTTGGAGTTCATTTGATGCTAATCTAGCTGGATAAATATTTTTTACGTATTACTATGAAAATAATAAGTAGTTTCCCTTCATTTCTTCTCAATTATTTGAGAAAAAAATAATTCCTCTACACATTACAAACATTAATTTGAATCATAAGTCCACACAAAGATATATTATTAATGATTCATGAGAGTGCGACTGTTCACTGTCAGTGGCAGGCTCGACCACTTCAATGGCGGCCCCAAAGCACCCCATTGAAGTCTCCAAGGAAATTAATCGGAGGAGGAAGGGAAAGAAGTATGGAGGAAAAGGCAGAAAAATTTAAAGGAATATGAGGGAATTAGAGAGAGCAGCCAGTGACCCAGCGGTGAAGAAAAAGATGGGCGGAAGCATGAGGGACAGAGGAAGGAACAGAAAGGAGTTAAAAAAGAATAGTGTTGCAGATAAGAATAGCAGCAGGAAAAGGAGGAGAATCGAGAAAAGTAAAACCTGAAATAGGAACAAGGGAAGCATGAAGAAAAGTTTGTTGGAAAGCTATAAGTAGAGGATCATGAACGGATATGAGGTATCATATGAGGAGTCTCATGGACGAGGGGCGAATGCGCCATCCCCATCAAAAATGAGTTATGCATGTTTTCCGATAGATGGAAGCACTGAAAATCTCGTGGTGAAGAGCGTTTTCCGATTCCGACCCATGTGGGTTCAGAATTCTAGGTTCAATCTCCCTTGTTTTGCACACGTGGAGGGGAGGAGGAGGGCGGGGAGGGTCTGTGATTTCAGAGCAGTAGGGGCGAATGTCGGCACGCGCCTAGTCAGTGGGCGAGCGGCTCCCTCTGTCAGAGTTAAAGGGTCGCCTCTCAGCCTATCAGACGCACGCTAGCACCCCCGCTAGTCCTCCCCCCAAGCACGTGAGTGAAGCATGGTATTGTTTATACTCCGCATTACTTTGAGATTACGAGTGAATTACTCGGTGTCATGGCGAGTACTACCAACCAGGATAACGCCAATACACCGCCGCTCGTGCCTTCACGCAAAAGAAGCCCCGAGACTTGGCTAAAGTCCCAGAAAAAGGCCAAAAGAGACAGTGGTGAGGGGTATGTTAACAGGTATGGAGCTGTTGTGGATGAGAAGAGGGTAGGCCCGGCTTGTACCTGTAAGAACAAGTGTTATGAAAAACTGGAGTTGTAAATAGTTGGTGAGTATTATAGCTTCATTGTGTCAGTCATTAACAATATAATGGTTATCATACACACAATAAAACAACCTGTTGCCGATAAGATGAAAATTTTTAATTAATAACTATAGGAAAAATATTAATTATAGGAATTTTTGGCTGAAAATTTCACAGTATCTTAGTTTCATTTACATCTAATACAGGAATGCATTTCAATTTGATTGAACAATACTATATGCTGAAAAAACACCATCGCGTTTTACTGTGTGTGTTTTTTTCAATTTTTTCCTGCAGTATAAATTTGCCTCTTCCAGAGGATTCTAATTAAAATGCCCGCCGAGACCGCCACAGGACCTCCCACCTCACCACCGCCGAGCCGCCACCCCACCACCACCCCAGGAGGACACACAGGTGAGGCTAGTGACCTCGGGCAAGAGGGTCATCGGGACATCCCGGCCCTGAGCCCCTATTCCTCGCAAGTGCCCCAACCCCAGGCGTTCAGACAACCTGAACTACTGTGCGGGCGGGGTAGTGACCGTCAGACCAGGGGTGGGACTGAAAAGAGGTCAGTCCCAAGTAGCACCGTCTTGACGGTCTTGCTACACCCTCTAGGGCAGGAAGAGGCCCAAGGCTATGGCCTTAAAAGAGAAATAGACACAGGCTACGGCCTGACAAAGTGTGTAAAGGGGAAGGTGACCCCAGGCTCCGGCCTTAACACGCTGAGGAGAGAGAGAGAGTTGCCTGTGTGCATCCCTCTCCAGTTGTACTTTGGCTACGGCCAGATTACGGTCCAGGGTAGAGAGACCCTGCTACCGTACGTGTAGCGCTACCCAATTACGGAAGTGGCGACTCGGGGCCGGCCTCTCGCTGGAGCAGACGGGTGATCCCGTTTCTCCGTTAGTCGATTCCCGTACGGGCAGACACTCAGTTACGACTGGGGCATGTACCAGGGTGGAGAATTCCCTGACGGTAGGATCTGTCCGTATTGGAGAGAGTGCGGCCCTCGTGCCCCTCACTCCGGCTTGTTCCCTACTGCGGGAGGAACACCACGCTGACGGCCGCTTGCCTCGACGAAAGGGCGACCCCGATCACCCTACTGGTGTCCCTCGCATGCCGAACAAGTTCACGGCACCAGCCAAAGTCCATATTAGGGGAAGTGGAGCCCCACCTCAGCCCAATGAACACACTCAGGGAACCACGAAGAGCGTGAGTCTCCCTCAAGCCTCTTTCCCTCCGGGGAGCCCTTCGTCGCCATCCAGGCTTCTTGGCCAAGCGGAGGCGTTAGAGTGGTGGCAAGGCCCGATTGCGGAGTTACCGCCCACACCCGGACGCTCCTTAGCACTGTTGGAGCCCTACAGGAATCGCTGCCACAGCCCAGCCCTGACGGCGCCTCTCCCCCTGAGCACCTGCAGACCCCGGACGCCCAGGCCTTCCACCACGTTCCCCGACGACGGCGACCTAGGCTCTCTCACGCCCCAGCAGAAGAAGAAGCAGGCCCGAATCCTCCGCCTGTTCGGTCCTAGTCCCGAGGGCCCCCGATCAGGTCGAGGCCCCCAGACTACGAGGCCTCCCTGCACCCCACCAGTGCGGCCCTAGGAAGGAGCTGCCCCTCAGGTCAAGGCCCTAAACAAGGGAACCTCCCTGGACAGTAAGTACTAGTGACCCAACTACCCAGGAAACACGGGTAGAACAGTGATAGTGACAGTGACCCCTAATACAGTGACAGTGATCCAATGCACAGTGGCAGTGACAAATAAAAGTTATGTTAAACAGTGATATCGGAGTAAGTCGTGCTTGAACATTAAACAGCTCAGTTCCCCCTCTCAAAAAGGAAGCGGGGAGTTTTCTGTGGAGTCGAAGGTAGGTGTGTGAACGAGCCGAAAGGCTAATGAAGTGCTTCCCTGCGACTAGGTGACGGTGTCGGATGTCGCCACACGCACCCTACCTTTATTATAGTATCATATCCCCCACAGACTCCCGATCACAGTGAATATAAGTGAGACTCCCCCGTTTATTATTATCCACCAGTGGCACGACCAGTGTTCTCGATTGACCATCGCAGTGAGGTGATATCTCTCCTCAATAACAGTAACCCATATCCCTGACTGCCCTGTGCCCTGTGCAAAAGTAGATTGGATCCAATTATAAGTGTATTGTTGTATCTCTGTGTAATTGTGTACCAAATGTTGTGTATGTAGCGCTGTAAGGGATAGAATTTAAGCAATAGATGTGATTCGGTGTACTGTCTCTTTTTATGCCCTGTTCCTTTGTTAGTGCATTACATCCGGTCTAGCCAAAGGACCCCGTCCAGTGCTCTTGTTTTTACGACGAGAAGTCGTCTTAAAAACACAGCATTACACTAATGATATATAATAACATGCTATTCTGTAATATTCTATGTCTGCCACCTATACCTGAACTTTAAAAGCTCATAACTAAAAAAAAAAAAAAAAAAATGGCGCATTCGCCCCTTGTCCACGAGACGCCTCATATGGAAGGATGATGGGACGCGAAAACACACGTATTCCATTGTAGAAGGGCCATGAGGAGATACAAGAATTATAACTGGAAAGAGGGTGGTGGACGCACTTGACGGTCACAGCGAGGGTGCCTGGGAGACATAGAGAGATTGAGGATCAAGAGAATAGGAGAAACAGAAGTCACAGAGGAGAGAGGACATTTAGAGTTGGGAGGAGGAGAAGGTTCAGGAGAAGGCAGAGGAACAGGAGTAGGGGGAAGGGAAAAGAGAGGTGGATGGACGTCCACAGAAACATGGGAGGATATGGAGGACATACGGTGAATATACGAGGCAATATCTTGAATGGTCTCTGTATCCGAGGGAGACGAAACAGGACGGGGGGGCACTGACGAGATGACTTGATGGTGCTGATAGGTGGATAAGAGAGATGATGAGGTACTGGGAGGAGATGTGGAACATGTGGGACAATTGGGAAGTTGGACAAGAGAAGCTGGGGGGAGAGACCACGAGAGTGAGATGGGGAAGCGCGAACACGGTGATGTTTGCTTGCATGACAAGAAGGTGATGGAGGAGAGGACCGAGAAGATACAAAGGTAAAAGGACACGAGGAACAAAGGAGGGAAGGGGAGGAATCAGGAAGAGAAACAAGAGCAGAGAAAGAATTAGAGACAGGGACAGAAGCCGAGACACTGGAGGAGCTGGAGACTGGTGACACCACAGGAGGACGGGCTATGCATACGTACATAACGGTTGAATGGTGACCGAGGCTGCAAGCTCTGCAACGGGTCTTATGAAGGGAGAGGCCAGTTTTCCAGTGAATGCTGGACACATCCACCTCAAACAGATAAATGGGACATTTCTGGTACATGGTAGAATGGCTGTCCTGACAGTAAGGGTAGCACCAGATGGTGGAAGCACAGTCAGAAGTGTGGCCACCTTTTGCACAGTTGGGGCAGACTCCAGTGGACCGGGAGTACTTCGCAGAATGGTCAAAGCACCAACAAGATGTGCACTGGCAAAGAGACAGAAAATACTGTCAGACCTGTAGAACAGCTCACCCAGTGATAACGGTAGGGGGAAGATCTCGAGAGTCGAAGAAAATCTTGGCAATATTGGCTGGCTGATGTCAGCGTCCATGAGGGGCTATGGTGTAGCACTGGACTGAGCAGATGGGATCCTGTTGCTCGGAAAGGATGAGTTGGATATCGCCAAAGCACTCCGTGAAAGGTCTTTGGTCAAAGGACATGGACGATCGGATGCAGACATGCCAGTAGAAGAATTAAGTTGAATGTCCGGGGAAACAGAAATCAGGTGGCCTGAAAAATCAACAAGAGATGTCACTCTCTTGGCTTGAGCAGCATTTTGAACTGCAAGAATGCGGGAACCACTGGGTCTTACTGAGAAAGTGACATTGCTGCCTACCTGGCGAAGAGGGAGAGGTGAAGCGAGAGATCATTGTCTGTGGATGAGCTATTGAAAATTTGGTCCAGGTCTGCTATCAAAGAGAGAGGCAGTGAGGGAAAGGGCAGGGACAGAAGAAGAAGGACGAGGTCAGGAGAAGGGGACAGAGAACATACAGTAAAAGGAACAGAAACAAAAGGAGGAGGAGGGAGATGGGAGTGGAGGATAACAATAGAAGAGGAAGAATGAGCAAAAGAGGATAGAACAGGAGCTGAGGGAATGGAGGACAAAGGACATGAGGAAGATGGACTGGGAGTGGGCACTGCTGGTAAGGTAGAAGGAGGGAAGGAAAACGAAACCATAGTAAAAAACGGATCCTGAGTCATCACAGGAGTTAGGCCAGATGAAAGACCGGGAGAAGGCTTAAGAGGAGCATCCCCCGTTGCTCCTTTAAAAAAGTTAAAATTTCATTATTGGCCATGGTGAGCCAAGTGTCAAAAACAAGAAATAAACTGGTCCACCCCTGAGACCCCGGATCAGGAGTAAGGGCAAACAAACAAAACAAAGGACTACCATACCCGTGGTTCCCCAAGGCCATTCACGACTGACAAAAAAAGAGACAGCCTTGCATCCCATCGGCACGGCACTCACGCCTAAGGAAAGGTGGAAAGAAAAGAAGTGTTATGTAAAATGCAGCAGGACATCGAAGCAAACAGCAACAATCCACCAGAAGGAGCCCACGGAGGAGTGTACACGGTGCAAATGAGCTCCGGGCTGAAACATCCTAAGTCCACCTGGGCCGTGCACCCCTATAACACAGAACTCACCCGCCACCACCATAGCAGGAATACAAGATAACCTGCTGGACGAGGTGCCCATCAATCAGACCGGGGTGAAACTGTTTCTCCAGTTCCAAACAGCACCCCTGAGACGGCCAGTAGCTGCTCACCCTCCTATAGGAGATGTCCTGAAGCCACTCTGGAGGAAACGAGGAGACGGCCTGAAGCCGCTCTCACCTTCGTCAGTAGACGGCCTGCAGCCGCTCGGAAGGTGCCCTACAAAGAGACGACCTGTAGCAACTCGCAGTCCTACAGGAGACAACCTGAAGTCGCTCTGGAGGAAACGAGGAGACGGCCTGAAGCCGCTCTGGAGGAAACGAGGAGACGGCCTGAAGCCGCTCTGGAGGAAACGAGGAGACGGCCTGAAGCCGCTCCCGCCTTCGTCAGGAGACGGTCTGCAGCCGCTCGGAGGGTGACCCTCGGAGAGACAGCCTGTAGCCACTCACCCTCCTACAGGAGACAGCCTGAAGCCGCTCCGGAGGCTAATCAGGAGATGGCCGGTAGCCGCTCCCGCCTTCGTCAGGAGACGGCCAGAAGCCACTCCAAAGGTGCCTCTGGAGAGACGGCCTTTAGCCGCTTACCCTCCTACAGGAGACAGCCTGAAGCCACTCCAGAGGCTAATCAGGAGACAGCCGGAAGCCGTCCTGAAGGTACCCTTGGAGAGACGGCCTGTAGCCACTCCCCCTCCTACAGAAGGCCTGAAGCCGCTCCGGAGGTCAATCAGGAGACGGCCGATAGCCGCTCCTGCCTTCGTCAGGAGACGGCCGGCAGTCGCTCTGAAGGTGCCCCTGGAGAGTCGGCCTATAGCCGCTCTACCCTTCTGCAGGAGATGGCCGGTAGCGCTCCGAAGGTGCCCCAAGACAGCCACGGCCAGTAGCCGGGCCAGACAGCCAGAGACTGCCTGAAGCCACTCCTTCATCAGGTGCTGAGCCCAGTCCACCCATCCACGACTTGGAGGGAGCCCCCAGCCTGGAGGAGCATTGGAGAGGCCCTGTGACCACCACCGGACTCTTCTCCTTGCAGCCGGTGGAGATGCCCCTGACGGACCCCGACGCCGGCCGATGCTGCAGCTCATTCCTGACGGCGTCCCCGACCTTCGGGGACCGCAGCTCCCGCGACTTCCCGACCACCCCTCAGACTCCTGGGCAGGACCTCCCTGCACCCAGACGCCAGAGATCCTCATCCTCTGTCAGGTGCCTGACTCAAAAGTTCAAGTGACTGTTTGGCTCCAGCCCAGAGGGCCAGACTCCCACCCCAAGCCCAGAAGCCTCGGGCCCCTACGCCCCCAGCATCCCCAGACGAGAGAGGATGCCCCTATGCGCTGTCCCCTGTTCCCGGGACCTAGCAGCCCCTGGCAGATCCCAGCCCCGTCTGGAGGGAGGCTGAGACTCCGCCGCCGCTCCTGCGCCTGACTGTGACATGTCCGACCTGACAGTGAGTGAGAGCGAACACACACAGCATAAAGACAGTGTAGGAGTGACAGAATAAAGTGAACCGGTGGTTAGAGCGTAAAAGAAAGTGGTGGAAAAAGATAGTGCAATAGTGAGACAGTGAAGGATGGGTCTACCACAGTGAACAGTGTCGCCGTATCATGTGAAGATACGTAGGCCCCTGTTTTGAAATTCCAGTACTGCCAGCCCCACCCGGGTACATAGTGAAGTAGTGTATTAGTGATCTGCAGGCCGAGGTGCAGTGAACACTCTTTCCAACAGTGATGGCACATCTCGGTAAGACCACGCTTAGGCCCGGTGTAAAATATTAACACTACCCAGGGAAATCAGACAACCACCACTACCAGCCTAGGAAATCTAAACTCTCCCACCAACATAAAGTGTCTAGCTCAAGTGTCGTTCACCCTAACCAATCTGGTCCTGTACTGTATCCTGCGTGATACTATTATTCCATATCTGCAGCCCAAGAATTATAATTGACCAGTTTATTTGTATTTGTGACATCTGCTCGTTCCTGTGTAAGATTTAGTAATACACATGTAAGGTGTTGTCTTGATTTTTTGTGTCCTGCTTCTCTCTTATTTGTCTAAGCTCCGGCCTAGAAAAAGAACCCACCTATTCACTAGGTGCTCTAGGGACGGGAGGCCGACCCAAAACACCTAGCATTACATTATGCCGACGTCTCGTCCTAGAAACACCATCTATAGAACCGGGGCCCTCTTTCAAGACCAGAGCTAGAACACACAACGAGAAGAGCAGGACATCAAAACTCTGGACAACAACCTGACACGTTCATTATCTAAACTACAACCTTCAGCATAAAATATGGATGGGAGTTATACTCGATACACTATTCACTATCAAATGTACTACACAGACTAGAGGGCTCTGACTGGTTTGTCTGGTGTTGGTATCACGCAGGATACTATCCAGTCATGAGGACACTGAACGGATGCTGTACACAAAGTGATGGTAGATTTCACACAGTTTGTCACTTGGGCTCAAGTACCAATCTGAATACAAGTGTCTCACCTTATACCATGCGATGGTGGGAGCACTAGTAAGACACAGTACACAATGTGAATAGGGAGGCACACGGCACACTATGCAACATGAGCACTATAGTCACAATATATACTGGGCAGTCACTGTTACACTGGGCAGGCCGAGGGACTCCAGCTAGGCTGCAGGGGCCAGGTGGTCCCCAGGTGTCGGCCAGGTGTTGGAGGGGTGCCATCTGGTGTCCCTTCTCTCAAGGCCCACAGGATGACCCTCAAAGGTGACATCGTCCGCTGCAGGCCGCGGTTGGGTGTGGTGAAAAATCCTCTACTCGTGGGGCCTGGCTGGGCAGTCTGGTCCTCGGTGCTTGGGCCAAACAGTGCGAGTAGGCGCGCTTTTCTACACCCACCCTGGGGAGGAGGTCATCTAGGGCTGGGGAGGTCACGCCCTGGGGTTATGAGGGCTCTACGGGGAGTCCGGCATCTGCGGTCTCCCTCCTGTCAGTTCGCCATCAGGGTCGGGCTGTGGCATCGCCTCCGGCAGGAGTCTGTCAGCTGGTCGTCTCCCACAGGCAACAGCTGGATGGCACACACTCCCGGGGACAATACGGGGCCTCACCACACTTCTTCCAGGCAGGAAGGCTCTTCCTGGGGGCTGCCTCTGTGGAGAGGAGCTGAGGAACATCCTGCTTGGCTACAGGAGGGGTGAGCTGAGCAGGGCTCATCTTCCACTGGGGAAGTCTCAAGGGGTGAGAGGCTTTGGTGGTGGAGTCTCTCCCTGGTGCAGCTAGAGGCCGTCACCAAGGTCCTGTGGGCAACAGGGGGAGGGCGGCTAGAGGTCATCCCTTCCCTGTTGGTGCAGCTAGAGGCATCACTGGGGCCCAATTTCCTAACAGGACCATGGGCGAGGTGAGGGTGGAGGCCGTCACCTGCCTGCTGGTGTGGCTGGAGGCCGTCACCAGTGTCCTACTCCCACAGGCAGCTGCAGAAGGAGAAGGGGCATACCTTACTCTCCCCGAGTGCGGCTGGAGGTCATCACCAATTTCTGCAGGGGAAGTGGGGGTTGGCAGCACTTGAGCGGCTAGAAGCCATCTCTTTTATTGTGCAGCTAGAGGCCATCACAGGGGTGATGCTCGGGACTGAATCTTCAGCCTCACCCCAAACCTGTTGAGGGCTGGTATGGTTGGAGGGTAATGTACACGGACTGTGTCACTCCTGCTGGGTCGGTTCTGGGGAATAAGGGTGCAAGGTAGTTGGGGACATAGGTCCATACTGCCTTGGCAACGCATGAGCCCTCAGAGCCCCTCCGTGGTCGCCTCCTTTGGGGGGTGTCGCTATGTCCTGGTGGTGCTCAGTTGCCATGGTCGATATTTCAAAGAGAAATGATGGAAAAGAAGAAAAAGGACCAGGCAAAATTAGTAAGGTCAAGGGCTGGGACCTGAGGACTGGGGAAACAGTACAACACCACCCCCAACATCAGACCCCCGCCCCAGACCCCAGAGTTCCCCCCACAACTGCAACGACCTTGGTATTTAAGGGGAGGGGGGGGACAGAGAGGCAGGGAAAGGCCATTAAACAGGAGGGCATGATGCCCCTACTGATGACTCTGAAGCTTCTCACCATGTCAATGGGTCGTGGGGGGAGGAAAGAACTGCGCTCTGAATGTCTCCATTCAGTGTTGTTGTTGTTGTTGAGTAACCCCAGTCCCTCTGGCTGAGCAGACTGATCAACCACAAGCAAACTACTGCCCATGTACGGCTGTCCCATGCAGTGAACCAATGTTTCCCTGACATAAGGAGGAGTGTGAAGTTTGTTTCTGGATGGATGCTGCATTTGCTTCTCTCCATGCAGTTTACAGGGACACCATAGTAGGCTCCACATCACCTCATTATTTGGTTGTATGGTCACCACCCAGCACTGTGGATTTCTGGGTTGCAGAAACTATTAGGCTTGTCACTTCGTGTAGAGTCACCAGAGGTGGAAAGAAGTGTAATAAAAAATGACAGGAAGGATAGCAAACTAGGAAGCAAAGGCAGCAGACACAGGAGTTATGCAGGCAAAGGAAGTGGGCAACACTACATCATGTGAGTGGATGATGTTACCACCACCTACCACCTCTCTATTCAGTGTCAATAGCATATTTGATTTAGTATGACAGTAATGATGAATGTGATCTACAGACATTCAGAGGCCAAAACTGATAAAGAATGAGTATGTAGTCACTTAATATTATGATAGGATGTGCAAGGATATGACACACACCAAACACTGTAGACAGGATTATTATTTATAGTTTTTTTTTTTTTCATAGTTTTTTCAACCACTTTCCTATTGTGAAAACTGTTTGATGGGTGATGCAGTGTAACTGGCATTGTTATATTTTGTGGGTGTCATCAGCTCAGCCATCAACCCATGTCTGACAATTGCCACTATTTCACTTTCCAAGACACACTACTTTGTTTTTTAATAACTGAAAGAATATTATGTAATAAAATCATTAAAACCATGTGCAAAGCAGAAGAATGGAACACCATAACACTGGAGAAAGAGTGAACTGCCAGCATCACAATAGTGTAACTGAGCTTAAAGTTATCTACCATGTATACTGCATAACAAACCTATGCTGGATGAAAAACTCCTGACCTAAGTGGCTGATTGTCTCTTGAAATATTATCTTCAATGCAATGCTCAAGATGTGACTCACCAGGCCTGTAATTTGACCATCACTACAGCATATCTATATATTGCTAACAATAAAAACAAATACTGTACACTGTTATCCTATCTCTCACTTCACCAGGTCAGTTATGTCCACAATTTATGAATACCTTGGACTGAAAATATAAATCAGCCATAAATGTGTGACCTGTTTAGTGCATCTGTGTTACAGTGGTATTTCCCTTATATACTTCTACACATCTTTAATGCAATGCAACTAGTCTCTGCATATACTGTACACTCAGTCCTTGAGTAATGCACGGTTGAGTAACACGTTTTTGTTCTAACATGCCCAGCCTAATGCAACAGGTCATAATCAACACGGGGAAAAATTTGAGCTCACGTGGGAAGTCAGCTGCCTGGTGACAAAATTTGAAAGTCACTCATGGTGACGTCACCCAGCAGACTTGCCATGATTGGCCAGCTTACATCCAGGTACTTGTCCTGGGCACACTGAAGGCCATATGCTTGGATGAAAACTTATGGGTTTTGCAATTTTAGGAAACAAAATGGAATGAAAATGCTAATCAGAAAAAATAACTCTTTCATCCATGTGTTCTCGTAAGTTAGTGCTCAATTCCACATTCTTTGTTCGATTTCATGTTTCCCAACACATTTTGGACTGACTGAGCATATGGCTAGCAGTCCTTTCTCGCATCTCACTGAGTTCAACAGCGCTATGCAGCAAGATTTTTTTTGTGTTTGAGTGTCTAGCAAGGACACTGACTCTTTGTCATGCCGCAGGATCAGCCCTGGCCACCCAGAAACCAGCATGTCTTCACATATGCCCAGTAGTATGAGACAGTAAAGGGGTTAGAACAGGGAAAGAGGCAGGTGGAAAAAGCGGAAACGCATTGCATGAATGAAAGCACTATCAGAACGATCTGGAAGGACCGGGAGAAGATAAAGACGATCGTGCATGGGAGCCCTGGTGATGCGAACCTGGCAGCAGTTAAAGTTCGTAATATTGTCCTGAAGCTGACTGAGAACCTCATAGGGTGTTAAGTGGAGTGCTAGAGCAATAACAACATCCTTACTGAAGGCCACGTGATACGAGAGATGGTGAAACTTTATGACAACAGCATTTGGGGTGGGGGTGGGGAATAGGCGCCAGGGAGATATGCATCAACAGCACACAGGTACCCAGCCTAACTTTTGTTTTTGTTAATGCTTTTTTAATACCATTCATGTTCTTAATGACAACAGTTAGACAGCATGTCTTTCAGCATTTTGCCAGATGGTGGGTATAAGTAGGGGATGTGTTATGTGGGGTTGGATGGTAAGAAGGGGTAAAAGTGAGAGTTTTTGGAAGTCGCCAGAACACACGTACTGTCATACATGCAAACACACTGTAGTATTTGGATGACACGAGTTTGAGTAGCACAATCCTCGTCCAGTCCCTATTGTCCACATTACTCAATGATTGAGTGTAAATATATATACTGTGTATATATATATATATATATACTGTATATATATATATATATATATATATATATATATATATATATATATATATATATATATATATATATATATATTAAAACTAAGGATTCAGCATAAATTATTAACATCTTTCAACTCCTTATCAAATACCTAAACATACCAGGAGATTCTTGCTATATTCTCTAAAACATATTTAACACTTTAAAGTTCATATCTTTAATAACAGTGGCATATATATACTGTTGCCTAAAAAGACATGGACATGTGATGCTTATGAGTTAAATGCCTTTTTTTTTTTTTTCCTCACTTGAACACAGCATTACAATGCATACCATCAGAGGATCAGTTTATATGTATATAATACAGGATATTTATCTATTTGGATAAACCTACACCATAACAAAGAAGTACAGAGTCTGCATCACTAACACATCTACAGATAAAAGTACAGTAGCCGTATCTCTTCAACATGTATGGCATAGTCAAAGAAACTAAATGTGCTTAGCACTGTATTACAGAATACTGTACAGGTAAAACAGTGAATATGAGATAAGTAAATAAAAATTATAAACTAGACTCAAAATCTTGCAAACCATTTGCCAAAAAAATCACAGTTGTAAGACTGTGCTGTGGCAAGTAGTGCTTGTGACTGATAAGCTTGCTGTGCACTGGATACATGGAGTCATATCATCCATGCAACATGGAGGAATAATATCACACACACATACACATACATACATTATATACACACATACTTATATGCTAGCACCAACTACGTAAAGTTGAAATTTACTAAACATTTTGCAAGTCTGATGAAAAGAGGGCAAAACTTACATCAGTAAGATATTAAAGATTTGAGAATGTTGGCTAGAACTAGACAAAGAGCTTGGCAAGGTTTTATTTAGCTTGGTCAGATGTGGAGGCTGTAATTCAAAGCTCCCCAGTGATACCTTCGTATGAGTATTATACAGTACTGTGTATTTTGCCAGGTATTCTATGAATAAAGCATTGAAGAACAACTGCATCATGAAGATCTGAGATGAGAAAAATTTTCTCTTTTGGGAGAGGCACCAAGACCGAAAGAGGAGGCACCGAGACTTGGAAGAGAAGATAAATTACCAGCTCCACAAATGAAACCCTGCTCAGGTGTTGTACAAGCAACTGCCACAAACAATAATTTAGATATTTTTGTTTCTGTAGATTCTTCTGGAATACTTATTTCCAATGAGCTTGACATCACTGATGAAAAACTGAAGGAAGATTGTGTCACAAGAACCTACATACACCAATTCTGTCACTGATGAGTTGTCTTGCAATGACTTTTTTTTTTTGGGGGGGGGGGGTGGAGTGAATTTCATGCATGAAAGGGCCAAAGGCTGGAAGCCTGCAAAACAAAGTTGCTCTTCCCATGAAAAAATTGAACAAAAGGGTCAAAATCAAAGTTTTGTTAATTTCAAGATGCTTGGATACACTGCATTTAAAAGGCTGGAGATTATTGACAAAGGGAAATACAAATGAGGAATACATGCCCAAAGCTGACCAGTTGCATTCATAATGGACTGGGAGCATTAGTTAACTTGCATCTGAGAGCTGGACAGAAAAGATGTGAGAATGCATTGCCAGAGAGGTGCTGTGCACCTGCCATAATTGGCAAGGAATGCACATATATTGGGAGAATGCAAGCCATTAATTAGCACCATCAGTACAGCCTTGTGCAAATGTATATCCATTCTTCACTGCAAGTTGTGTGTGTGTGTGTGTTTTCTTACCTAATTGTTCTTACTTAATTGTATCTTTACAGGAATGAGTCAAGCTCATACTGTCCCGTGTCTTAAAGCATATTTATCGTTCATATCCTTAAAATTGTGAATTGTTTTGGCACACTCTATTTCATTCGGTACTGCATTCCACTAATCAATTGCTCTATTTGGGAAACCGAATTTCCTTACATCTTTATCACCTCTCTTCTTATGCAGTTTTTTGCAGTGTCCTCTTGCTCATGCTTCCCCATAGGTTAAGTAATCATTTATGTCTATTTTCTCCTTCCCTGATATGCATTTATATAGCATAATCATGTCACCTCTTTTCCTTCTCTTCTGTAGTGTTGGTAGATACAGTTTATTTAGTCTTTTTTCGTAGCTTAGATCCCTTAAGCTTGGTACCCATCTTGTAGCGGCCCTTTGAACTTTTTCAATCTTGTCTATGTGTTTTTTTGAGATGAGGACTCCAGACTACTGATGCATACTCCAGGATTGGTCTGATGAATGATGTTATTATCTTTCTTAGCATGTCTTCATTTATGTATGTGAATGCTGTTCTCATATTTGCAAGCAGTGTATACATGTTCCATACCTTCTCACTGATGTGGTCAGCCGGAGATAGTCTGTTATTGATAATCACACCTGGGTCCTTCTCTCTTTCTGATGTGTGTAGGGTTTTATTTCCACTTTTACCAAACTTGATTACATGGCACTTGTCCACATTGAATTCCATTTGCCATGTATATCTCCATTCATGAAGTTTATTTAATTCTTCTTGTAGCTCTTTACAAGAGTCTGTGTTAGTAATTCTCCTTTGTATTTTTGCATCATCTGCAAACATATTTAGATAGCTTTCATTTCCAGTGTTACTGTCTACATCATTTATATACACTAAAAACATGACTGGTGCCAGCACTGAGCCCTGTGGTACTCCACTAGTCACTTCTTTCCATGATGAGTAATTTCCCCTTAGTACTGTTCTCATTTCTCTTCTTATGAGAAAATCTTGCATCCAACAATACAGTTTGCCTCGAATTCCTCCTTGATGGTAAAGTTTCCATAAAAGTCTTTGGTGTGGTACTGTGTCAAATGCTTTCTTGAAATCTAAATAGATACTGTCCATCCATCCTTTTCTTTCCTGTAATGTTTCTGTTACTCAGTCATAGTAGCTCAACAGATTAGTAACACATGATTTTCCTTTTCTGAAACCAAACTGACTTTCTGTTATCATATTGTGTTTTTCTAGATGATTTACCCAAGCTTTTCTTATAAGCTTTTCTAATACCTTGCTTACAACTCTGGTTAGTGATACTTGTCGGTAGTTGAGTGGATTTTGTCTAATCCCTTTCTGTGTGTGTGTGTGTGTGTGTGTGTGTGTGTGTGTGTGTGTGTGTGTGTGTGTGTGTGTGTGTGTGTGTGTGTTTTCTGCAGTGTGTTTGAAGACAATGGGTTCACAGGATCTCCTACATTGTAAGCATGAGTGGTATACAGTGGACCCTCAGTTAAATGCAGCTGACTTATTCAAGGAAGTTACCATGCTAATCAAAACCATGTTAATCAAATGCTGGAAAACCATTATAAATGCCTACAGTACCTTTTACAGAACACTCAGCCAGGGTCACTTTTGTTAAATTTCTTCCAAAATTATCCAAAACATCTTGACAAGATACAAGTATTATAGCATGCACTGCTGTACTGTACATAATATGAATGTAATACGCATATCATATAAAACACACACACATCAAACACAAGCCAATGATGCTTGACTTTACTCAGTTCGACCTGAGAGTGATGTAACATGGCCCCATGCTATAGCTGTTTCAGACCATGTCTATGAAATCACAATTTCACTTCCTGCACTACTGAAAAATATGTTAAAACTGCACTGACTGAGGGATCAGTGTGTAAAAATTAACAGTAAATTAGACATGAGAGTTTGAAATGCGTGGGTGCAACTGAGTTTTTATGTAGCTGTATGGTACATGCATTACATACTCATGCAAGTAGTCAATTTGCCTGCAAGATGGAAATAACCTCTGTATATGGTATTTAGTACAAATTGCATTGTGAAATGTACAGGTAATGCCGTATTCTTACAAGGTTTGAATGTAAACGTAAACAAAGGCATCATATCAAGTTCTGTCAAACTATGTATTTAGGTTTTGATAATACTGGTATACTCATTAGGCATAATATATTTTAATCGTATCATTTGTCAGTGCTCCATTATGCATGCATGCATCAGCCTTAGTCACCTGATGCAGGCTATCCATGCTACTTGATCTCTGGCAACCTCCTTATTCAGTCCCTCATCCCTGAGGTCACACTCTGTGACCATGTCCCAAGTCATTTTTCGTCTACCTCTTGCAGTTCTGCCCTTGACATTCACATGTCACCTTCTGCACCTAACTGCCATCCTCCATCCTCTCAACATGCCCAAACCATGTCAATCTACCCCTCTTCATCACAACACCAGTATATTCAAGACTTATCCTTCCTCTCACCTCCTTTTTGCAATCCTAGCCCCTCTAGACTTGACATTCAAGGATGCACTACACATCCTTCTAACCTTTGCTGTTTCTGTACACTTGAGCCTATGAATATTCTCTTCCTTTACTGTCCAGGTCTCACTACCATACAGCATTATGCTCCTAACATACCACATACAAAGATCCTTTAGCATTTTAGCATGGAGGGAGAGCCCTCTCAGTGTCAAGAGAAGCAACAACTCCCTGAACACCCTCTAGCCACTCCTTACCCTAGCCATAGAGCTAGCTGCAGCCCCACCTCCAGCACATAACATGTCTCTCAAATAACAAAGCTCCTCCACACAAGAAATTCTCCAGCAAGATTAATTCTCTCATGCCTGACAATCTCTACAAGCTCTCCTTGACACACCACACACAAAATCAGCATTACATTGCAGCATACCTCTAATACCACTAGATCTCTTATGCACACATCACGAGCACTGCACAAGATCGAGTTACTTTCCATGACCTTGTGGCAAGCTGCATATGACCACACTTGCTCTGCTTTGACAGTACCACCACCAGTCCTAGATACCATCACAAGCTTTATCTCCATTTACTTTCAAACCCTTGTGCTCCAGTCTTTCTCTCCATTTCCTAAATCTGTCCTCTGCCTCTCTTCATTTTCTGTAGTCAACACCAATCAATCAACATACACCATCTCCCATAAGAGTCCATTTCTGAAGTCACGTGAGAGAACTTCAAGCACTATGACAAACAATTCAGAGCTCAAGACTGACCTTGATGCCCGCCAACATTCACAGAAAACTCGTCACTCAAGTCTTCCTTCACTTTCACCTGCGTGTGAGCACCTGCATACACAGCTAAAACCACTCTAACCACCCACCCCTTGATCTTGAGCTTTCTCATTGCCCACTTCACCACCTCCCTAGGGTCTTGGTCAAAGACCTTTTCCAAATCAGTCAGAAAAAAAAAGTACAATTCCCTTTTCTTTCCTTTACATTTTTCCTGAAGCTGTTGGACAATGAATATGGCATCAATGGTCCCTTTGGTTGGCATAAACTCAAACTGCATCTCCTCAACAGTCACTCTTTCCCTTATCAAACCTTCTGCGACCCTTTCCATTACCTTCATTATCTGGTCCAAAATTTTATGCCTCTACACAAAATTACAGTCACACTCTTTTGCCTGCCATCAGGGACAACACACTCATATAAATCGAATTTATCAAATCAGAAACTAAATCCACTCCAATATCTCCTGAAGCCTTCACCGTTACAGCGGTCAGTGCAGTTAGGGAAGGCAATGGTTGTCACTGCTTTCTCTAACTGCATCCTGCTTATTGCAGGATGTTACAAATTAATGTTACATTATAATTCATATTGCGAAGATGAACAACTTCCTTTCATAAAAATGATAATACTGCTTAACATGTGACAAGAAAGAAATGAATATCTGCCAGAAGTTTTCTTTCTGTCTATTTATAACCAGATTCCTCAGTCCCATAAGGGTTGGCCACAAAGAAATCACTTCCATGTCATCCTGACCCCATCATTTTTCTGCCCTCCCCTAGACTCATCCCCCCCCTTCTCTCTTCATATACCTCTCACACCATTCCTCTACCTCATCCTCAGTCTCCCCCTCCCTCTCCCCCCTTTCACCTCACTCACATACACTCTCCTCATTAGTCTGTCACTCTCCATCCTCTCCACATAGCCAAACCACCTCAGTGTATTTCTCCAAATGCTTTTGTCACATCCACATCTACACCACAAGTCCATCACTTTCTCACTTATCAGTCTGTCTCTGCATTAACTTCACATGCTCTCCCAGGTAATTCATTTCCACTGCTCTCATTCTTAACTTGAGTCATTCCAACAAGGTCCAAGCTTTGCTTCCATACATTACAGTGGGTATTGTAATTAGTAACATGCAGCAGCTTTTTTACTTCCATGCTCACTTCCCTGTTTTGTATCACAGCTTTCAGTGAACCAGCAACTATTCTTCCCTGTTGTACCCTTTCAAGCACTTCATGCTCTAAACTTCCATCTTTATTCATCACACTAACCATGTACTTAAATGCACTCACATTTTCCATCTCCTCACTATTCAGCCTCACTGTGCATTCAGTGGCTTCATTTCTCTTGAAGACATTAACTTTACTCTTCTCTACATTCACCTTTAGATTCTGTTTCTTACAAACTATCCCAAACTCATTCACCAAGTTTTGCAGTTCCCCCTCTGTCTTCACTTAACAATACAATACGGTATCATCTGCAAACAATAGAACAGGAAGTTTCCAGATGCTGCCCTTTCTCATTAGGGCCACTCCAACATCCTTTGCTCTGCCTTGTATCTCTTTTATAATCACATCCATGTACAGATTGAACAACCATGGTGACATGACACATCCCTGTTTCAACCCAGTAATCAGTTAGAAAAACTCTCTAAATTCATCATCCACACACATTGCAACCCTGGCGCCCTCATACATACTCTTCAGGGCATTCACCAGCTTCCCATTTACTCCATATATTCTGAATATTTACCATAATCCTTGTCTATCCACTCTGTCATATGCTTTCTCCAAATCCATGAAGGCTGCACACAACTTCTTTCCCTTCTCTAGAAACTTTTCCAGTCAAATTACCCCCATATTGCTGTAAGAAAAAAAAAAAAAAAAAAAAAAAAAAAGTATGCTCTTCACTGTGTCTTTGCATTATTTTTTTACCAGTTAATGTGATTAAGGAGAACCTTAGCTTACTGATCAAACTAAATGCTAACAGAACTGAATACCAAGCTCCTTGTAAATTTAGAAGTGACCAAGAAAATGATAAGGTTATTTCACAGCAAGTTGAGAAGTCTATAGAAAATAAAGGGTAATTACCAGGCCTGTGAAATTTGGTTTTATATATATATATATATATATATATATACATACATACATACATACATATACATACAGATATATATAAAACTTCTAAAGACTTACATCTGAACCACTGAAGGTACTATGCATGTAGATTATACTTCAAAAAATTATATATTGTTTATTGCATTACTCTGTGGCATCACAATTCAACTACTGTACAGAGATCCCATGGGTGTTGTTTATAACTGGCACCAAACATGACTTGTGATAATGGAATTGCATGTTAATGAATACACAGAACCTATGAGGTTCCTCTTAATTGGTACCAGGCATCCCAAATGCATGCCCTAATTTTCCATTTTATGACAGTTTAGACCCACTAAATACATACAAACTGTTATGGAAAGTACCAGAAACACACAGACATGGTTAGGTTAATGAAAAGTAATGAAAAGGGCACAATAAGGAAGAAACACCTACCACAGAGAGATCTGAGACGGACTTGAATAAGGGTTCCGAGGCTAGGGGTGGAGAGTTAGTGGTGTCCACCACCAAGGATTAACTCCTCAAGTAAGGCCTCATCTTTGAATTCCTCCATGCCATCAGAAACCACAGTCACTGCATCATTATTATTGGCAGAAACCAGCTCAGGCATGCCATAATGATGTTTTTGAGCCGGATAATGTGCTGTTACAACAGGAGTGCAGATTTTCATCTTACAGTGATAATGAAAACCACTATAATCAAGGAATCACTGTACAGCTCTGGGCCCAAAAGTATTCATCACATTCCTTATGCAATGGGTAAAACAATGTACAAACTCTGGCATCAAATGTAATTCTAAGCCAAATATTCCTCTGTTCCTTTCAAACTGTTCTGCATATCTTACAAAAAGACAAATGAATTCCTACACTACTGCAATGATCAGTACCACAACAAGACTGTAACATAAATCAATAAGTATATAATACAGTACATACGGACGATCCATAACAGCCTTCTCTAACCAGATGGAAGATATGTAATTGCCTTCCCAGACCAAATGATCAGGCAAATGAGACCAAAAAATTACTTGACTTACTGGGATATGCTGTGAGCTGTACTGTAGTTTCCTAACACATGAACTACAGTAGATACTTGCCACCTGAATACACTGTAATACATCTTTATATGGCAACTTTGTTCAGCCATGTCTACAGTAAACATCTCAACAACAAGCCATCAGATTTGGGCCTATCTAGCATAATCTGTCAACCAAGCAGCACTCCTGCTTTGCAAACCCTGGGCTCATAATCTGACAAAAAAAAAAATCTTAAAATACACATCTACCACTGAAGCAGACTTGCACTAACATGACATGCAAAATCAAAATAAATCTTGTCACACTACAACACTGGCAACAAAGTTTGCATATTAAAGCTGTATCATCCTGAGTAGCCTACACTTGAACTGTACTGGCAGTGTTTTACTTCAAATGATTATGGCTTCAGAAGTTGGACTCTTCTTGTATGTACAATTATAGTATCTGTGAGAGGAACATTCACTGACCTTTTCAATTTGAAGGCATCTGTTTCATTAAATTGTTGCTACCACAAAACGACTGTATTTAGTTTGGAAAAAATCTCTTGTAATGATGAGAACAGAAACAATCTCCATTAACCCCTTCAGAACCAGAACATCTTTTAAATATTCATTCTTGCATCTGCTCAACAATTGTATTCGCCTTAAGGAAAATCTGTAATAGTGAAGGGGTTAAATACTGAACACATAAGATCAGCTCCCACAAGAGGGACTGAAGCAGGACAACCAGACATTGTTTGGGAAGGAGGTGTGCGAGGTCAAGCAGACTGCAGGGGTATGAGTTGGGGACTATATTCTGATGTGTCTACCATATTGGTTGGGGTCCTTATACAAAACAATATCATTATTAATATAATCAGCTTTTCAATTACAAGAATTGTGAAGGTTAAGTAACAATGAATTAACTATATTTTGAATGGCATTCTTTGTTTACAATCGTATAGCTCAATAGAACAATACTGTGTTGGTCAAGAGGATTCAAGTTAGTTGTAAGAAGCATGTTAAAAGCTTGGGTTACTATCAACTGTATCAAACCTCTTCAGTCCAGTGATATCTTCTGACTGTTTTAGTCAGATTGTGAAAAATTTCAAGTTAGCAAGGTCTTCATTAATCTTTTCAATAAGAAAGGAATTTGTTAGATGAGTAAAACCATCTAATGGCAGATATAATAATAAATATGACATTGGACTGCAGCGCTTAACCCTCAACTGGGCCTGTCTGTGAGTCTTCACTGTCCTTTTTCAATCATGTACTACTGTACTTATAACACTGGTACTGTACACATATATATATATATATATATATATATATATATATATATATATATATATATATATATATATATTATATATATATATATATATATATATATATATATATTTTATATATATATATATATATATATATATATATATATATATATATATATATATATATATATATATATAAATGTCGTCATAAAACAGAATTCCAAACGGAACACAAATTTCTGATAACTAGATAATCCCTGAGAATGCACAAGTGTAATATTCTCTACTATTTACATCTTGCTACACCCTTATCTCCTGATGGTCATATTAAACTTTTCAGATCGTCTAGTATAGTACAAGTGGTTCATTATTTCCTCCAAATGATGCTCATTCAGAACTTGATTTCAAGACATTTGCATACATTTCAGTACTGGAGTTTTATAACACAAGCAGCACCCCTTCAGTACAATTTTTTTTTTTTATTCATTCTTGCTACTGTCAAACTATATGATTCACTTGAGAAAACCTCTATTCTGAAAGGTTTACAATCAATTTCCATTAAATTCTTCACAATGAAATGTCCTTCTTCAGGCTAATAAAATTTTCTGATGGTGCCAAGAATAAAACAAAAATGACATCTTCAAAGTGAAGGAGTTAATGAATATCACAGATGCAGTACATAAACTGTTGTGCTACAAAAGCACTCAAGTCCCAATGGGTGTGAAAAATGTAAACTCTATTGCATGCTTCTGGTCATTTTTTGTCAACTGCATTTTTGTTCTTGTAACATGATTCCTATTGTCTAACAGTTCCATTTTTTCACTGGTGTAGCAGATCAATAAAGGATGAAATAAAGGGGCACTGCTGCATATAAATACAGCACAAAATGCTGTGAACAAGTGTGTGGCTGCTGCACCAGTAAGGTACACTGTAGTACTTTAAATTGGAATGACGTTATTCACCCCTGAAGAATGCCTGGGATGTACAGTTTTATTCAGCTGGAGGAAGGAATCCCACCTTAAAATTTCTGGGCTGAGATTTGGCTTCAGTTGTCTGAGGGCTGGATCTGTATATGTCTTTAATGCTGTACACTGTGTTAACATCAGCATCCACACTTTTTTTTTTTTCTTTCTTTTTTTTTGACATGACCTCATACACCTCATACACTAAAGTCTATCTGTGCACTGACTACTTCTGTGTAATAGTGGATTCATTTTTTATTGCATTCTCCCTGCAACAGTGTCTACATTTATCTTCTACTGTATCACACATTAACCTTAATGGCATAAGCAACTGCATGCTTTCCCATGAATATTCTTCTTACTTTTATAGCTTCAACTGCCAAGATATGGTACTTGAAATATAGAAATCCCCTACTACAGTGCTGATCCTTCCATCTGTGAAACATAACACATAAAGCACAAGTTGTAATACTGTACAAACAAAATGACTAGAATGCAAACCAAAATAAAAGATCATTCGGCCACAAATATTGGTAAATACAAACATTAAAGCTCTTAATCATCATATTCAAACATCACAAGAGCTCTAAATTAATCTCATCTTTATCTTGTGCATTCTGTTTCAAATTTCTCGTCATAATATTTCTGCGACACTCTGCCGCACAGTATCAATTTTCAGTTGAATCTTTCAGTCCATGGATACTTCACCGCTTCTGTACAATAAGGCTGCACCAATTCCATAAAAATTCCATCTGAATCTTTTTTTCAAAAATACTTTCAAATTCAATGCAAAATGCTTCATGGCCTGTTTAAATTATTATTGAATATGCACAAAACTCAAGAACATACAGTACTGTAAATGTACTTCCTACTCCTCAGTAACACCAGCTTACATTTAAAGAAGTTAAAACTGGGCATATTCTCAACCAGTAAGAATCACTCTGGGCATAGAGTTATGGCAGTCTTGCTTCTTGAGAAGGGGTGAAGCTACTGTACACTGAGAAGGGAACAGATATTAACAACTTGGTCAGGAGTGAGAGCATTGAGCGTTAAAGTGAAATTAGTGCAAAATGAGGTATTTGGTCTTGCATCCACAGTCGACGAGTGCTACAGAAATACGCTTATGGCAACTGATCATCATACTATGTGTGCTTATTATTCTTTTCAGTAAACTGATATAATTTTAAATTCAGACTTGCTACCTCTAGATGATGTCAATCAGATTAGGCAATGTTTCCCATACAAAAGCCTCTGAAATTATATCCACTGACTCTTAGTATGATGATGTCTTATATTAATGCTGTACCCAACAGTCTGAATCTCTTAAGATTCAGCTGGAGGTTAATGATCACACAGTTCCACTAGGGGATAGGCCAGTCAACTACCATTAAATGTTCTGGACTAATCTACACAAGCCCAGACTCAGGTCATTATTCAATTAAGTGACAAGGTGACACTCATACTTATACATAATTATCCTCTTCAATTCTGTTACATACAGTATATATATATTTTTTTTTAATACACTTATTTAACTTAGAAGAGCTTTTCTGAACTGTGGGAGTTAGATATAGCATTTATCAACTCCTTCCACATGACAAGTCTTTCCAAAGTTGAATAAAATTGTCTGGCAGTAGCAAGAATAACTAAAACAGATATCATTTGACCCAAGGGGTTAATGATCATCGAAACTGATAATAAATGATAATCAAACTTGCTTAATGGCAGCTGATTAAAGACAGATGACAACAACAAAACAGGAGCAATGTCTGAAGCACAGGAGCTGTAACATACATAGTTCAAATTAAAAAGTGAATTACTCCTACTTTCCAGCCTCTCAGCATGCAGAAGTTCTTGGTCCCTTGTCAGTTTTTTTTTCATACAGCTTGGGTGTGATGCATTTAACTACTGTATACCGCAAAATCTATATGCAAATATGTATTACTCATTTGCTGATTAGCCCTTTCAATGGTGCATTTTTTATTCTATTCTTGCTAATTCCAGACATATACACTTGGTATAAGGAAAAGGGAAATGTTCCCCTGAGCTAGACCATTATTAGATCATATAGCCCTGCTAGGTGACAGGAGGGCGTTACCCCTCCCAGCATGGCAGCTACCAGGCATGGCTCTAACTCACGACCCCCCCCAGTCCCTAGTCCGACGCTCCACCACTGAGCCACCCTGCCCCCCTCACTTAGCATAAGAAAAACCTTCTCAACTAAGGGGTTAGATATAGTTTTGACTGACCCCTATGGGGTTAGATATAGTTTTCACTGACCCCTATGGGGTTGGATATAGCTTTTACTGGCCCCATGAGGGGTTAGATATAGTTTTCACTAGCCCATTAACCCCTACACACCAGCCATTGTCAGGACTGAGGCAAAATAGGTTTAGAGAGCCTGCTGGGTGTCAAAAGGAACCACAAACGTATTCCTGCCATAGTTTGAAGTGGCCGCCATTTGATCTCGTCACCAAAAGGTTGGGAGAGACTCTCGCCACCTCATACGAGAGTACCTCAGTCTTCTGTGTAACTCTGTCAGGTGTAGAATGATAATTTATAAAATTTTTCATCCAATTACATTCCCCCCCCCTTCGCACGAGCCCCTTGCCTCATCCACCCCTGCCAAGCCTCTTTCCAAGGATATTAGGAAAGAGTTTAGTGATAGTGCCTTAGGGTGTGCCTTGGGACGCCAATGTGTCTAGTTTATCTAGCAGTGGAGAAGTCATCAAAGTTGGGGATCGCACGTACACGCATGAAGACATCCTGTTTCGAGCTCCAAAAGTTACTCTTCTTCTTCTTCACATCCTTATCGACGTGACCACCTGCAGCCTTGGGGATGCTTTCATTCGCAAGAAGAGGAGTTGATGTGTAATATGGTCTTTAATTTGTTTCCCTAACTGCTATACTTCCCAGATATGAAGGTATGAAATTAGGCTATTCGGGGAAATATCGCTGTACCGAGACGGCAGCTGTGCCAAAAAAATGCCGGTGCGTAGGGTTACTGTAGATGCAACTTTCACTGCCCCAGCCACTTAAAGGTCTACCCTCAGATGAATAAAACTGTCTGGAGATACACAGAGAAAACCAATACAACACAACATCATATCCAGTGGGTTAAAATGCATCTTTTAAAAAAAAGTGTCCATGGTTGTGTCTGTGAGGAGGAACTGGATTCTGAGGGCCTGGATGATCCATAACTGACACTGTGTCTCATTCTACTAATCATATTGTTCAGTACTTATCTGGCTTTTATGCTTCCTCTTTCTTTGTTTCTGGCTTCAAACTCACTCTGATCTACCTGGTAAGAATTTATTGACTGGATGTTGATGATGATGGTACAATGGCTCAGAAAAGTACAATAAACACCCAAATGTAGATTATCTCAGAGGAATGGCACTGAAATCCTTCTGAAATATTTATTGTTCAGCTAATCAGACCCCTAATTAACATTATTGCATGTAAAAAAAAAAAAATTAACACCCTCAGTTTGCTGTCAACAAATTCATTCATTCATTCATTCATTGCCAGACGCCATGTATCCCAAACGAGGTGGCCAAGGGCTTAGAGTTAATTGTTTTACAGGGAGGGGCACTAATCCTCCACCAACCCCACTCGACACGTAGGGATGCCAACAGCATCTGGTGTTCCCAGGCGGTCACCCATCCAAGTACTAACCAGACCCAGCGTTGCTTAACTTCGCTGATCGGACGGGAAGCAGTGTACTCAATGTGGTACTCATGTATTTTATCACCACTTCAAAATTCTGATCATCATCATCATTACTTTTTTTCCAGGAAGAATAGGCTGAGGAATCCAAGTAATCCTACTTTTTCACAGACCTTTGAGTTAAAGTGAGTCAAGAGAGAAATCATGCCATTCTGTAAATCAGCCATACATTGTACAGACTGTAATAATGTACAATTGTTCATTTGTTTACCATGCACCCAATTTACCTACAGCCCTCACATAATGACATGGACCTGCAACAGTAACTTCAAAAGAGGCCCCTAATTTAAGAGTGAGGTTCTTTACAGTACTGTGCTAAAGATTTTATACAATGACCCAACTGCAATTTATTGAATGTCACTATTTTTACAATGACTTCACTGAACTTTTACTTCTTATCTACCTCTGTATCCTTTTGCCTTAAAAACTGTATATTCACACGTTTATCATACTGAGGGGACACTGTGTTGCTTGCAATGTTCTTTTCCATAAACTTTCTTCACACCTTATATCCCCTTTCCTAAAATGAGAGGATGCCATAAATTTTTATCTTGTGCATTGATACTGCTCATTCACAAAAAGTTACCAAATTTGGGAGTTCACTATTATAATAATAATAATTATTATTATTATTGTTGAGTCTGGTTAGTACTTGGATGGGTGACCGCCTGGGAACACCAGATGCTGTTGGCATCCCTACGTGTCAAGTGGGGTTGGTGGAGGATTAGTGCCCCTCCCTGTAAAACAATTAACTCTAAGCCCTTGGCCACCCCGTCTGGGATACATGGCGTCTGGCAATGAATGAATGAATGAATGGGTATTATTTTTAACATTTTTGCAAAGTCCATAACTTAAAGTTTTGGAAATAAAATGTGAAGAGTGAAGACTACATAAATGTAGCGAATTATAAAAATAAGCGATGCAAGAATGAGAGGTGAAGAAAAATGCTAGCTGTGGGAGGAAGTGGCCATTGTGAACTGTACTGTACTAGGGTAACAAAAGAAATCATCTGATACAGGTTCAACAGCATACAGACAAATTAAGTAAACTATTATGCCCTAAAACAATGTATAATAAGGCATGTTCAAGAAGGTTGCTACTGAGAGAACACTTCAAGAAAAAGATGCACACAAAACGTACAGAAGTAAGGTATTATTTCTTATGTATTGTACTTGATTTGTGGGGATGTAATGTACTTTTATATATATATATATATATATATATATATACTGTATATATATACACTGTATATATAAGTACATCCCCACAGTATGCGAGTTCCGAGTACACGATCCCCCTTGTACGTAAGGACATTTTTTTTCTTTTCTTTTTTTTTAGTGTATTTTTTATTAGTACGCAAATTGAACTCCTTGTAAGCAAGAGGGGCAGCTAAGAGTGGCCCAAATCTGGGGTTACCCTGAGTATGCGACATTACCCCCCCAAGAAGCAATAACAGGTAAAGGTCTATCTATCTATCTATCTATTGCCAGATCGCATAATCCCATAAGGGGTGGCCATTTGACTTTGAGTTACTGGTCTTATGGGGAGGGGCACTAACCCTCCACCAACCCACTTGTTGACATGTAGGAAGCACATATGGGTTGGTTATATGGTTACCACCCAGCATTGTAAATGGTATCTTGGCTTACAGGAAACCATTTGGCTTGTCATTCAAAGTAAAGCGACCTGTAAAGGAAAGAAGAGCAATAAGAAGTGACAGGAATGATGGGAGATATAGGAAGAGAGGAGGGCAGGCACAGAAAAGGAATGATAAAGGCTATGGAAGAAGTAGGCAGCACTACATCAAGTGAGTGGATGATCGTGGCAACCACCTACCATCAATGATTTACCTAGTAAAGCCATAATCTTGTAGGTTTACTTTACCTTAGGTAATATGTCTTAGACAGTTTCCCTGTATAGTACCGTACTGAGGTCTGAAAGGCGTCTCAAGGGCTGCCCATGAAGGGGGGTGCCGCCCATATGTAATTTTTCCCATAAGTTTATGTATTCACAGTACACGAATGCCTAGTATGCGATGTCCTCTGCCGCCCATATTGGCACATACTAGGGGGATGTACTGTATATATATATATACAGTACCCTCGCATCCAACACGTGTTTGTCCAGCACAATTCGTGTCCAGCACGGAAAGCAATAATTAGTAAGATTTAATTCAATTTAATTACTGTAACACGGGTGCATTAGCATAATACGGACGGAGCTCTGAGAAGTGGGCGAAATCCGCAGAGTATGCCTCTAGCACGATCGCCCCTGGTCAAACACGGTCATACTGGACGTTCCCGTGATGCTGACAGCCAATAAAAACTTCCGATCAAGTAGCCTCCCCCGCCCACTATCGTGAGGTGATCGTGATGTCGCCCAATTAAAAACACTTCTGCTCTCACGTGATGTTTTGTTTAAATTTCTCCCGCCACAGCGCCACTCAGTCGCATAATTTGCATTGGAAGGTGCTTTTAACTTGCTGCATTTTCTGCCCTTGTTACTGCATTTTACCCTGCTCACGATGCCTAGGAAGCCTTCTGAGAACCCCAAGAAGTGGCGGTACCTCCCTCAGGCCACCAGGCTAGAAAGCATCGAGAGGAAGAAGAAAGGGGAGAGGAAAGTGGAAGTTGCCAAGGCCTACGACATGAATGAAGCCACCGTGAGGACCATAATAAAAACCAAGACAAGATCCTGGCAGCAGTGAAGGCTTACAGAGTGCTGGGACAGGCAGAAGCAGGCCCTTCCATGGCTGTGGAAGAAGATAGTGATTCTGAGTGTGATTTCGAAGGATTTATGAGGGAGGTTGAGGAGGAGCAGCAGCCATTACCCGCTAGTGACGCCAGCAGCCATCCTCCGGGGACCCAGTAGGACTACCTACAGCCTTGGATACCACCTTCCATTCCCAGCAAGCCCACCAACACTATCCTAAAAGGTTAGTTATCATTCATAGCACAGTACCGTTTATTATAAATACAGTAGTACCAATATATGTATAGGTATATGGTAGGTATTTAGGGTGACTTTTCCTAGGGTTGCTGACATAATTCATTTTTCCCCATAAGCTCTGTTGTTTGTCCAACACGTTTTTGGTCCAACACGGGACCCATGCATGACAATATTACCGTGTTGGACACGAGGGTACTGTATATATATACAGTGCTCGTCAGAAGTATTGAGCACCTATGTCAGGGCGCACAATACTTTTGGCGAAAAAAGAATCACCCTTTTTTGGTACTAAAAATTGAGCCAGATGTTTGGGCCGCTAACATGACATCACAGCAGCTTGAGGCCTTACTGCACGCTGGTTGGCTGCCGCCTCAGTTGCCTACGGGCTGCGTGAGAGAGAGGAACTCTGCCGCTCCTCCGTCTCATCTTGCGCCATTTTTTACCTAGTGTCCCGCAGTGCTTTGACTTTCGCCACTTTGTTATGGCCCCTACCTGTGAACTTTCAAGTGAAATCATATCACAGATCATTGCTCTAAAGGAGGCAGACCACCCCACAAAGGAAATTAGTGATTTGGTTGGTGTGGCTCAATTGACAGTGCGGAGGTGGTGTGCCCGTTTTCGAGTGGAAAATAGTGGTGACGTTCCTACAAAGAAACCGCGGTCTGGTAGGCCCAGGAAAACTTCCCCGAGGTCTGTTAATGTGTTAAAACGTGCAGTGGAGTCTAATCCTCGTGTGAGTGCAAGGAAAATTAAGGAGAGCAACCCGGAAGTGTTTGGTGAGGTTTCAGTGCGCATGGTGTCTCCATGAACTTGGTTACAGGCCTGTGAGAAAGCCTCTTCTTACATGTTACCAGCGACTTTGTAGGCTTGCCTTTACTAACAAGTACCTTAACTGGGGTGAGGACCAATGGTTGTCAGTGTTGTGGTCTGATGAGGCAACGTTTAGTATTACCTGTAATCAAGGAGCGCGCGTGTACCGGCGCAAAGGTAGTGACCTGCTTGACCCCCATGACGTGGAGAGCACAGTTAAACACCCTGATTCATTTATGGTATGGGGTTGTTTCTCTAAGAAGGGTTTGGGGAAGCTTGTTGTGCTTCCCAAGAACTGCAGAGTAAATCAGGACGTTTACCTGGAGCTTATTTGTGATCATTTACATGAGTCCTTCGAGCACACAGGTGCATGAGTGTTTCAGCAGGACGGTGCACCTGCTCATAAAGCCAAATCGGTCACCAACTGGCTTCGTGACTGCGAGGTCTCCTTCATGAAAGACTGGCCAGGCAATAGCCCAGACCTCATCCCAATAGAAAACCTCTGGTACCTCGTAAAGAAGAATCTCCAAGGGAAGGACGTGAGCTCTCTGCCTAAGCTGGAAGCAGCCATTCGTGACTCCTGGGCAAAAATACCACCCCAGCACCTTAGGAACCTCGCCCTTTCACTTCCACGACGTCTCAGGTCCGTGAAGAAGCACAAAGGATACCCTACCAAGCATTTAAGGTAAACATAATGCATTATTTACATGTTTTTTCAATGTTGAAAGGTTTGTTTCGTAGGAGGGACGCAGGGCGCTCGATACTTCTGACGAGCACTGTATATATACAGTATATATATATATATATATATATACAGTAGTCCCTCCAATATCTGATGTAATAGAGCCAACGGCATGTCTGGACACTGATCCCGTCCGGATATTGGGCCCCAGCCTTCTGGACTTGTACTTAAGGACCCTAACTCAGAAAAACACCTATACAACTCCCTCTGGACATGCATAGCACCTATTTAAGACCCAAATCACACCAATAAGGGACATAAAAGAGTGAAATACATGCAAAAGAACCATAAAATGAGGTTTTTGAGGTAGGTTTATACAATAATAAACATTCTGGGTACTTGCAACAAGTCCCTGGCTCCTGGACTGGTAGTTGTGGACCCTAACCTAGCCTAACTCAGAAAAACACCTCCCTACTGCACATGCATAGCACCTAAGACACTGTTCACACCAATAAGGAACATAAAAGAGTGAAATGAGGTGTTAGAGGTAAGTATGGAAAAAACAGTACAGTACAATATGAAACATTCTGGGTACTTACAGCAAGTCCCTGGCCATCTCGATGAATAACCCGCCTCCTCTCAGACTCTGACAGTACGAAGGAGTTCCTGAAGCACTTGCAGTACACTGTTCATGAAGTCTTGCACAGAACTTAGTCATTTGCACTCAGAATTCCATTCTCTTAACACTGCACACTCTTGTCTTACATGTGCTCCATTGTACCTTAATGAAATAAGTGTTGCATTCTGCACTTTAAGTCTTTCCACTCTTGAAACCATTTTCTAAACAAAACACACTCAAGTTAATTTACGTTACATTTACAGTCCATTAAATTTTTGTCTTTTCACTCACAACTCTAAATCCTTAACACTATGCGCTGTTTTTTTCCCGCACAACACTGTAAATTCCCGTGTGGTCTAGTGGAGAAGTACTTGGCATCTAATCACCGTCAGAGTCTGAGAGTAGCACATGCAGGTGACCTAGGGGTGCGTCGCTGGGTCGTGGTGATGGTGTACCCACTGCAGACGACTCTGACGAGAGGCGCAAACTCACGTTGAGTGGTGACTCCGCCATGCCTGATGTGCTGGGCTGTGGCTCGGAGCATGAGGACCTGTCTTGGGGAGGCAATGGAGTGGAGCCAGGGCTGGGCACAGCGGGGGTCACGGGCCTGAAAAAGCTGTCAATGGTTGATTGACGCAAGGAACGACGATTCTGACGATTTATGATGCGCTGCCTGAAAGCAAGCACTTCCTCCACAAGTCCCAAGGGCCCCATCTCCCTGTCACAGTCTGGGTGTTCCAGGTAGTCCAGAACAAACTCTAGGTGTTCCCTGAGTGCGCTCAGCTTGGGGATGGCTGGAGTAGTGTCACGCTGAGAGGAGTCCGCATCATCGTCGCCGTCCTTGTCGGAATCTTCAAGCTGGGTACTGACACCTGCAACTGAAGATGCGATCTCGATATTAGACATGGTCTGATACCCAGGATCGTCCTCGTCGTCATCCAACCACTCACGCACTTGGTCCACATCAACATTGTTGCCATGCACAAGTAGACGTGCATGAAAGTCATCCACGTCAAAACCTAGGAAATCGTGCTCCACATCCGTTCCAAGAATCAGACGAGACCAACCATTTTCTAAAGTCTTGACAGGGATTTCCTTCCATGCACTGGCCTAGTTGTAGATAGCAGACTTGATGTTGTAGTGGTGAAGGTTTTCCAAAGGCCGCTGGCCTCGAGTGTCCCGTCCCTCCCTGCACTCGTCCTTGTCCTTGAAGACAACCATCACCTCATCCAGGAACTTCCGCCGGTACAGCCTCTTCATTGCCACAATCACTCCTTGGTCCATTGGTTGGATGAGAGCAGTAGTATTATGTGGCAGAAACATGCTCCTAATGCGCCCATTCTCAGCCACCAACTCCTTGTCGCACGGGTGGGCAGGTGCATTGTCGAGGAGAAGGAGGGCCTTTACCTGGTCGTGTGGGATTCCCAGTTTCTTCGTCTGGTAATGGATGACCTCCTTGATGAAATGATGGTGGAACCAGTCTTTGAAGACTTCAAAGAATGGTACCAGACGACAGGAAGGACATCCATCACCCCACGAAGACACAGAGGCTGCTTTGCATGGCCAACAATAACGGGCTTGAGCCGGTGCATGCCGTTAGCATTGGCACAACACAAAGCAGACATCCGTTACTTGCAGAGCTTGCGGCCAGGTACACGCTTCTCCGTCTCCTCGGCTAGAGTGTTCGTAGGCAAAGAGCGATAGAATAAGCCAGTTTCGTCAGCGTTGTAGACTTGACCGAGAGTTAGGCCCTCCTTTTCGATCAAGCCCTTCACCTTGTGCCAAAACTCATCAACTCCATCCTCGTTGGCGTCCAAAGCTTCGCCATGAGACTTACAGTTGGTAAGGCCATGTCGTAACTTGAACGCGAAGAGCCAACCTTCGGATGCCTTGAAGTCTAGGGTGTCGTGAAGCCTTGTGAACTTCTCAGCAGCAGCCTTCAGCTCCGTGCCACGCACCATCACACCAGCAGCACGTTGCTGTCGATACCAAATCAACATAGAGCAGTTGACTTCTGCATACTTGGGAGTATACATCACCTTCCTCTCCACGTTGCGTTTGCTTTTCGACGAGAAGTCAGCCGTGTACTGCATGAGTTTGTTGCAGGATCTCTTGATATCAAACAAAGTAGACAGGGCCAGGTTGAATTCACGGAGGATATGTGAGGTAGACCATCCCGCATCCACCTTGTTCAATATCTCCCTCTTCTTTTCCAGAGTCAAAACCACTCTCTTCCTCTTCTCAGGCAGCAGGGCCGTCATCACACACACGAAGGAGAGGCACGAGAGCAGCAGGAGAGCCTGCAGCAGGTAGGGCACCACCACAAAAGCGAGCACGTGGGCAGCCATGACGACGAGCATGCATACACAACAAGAGACGGGCGGTTAGTGGGGAGGATGCAGGGGTGCTCTAGCGGACGTCGGCAGAACAATGCACCAAAACACAGCTCGCCCTTGCCGCGCGCGCCAACTTCAAATTACAGGTGGGAAAAAGTCAGATTTTTTTTTAATTTTTTGCAGTTTTTGGCCCATTTTTGGGATTATTGGATCCTGGGACGAAAATGTCCGGTTATTGGGGATGTCCGGAAAATTGGCGTCCAGATATTGGAGGGATTACTTATATACAGTATATATATATATATATATATATATATATATATAGTGGAATCTCGAATATCGATGGGCATGGGTACCAAAAAAATGCATCGAAATTCAAATAATCGAAATTTAAATTGAACTTCTTATGGGAAAAATTAGTTTGGGTCCAGGGCCTCCCGACTTCACTACGAAAATCATGATTTTTTGCCCACACTCCCTGTAAACTTTATGAACTATAATTGTGGCTAAGTAACTGTAGTTCTGCACTGAATTGCCATAATGTACTGTAGTGTAGAAAATGGCAAAATTTGTTACAGTTTGTCAGTATCCTGTCACAGTTTTTATTACAGTAGTTACAAGACACTGTACAGTACTAACCTTGGGTTAGGGAATATTATCACTTAGCTGGCTGGTGTTGGTGGTGTGTGGCAGGGGTGGACTACTTAGTTGAAATAGCCTCCTCTGTGGAGGTATCCAACCCAAAGTCCTCAAAATTAAAATCATCCTTGAGTATCTGGACATCTGCACCGTCAATGTCTTCCTCCTCACCCTCTTGGATGGTTATATCTTGCAACACCCTAGTAATTGGCCTGAAGAAGGTGTTGGTCTTTGACTGTTTCTGCTTATAAAGCCCCCGACAGCATCGAAATACGTGATTTTGTATCGAAAGATGAGGTAGGCGGACCACTCCAAAATGCATGAAAAATCGAATCATCGAATTCTAAACCGTCAAAATTTGAGATTCCACTGTATACATATACATATATATATATATATATATATATATATATATACACCTAGGTCTCAATTAGAGTGTGATCAAATAGTGCGATTCCCAAATAGTGCGAGCTGTCTCTTAATATCCACAACGTCTCAGATTAAGAATGCTGGTGAAGCTACCACAGCAGAAGATGTGATTACTGCAGCATCTGTCAAGGATGCATTACAGGAGGTGAGACAAGAGGAGATTACACCGATCCCAGCAACACCAGGAGAGCTCTCCATAATGCAGATTAGTCAAATTTTGGCTTGTGCTGACGCCTTAACCCTTTCGCTGCAGCAGCCATGACGAGAGCCTACTGAAATGTGCTCAGTGCAGAGAAATGGGAAAAAAATGGTGTGTTTTCAACTCAGGTTTTATCCCACTTATCCTTAATCTCAAGAGCTAATATTTTTGTCAGACAAACTTCAATTTTTCTACTATCATTTGCAACAAACTACATGTCCATATGCTCTCCAGGCTCAGAGAACGATTTGAGAGAATACAAAGTGTGTCTTGATCGTCTGACAAGATGGAAATTTCCACCAAACCACAAGATTTTTTTCGTACAAACTAGGGTTACTTAAACGTTACCTCATCACAATAATTACAATAATAATAATAAATAAATAGAAAAACGCTTCTAGCCAGTCTCGTATGGTTTTATTACGATATTCCTGTGTTTATGCTAGACTTTAGTGAAACAGTAGCAATAAGAGGAAAATCATTACAAACTTTATAAAACTTCATGAATGACTTTTTAAATTACCACTTACTTTTATCAAACTTATTTATATAATGTCATGAGTCATTTCATAGCACTGCTGCACAGTTTGCAGCCACAAAAATGATCGCTAACTAATGTGCTTAGCATCATGACTTCTCTGATTATCAAAAAAATATTGCTAAATCACTTGAACTTTACCACAGTAATTCACAGTATAATATAACACTTTCAGCCACTCTGGTATGATTTCAGCGCAATTTGGGTGCGTATTACTTCGTATCATTTATAAGAGAGAAAGGGGGGGCCACAAACCGGTTTAGACCAGCTCATCGAGGCTGTGTACACATGTGCATGTATGTATGTATACCATTACGTGTATTTAGTACTAGGGTAATTGTCAGTGTTTAAAAGTTTAACCCCTAAAGCTGGAGTCACTCATCCACCAAATGAATTTTTCCTCATAAGATATGTGTTTCAATTAGTGTGATATCAAATAGCGCGCTCGCACATCCACCATATAGGCACGTTGATTGGGACCAAGGTGTATTATATATATATATAGATAGATAGATAGATAGATAGATATATATATATATATACATAGATAGATAGATATATATATATATATATATATATATATATATATATATATACATATACAGTAATCCCTTTATTATCTGGACACCCATTATCCGGACTCCCCTTATAACTCGTAATGCAAAGAACTAAGTGCAGCACAACACTGGATTGCTGTATGTGCTTCAAGAGCATTTTCACCACTACCAGAGCCTTACAGGAGGCGGGTTAACCTTCGTAACCAACGGCCACAGACTTGTTGTAAGTACCCTGTACACTGCTAAATATTTTCCATACTTACTTCCAATTCCTCATTCTCTGGTTCCTTTTCAATTATTTCATGCTTTCTGTCCCTTATTTGTGTGAACAGGGTCTTAAATAGGTGCTATGCATGTCCAATAGAGAGTTATGTAAGTGGTTTTCTGAGTTAGGCTGGGTTAGGGTCCATAAGTACCAGTCCAGGGGGCAGGAGCCCACTGTCCAGACAGACTCACTTTCCGGACATGCCTTTGGCTTTATTACATCGGATATTGGAGGGATTATCGTTTACATAATATATAATATTATATATATATATATATATATATATATATATACACACTCAGTCCTCGTAAATCGTGGCAATTTGGGTCTGGACCACTGCCGTGATTTACGAATTCCATGATTGATGAATAATAACTCATGTGAAAAATTAATTTGGGTCTGGACTTTGGCCAACATGCCCCCACAGCACCCTACCTACACCTATCTAGGCACCATCAAACACAAACATACAAATTTAGGAATATTCAGTACATGTATTAAATAGAAATAAGCCATGTTAAGGGATCTCACCTTAATCCTATGACAAAACTGCTTTAGTGAATGGAGTGGGGTGGTGTTAGGAAGAATGTAGAACCTCTCAGCACTTATTCTTCCCAAACTCTTTCGCCAGCTTTGAAAACTTCTCTCCCCTCTCAACATGACAAATGAGCTCCAAACACTGACTGTACAACAACAGCGGCAGCTTTTTGATGCCATACTGCTTAGAGCGCTTCATCGGGGGGTCGGGAGGGGCCATGGCAGGTAGGGGGCGGGGGGAAGTTGCACAAAAAAGGCAGGTAGCTCTCGTACTCCACAGCGACTGTCTGTAGTGTGCGGACTGGCGGGACAAGAACAACAACAACATGGCGGCATTAGTATGCACACGTGCCACCAGGGACACACGGTGATTGGTTGTAGGGTTGCGATTTTCATTTTGAATGCTGCGGTGTACGGTTCTCCTCGGAAAAGGCCCACTTGGGTGCCTAGGTCCACGATTTTCATGACTTAACAGTGATTTAAGGTTGCCGGCAGTCTGACAGCCACATAGCCGTGATTTACGAATCCGTGATTTATGAACACGCGATTTACGAGGATTGAGTGTATACATATATATATATATATATAGTGTGGAGAGGATGGAGGGTGAGAGACTAACAAGGAGAGTGTATGTGAGTGAGGTGGAGGAGGGCAGAGGGAGGGGGAGGCTGAGGATGAGATGGTGGGATGGAGTGGAGAGGCATTTAAGGGAGGGGGGTGTGAGTTGGGAGCAGGGCAGTGAGAAGGCGGGGGACAGGGCGACGTGGAGGCGATTTGTTTGTCGTCACCACTTACGGGATTAAGGCATCAGGCAATAGATAGATAGATACATATATATATATATATATATATATATATATATATATATATATATATATATCTACAGTATATGTATATATTGTATATATATATCCAGGGGCAGGATCCCAATGCTGCTTGGCGCATCCCCAGGTGGCAGATAGGGGAAGGCCTTGTAGATATACGAGGTGCCATTTTGGACGGCGCAGATCATGGGACCCTCTATAGATATATAGGGCTCCACTGAATTTACTGAATAAGGTGGCAAAAAATTACATCTCACCAGAAACTTTTTTTTTTATCCCCCACATGTCCAACACTGGGCAAAGGCTTCAGGGCCTATTCCCAAGTCCCAGTAGTCCTCCTTAGGGACAGTAATCCTCCTACATCTCCACATGTCACCACTTCGGTGCTAACACCCACCATCCATACTGAATACATGCTAAGCCTGTCTCATACAGGACTGGTGTACTTGTATTAGCGGGGTACTTTTATGACATGGCGGGTCATCTGGTAGATCAGAAAAGTCTGCTTTATAAGAAATATAAATCTTTAAACAGTTCCCTGCCTCAGCCGGGATTCGAACCTGGGTCCATTAGGACTGCAGGCTGCCTCTCTGCCGATTCTGCCACTGCCTCCCCCAGGGCAGGAAGGTGAGACTATCTGCCACAATCCTCCCAACCAAACATGAATTCTATTGCAAATGATTTGACAGCCATTCCTGTTGCATCACTGTCTACTAAAGGTCCAATCCCACTGCCTCCTGTGCTTACAGGCAGTGTGCCACCAAAAGTGCGTAGGCACTGTGTCGGCAAATTAGAAACTGGGATATTAACCCTCTCGTGCATGATAAGTTTCAGTAAGTTTTCCGGCGCACGACTTTATCTGCGAAGCCGCCCGGCCCGGCTGCCCGTGCGCAGCAAATAACACGTATTCTCTCCTTATTTTTGCCACCCAAACATCAATATACTGCCATGAAACCTATGTCATCTTATTTGTCAATGTTTGTTCTAGCTGATAAGCACCACAAAAAAACAGGAAAACACGAATAAAACAACATTTGGCGGCCGTGAATAAAATTTCGCTACATCACGTTCACTTCTCAACATCACCATTCGAGTGTTTTCCATCATACAGGAAAATGTTATTAGAAGTTTTGATAGAGAATTTCATCAGCTTTCTAAAGAGACAAATCCGGTGTTGATATGATATGTAGTTTTCAAGAAAATAGCCAAAAACTGAAAGCCATTTTTGAAAAAAAATCAAGGAACTCTAATACGGAAATTTTCTTGCAGATGTTATGCTTTTATTGCATAATATTATGCAGAATTTCACCAGCTTTCTAATGAGCACCTTTTGGTTTCCATACGCCTCATAGTTCTTGAGTAAATCACCAAAAAAGACTGGGAACTCACGTCCGTACGTCACTTTCGTGATGTGCGTACAGCATATGCAATATTCCCGCCTACGTAACAACGAATTCTTATCATAGATATTACATTGTTATGTCGTGTACATATGTAGAATTTACTGCTCTTTATCATGGTTCTTATAGGAAATCGATACGTTCAATAGTTTTCGAGTAATTGGCCGACAAAGTGAGATTACTCCTCCAAGCACTTTCGACTTTACCGAAAGTCTGTTCCCCCAACTTTTCCAACAGAAAATGCTCCCAGAGGCTTATATTCTGCAAATGAACATACGTAGAATTTACTGCTCTTTATCATGGTTCTTACGGGAAATCGATACTTCCAATAGTTTTGGAGTAATTGGACGACAAACGTAGAATACTCTTCCCCACCCGCACGCGAGATAAAAAACACTTTCCCTACCTCACCCATGGCTACATATTTTCGCTCGTTACGTTTTATTATTTTCTTTTTTTACTCAAAGTATACACGTACAATATCATAAGGTTTTTGATAGTGCTGTCAGAAACTCGACATGACCACTAGTCTTTTTGCCAGGTTCTGACAAAGAAGCTGAACTTTCTTCCATCTCATATGTGTGTATGTAAAAAACATTATTTATATGTGTAAAAAATACTGAACTATAGAAATGGGTCAATATACAGTACAGATCAACAAAATACGGATAACTCACTTCCTCCAGAGGTGTTGAGATGCTGGCAGTAGCTTGAAGATGAGGAGTTATGTAGTGTGTGAGCGTGTGCATGGGTGGGTGAGCGTGTGTGTGTGTGGGTGAGCGTGTGTGTGTGTGGGTGAGCGTGTGCGTGTGGGTGACCGTATGCATGTGGGTGACCGTGTGGGTGTGGGTGAGTGAGTGTGTGTTCGTGTGTGTGTGTGTCTGTGGCTGCGGCTTATTTTCTTCTCTCCTTGCGATACATTTGCCTCAAACACATGCGATCCACACAATAGATTTCTCCACGAACATTCGCTGCACAACATACGTATGTATATGTGGCTATGGCATATTTCTTGTCTCTGACACTTGCACTTTGTTTTAGCAAAGTCAGTGAATGCATGAAATATTTCTCTGTGAACACTCACTGCGACTCTATTGTATTGGCACACACCACACTCCTTCACGAACACCCTCAGCATGTTTGACGTATATTTCGCACAATTCCATACGCATTTTCACTATCAGAATCACAATAATTCCATCACTAAACACCTCTAATTCTTCCTTCCTGACTATAAAAATTGTATGTGATGCCTGCCCCATTCCACACTATGGTACCATAATTTCACCAAGCCAGCCACAATATCTTTCACACATAATACACTTTAGGCATTGGCTTCATTATATACGTCTTTGTAATCACGCCATGGGCCTTGGGGAGGGCGAGAGGTGAAACCCCGCAACAGTGAACACGCATATCGGCTCATAGGCCTAACGATTCATAACGGACACAATTCCTTTTCGTAACATATATCTATGTTCCATCAACAATATCACATACAAATATGCTCATAAATATTGCATTATCACACTAAGTCCATAGGGGCTTCGGCTCAGGAAGCAGGGGGAGAATTAGGAGGAGTTTAAAGGGACTGAAGACACAGCGCAACCCACTTCCTGGCTGCTTGGAAGAAACTGAGGTATACTGCTACGTGCTGGGCCCAGTGAGGCAGCTCAGTGTTGCCAATGCCTTACCATTGGAAAACGCTATACCCGCTACAATTAGTCAAAATTTGACGCGATTTCACCAGAAACTTAATTTTGGGCTAATTTTTTTGTGCTTAGGAACACGATTCGAGTGACTGATCAAATTGAGAAAATCCACATGTCACGCGAATCGCGTGACTGTGCCTGAGAGGGTTAAACAAACTGAAATCCATTTAGATCTTTACATACAGTGTAAGAAGCCTTGCAGAAGATTACAAATTTGATAACTTAATGACTGAGCTGGAAAACATTAGTTGGTATATTGTAGGTATGAGTGAAATCAACAGAAAAGAAGAAAAAATAATTCAGCTCGAAGATAGCAACCACCTATTTTACTACAGAGGAAGACAAAATGAAAGAGTTAGCGGTGTAGGATTGCTAATTAACAGAAATCGTGCAGACAACACTTTCAAATTCAGCAGTGTATCTGACAGAACAGTATGGATTGTGTTTAGAATGTGCAAAAAAATACACCTTGAAAGTAATACTGTACAAGTATATGCACCGACTTCTCAAATAGGTACGTGGATGGGGTAATAAAAGAGGTACAAGGTAGGGTAGTGGATGTTGGAGTGGCCCTGGTGAGAGAGGATAGTGTTTGGAAACTTCCTGTACTGTTGTTTGCAGATGATACTGTGTTGTTGAGTGAAGACGAAGGGGAGCTGCAAGGCTTGGTGGATGAGTTTGAGAGTGTGTGTAAGAAATGGAATCTAAAGGTGAATGTAGGGAAGAGTAAAGTGATGGTCTTTGAGAAAGGTGAAGTCAGTGAATGTACAGCGAGGTTGGATGGTGAGGAATTGGAAAATGTGAGTACGTTTAAGTACTTGGGTAGTGTGATGAGTAAGGATGGAAGTTTGGAGGGTGAAGTGCTTGAAAGGGTACAGCAGGGAAGAAAGGTTGCTGGTTCTTTGAAAGCAGTGATAAGAAACAGGGAAGTGAGCATGGAAGTGAAAAAGTTACTACATGACAGTATTGTGATACCAACTCTAACATATGGAAGTGAAGCTTGGACGTTGTTGGAAGGACACAAGTCAAGTGAGAGCAGTGGAAATGAGTTATTTAAGAGGAGCCTGTGGAGTCACATGGAGGGACAGGCTGACGAATGAGGATATAAAGGAGCGTTGTGGTGTGGATGTGGATGTGATAGGAAGCGTTATGAGGAACACACTGAGGTGGTTTGGCCATGTGGAGAGGATGGAGGGTGAAAGGCTGACGAAGAGAGTGTATGTGAGTGAGGTGGAGGGGGGAAGAGGGAGGGGGAGGCCGAGGATGAGATGGAGGGATGGGGTGGAGAGGTATATGAGAGAGGGGGGTGTGAGTTGGGAGCAGGGCAGTGAAATGGCAGGGGACAGGGCGACTTGGAGGCGATTTGTTTGTGGCCACCCCAAACGGGATTGAGGTGTCTGGCAATAGATAGATAGATAGATAGAAAGTAATGCTGTACAAGTATATGCCCCGACTTCTCAAAGCTCAGATGAAGAAACAGAAACATTCTGTGATGACATCTCCCAGATTCTGGAAGAAGAAAAGACCACATTTACTATAATCATTGGACACTTCAATGCAAAAGTTGGAAAATAAAAAAATGGAGATGTATGAGAAAATTTGGTGTTGGAGAAAGAAAGAAATGAGAAGAAATGCTGACAAATTTTGCTGAAATGTATAACATGAGAATAATGAACACATTCTTTCACAAGAGAACAGGGAGAAAATGGACCTGGAGAAGTCCAAATGGAGAAACTAAGAAAGAAATCGACTTCATTATAGCAGATAAGAATAACATGATCACAAATTTCTCAGTTATCAACAAATAGGGGAAGTGACAATAAAATGGTGGGTTGCACAGCCAAATTCAGTTTCAGAAGTGAAAAAAAGAAGATGATTAAAAATAAGATATGCCCAATAAAGGTAAATGAAAACAAAGCAGCCTTTCAGTTGGAAATAACAAACAGATTTCAGGCTCTAAGTTATGCTGGATGTGACATTGATGAATGATAGACTACAAAAGTGCTAGCAGAATCAGTGGAGGTAATAGGGGAACCTAATACAACCAAAGCCAAGATGACTCTTGAGCTCATGAGAAAAAACAAGGAAATGAAGCTAATAACAAAGAAAGATGAAAGAGAATGAGTGGAACTAAACAAGCTTATCAACAAGAGACAAAGAGAAGAAAAAAGAAAGAGAAACATGGATCATATCAAAGAAACTATCAAAAAAGGAAAAAGTCTGAAACAGCTCCAAAGTAAAATGGCACTAGGCAAGCAACAAATTATTTCATTGAAAGATAAAAATGGTCATTAAGTTAAGATAAGATGGTGAAGAGAGTTGAAGAATTTTACAAAGAACTGTATGCATCAAAAACTGTATTACCAACAGCTAACTTTTCAGCTGACACAAGTGAAATACCTGAATAAACACCAGACAACGTAAACATTTCTCTTAAAAATATTAAAAGAGAGATGGATCTGGGAGAAGATAGAATAGTAGCAGAATTACTGCTGGATGCAGTAGTGGAGGTACAAAACAAGCTCACCCACTTATTTATTCAGTGTATAAAAAAGAAAATTACCAAAACATGGTGTAATGCAACAGTTATTTTACTTTACAGAAAAGGCGACTGAAAAGATCTTAGTAACTATTGACCCATTAGCTTATTATCTTAAAAATATGACAAGAGGGAAAGCTCAGGGAGAAGATGGAATAGTAACATATTTACTGCTGGATACAGTAGTGGAAGTATAAAACAGACTTACCCTCTTATTTATGGTACTCAATGTATAAAAAAAAAGAAAATTACCAAAACATGGTGTTATGCAATAGTTATTTTACTTTACAAAAAAAGCGACTCAAAAGATCTTAGTAACTATCGACCCATTAGCTTATTATCAGTCATTTACAAACTCTTCAAGAGAGTCCATATGAAAATAATAATAATAATAATAATAATTTGGTCTTTTGTTTCTCAAAAGCGCCAGTTCTTTCATAGGAAATTCACTCGTGCTCGACACACATTTACATTATTTTTACTGTTACAAGAGCTGTGACATCTCTCATATACAATATAAACTTCATCTGTAAAAAGAATAAAAATGTGAAAGTGGTAAGCCCTATAATCATCTATCATAGTACCTCTCTCCAGGTCGAAGCATTTTGAAAAAAGAAAGGCTTTCAGCTGTCTCTTAAAGGGTTCAACAGAAGCGAGTTGTCTCATGGACAAAGGCAATCTATTAAATAATCTAGGGGCTCTATACGCAAAAGAACGTTCACAGAAAGATGACTAGTGAATGGCTCCAGGTTCGTCAAGACACAAGGAACCAACTTCATTACGTAACATCACACCTGGGCATGCTGATGGGAGTTATAACAATTCATCAAGATGCTTCTCCAAACTTAAGAACCTTGAATGTAATAAGACGCAGTTTAAATTCAATTGTAGCCTTTACTGGTAAACAATGGACCTCAATTAGGAAAGGTGTAGTCAAGGTTCTTGGGGGGAGACCAAAGATAAGCCGTGCAGCCCTTTTCAACACAGACTGAACTTTTGTTAGCATATTATTTGGAAGACCAATCCACAGTGAATTACAATAATCAACACGAGACAAGAGCACTACATGGACCAGTGTTAAGAGGCAACATCTATTCAGGAGTTTTCTCACAGACTACAGATTCCTGATATGCAAGTTACACCCTCTGACAACTTGATTAATATCTGTCTATCTATCTATTGCCAGTCGCCTCAATCCCTTATAAGGGGTGGCCACAAACAAATCGCTTCCACGTTGCCCTGTCCCCCGCCATTTCATTGCCCTGCTCCCAATTCGCATCCCACTCTCTCATATACCTCTCCACTCCATCCCTCCATCTCATCCTTGGCCTTTCCCTCCCTCTCTCCCCCTCCACGTTACTCACACACACTCTCCTCATCAGTCTCTCACTCTCCATCCTCTCCACATGGCCAAACCACCTCAGTGTGTTTCTCGAAATGCTTCCTATCACATCCACATCCACACCACAACGCTCCTTCACATCCTTATTTGTCAGTCTGTCTCTCCATGTGACTCCACAGGCTTCTTTCAAATAACCCATTTCCACTGCTCTCACACTTGACTTGTGTCCCTCCAACAACGTCCAAGCTTCACTTCCATACATCAGAGTTGGTATCACAATACTGACATGTAATAACTTTTTCACTTCCATGCTCACTTCCCTGTTTCTTATCACTGCTTTCAAGGAACAGCAACCTTCCTTCCTCATTGTACCCTTTCAAGCACTTCACCTTCCAAACTTCCATCCTTACTGATCACACTAACCAAGTACTTAAACGTACTCACATTTTCCATTTCCTCATCATCCAACCTCACTGCACATTCACTGACTTCACCTCTCTCGAAGACCATAACTTTACTCTTCCCTACATTCACCCTTAAATTCCATTTCTTACACACTCTCCCAAACTCAGCTACCAAGCCTTGCAGCTCCCCTTCATCTTCACTTAACAACACAGTATCATCTGCAAACAACAGTACAGGGAGTTTCCAAACACTGCTCTCTCTCATTAGGGCCACTCCAACATCCAGTGCCTAGCTTGTATCTCTTTTATGACCCTATCCATTTTACAGATTGAACAACCATGGAGACATGACAGATCCCTGTTTCAACCCAACCTTAAAATAGAAAAACTCAGATCACATTCCACACATACTGCAGCCTTTGCACCCTCATACATACTCTTCACAGCATTCAACATCCTCCCATCTACTCCATATATTCTTAATACTTTCCCCACAATCCTTGTCTATCCACCCTGTCATATGCTTTCTCCAAATCCATGAAGGCCGCATACAACTTCTTTCCCTTCTCTAGAAACTTTTCCACTAAAGATCTAAGAATGAATATCTTATCTGTACAACCTCTTCCCTTCCTAAAGCCTCCCTGTTCTTATCCAACTAATTACTCTGTTATTTCCCTAACTCTGTCAATAACTATCCTACGATATACTTCTCCTCTTACTCTAAGAAGACAAATGCCCCTGTGCTTACCACACACTTCATTTTCCCCTTTCCCTTTGTACAAGGAAATAATTATACCTGATTTCCAATCATCTGGGACTTTACCTTCCTCCCAGGCCAATCTGCACATCTTCCACATCCATTCTACTACTATCTCTCCCCCATTGTTCAGCATTTCACCACACACAGGCCAATCTGCACATCTTCCACATCCATTCTACTACTATCTCTCCCCCATTGTTCAGCATTTCACCACACACTCCATCAATTCCTGGGGCTTTCCCCATTTTGACTTTCTTCAATGCTTCCACAACTTCCATCCTACTGATTTCTTCCTTCTCCCAGCCACTTATACTCGCATTACTTTCATTCTCTATGTTCAACAATTCATTAAAGTGTTCTCTCTATCTGCTCACTTTTTCTCCCTTCTCAAATAGTAATCTACCATTTTTATCTTTCACTCCCCTACTAGCTTTATTGCCACCCTGTCTGACTCTCTTTACCTCTTTCCAGAACATTTTCTTATAGTCCCTCCACTTGACACTCAAATTCCTTCTAAATTCCTCATCCACTCTCTTCTTACTCTCTCTTACTAATCTTTCACTTCTCTCTTCCTTTCTACATATAACTCTCTCTTTCATCTCTCAGCTTCTTCCACACCCCTATTTCTCATCCATTCATTATATGCTTTCTTCTTTTTTGCCACAGCCTGTCTCACCTCTTCATTCCACCATGCTGTTCCTCGCACCCCCTTTCGCCTTCTCTTCACCCCACGCACCACCTCACATGCTGCACAGATTTCCTCTTTGAATATCTTGCACACACCTTCCATGTCCCCCATCTGCTCCAATTCATATTTACTCAATCGTTCCTCCACTTCTTTCTATATTCTGCCTTTTTCTCATCCTCTTGTAACCTTTCCACTCTCCTTACATCTACTTCCTCCTGTCCTTCCCTTTTTCTATTTCTCCATTTTACTTGGACCTTGATTCTGGCCACCACCAAGTTGTGGTCAGAAAGTCCACTCCCCCATCCTCTATGTGCTCTTGCATCCATTACACATCTTCGCATCCTTTCATCCACACACACATAATCAGTCATTGCCTTCCTTTCCTTCAGTTCACCATCCACCCTTTTCATCACTCGCCATGTATACCTATGGATCAATCTGGGTCCTGAAGAGGGTATTGGCTATCACCAACCCCCTCCTGGCACAAATGTCCACTAAAGCACTGCCACTCACCAACTACTCCATCCACCTTCACATTCCCTACTTTACCATTCATATCACCATTCAAAAACACTTTCTCATTCCTTTCAAACTTTTCCATGCACACTTCTACATTTGTCCAAAACTCTTCTCTCACTCTGCTTGCATGATCTTGAGTTGGTGCATACACGCACACAATCGCCCACATTTGTAGTCCAACTTTCAGTCTTACCCACACAATCCTTGAACCACCTGATCCATACTCTCTTATATTATCCTTCCATATGTTACTCACAACAATACACACTCCTTCTTTTGCCCTCTCATTCTCACCTACTCCTGCACATACATCCTTACTCCCATTCTCTCACACACTTACCTCTGCATTTAGTTTCAGTTAATCCACATACATCCAATTTTGCACCCTCAAGCACCTGGACAATCTCTCTCTCTTTCACCTCATCATTTGCACCCCTTACATTCCAGGTTGCCATCCATATCAAGTCCTTTGTACGGTCCTTTGTCGTCATCTTTGGGTCAGTCCTGGTCCGAGGCTTCTTGTTCGTATTTTTAGTTAGTTGTTTTCTGGGGAGGGGCACTAACTCTCCACCAACCCACTCGCTGTCACGTAGGGAACACGTGTCGGTTAGTTATAAGGTTACCACCCAGCACTGTAAATGATTTCCTGGTTTACAGGAAATCATTTGGCTTGCCACTCGATGTAGAGCTACCCTGAAAACAGGGTACAGTGTACCACTACACTAAGTGGGTGGATAATGGGTGCCCCCACCTTGTAATTTAATAACAAAAAATTTGGAAGTAAACCAACCTCGTGAACAGGCAGGATTCCGAAGTGGGCATTTGACTGCTGAGCATCTACACACAATGATTCTGCTTATTAAGAAAACAACAGAATATAAAAAACCACTGAGCTTAGGTTTTGTTGATTACAAAAAGGATATTGACTCAGTGCGGCACAAAGCAATTATAAATTCATTGCGAGAACAAGGAGTGAACGAGAACATTGTAAAACTGCTTATAAACATATATAAAGAGGGAACTGCCACAGTTAAATTACATAATGACTTGGAAAAAATTAAGAATGAGAAAGGCGTGCCTCCAGGAGATACATTTTCACCAAAATTATTTACAGCATGCCGAGAAAATATTTTCAGAAAGCTAAACTGGGACAACAAAGGAATAAACATTGATGAAGCAAAACTAAACCATTTAAGATTTGCAGATGACAGTGTCCTAATCTCAGAAACGGCAGAGATAATGCAAGCAATGCTAAATTACTTAAACAGAGAAAGTCTCAAAGTAGGGCTAACGATGAACCGGAATAAACATAAAGTAATGTTTAATCCACATACATCAAAGAGCATCATCAGAATAAGCGAGGAGATTCCTGAAGAAGTCGAGGAGTACAATTACTGGGGGCAAATACTAAAATTAACGAAACACCAAGATACAGAAATAAAAAGACGCATTACAATTTGATGGAAAGCTTTTGGTAAATATACAAACATTATGAAAAGTAGCTTACCAATACATATGAAATGAAAAGTATATAACGAATGTATAATTCCAGCTATGACGCACAGTTGTGATACCTGGAAATTAACAAATTCAATGGAAAATAAACTAATCTGTTCTCAGAAACCAATGGAAAGATCAATGTTGAGCCTATCTTTAAGAGAAAGGAAAAGATCAGCTTAGGTGAGGGAGCAAACTAAAGTCAAAGACATTACAGAAATTATACAAGAACAGAAATGGAAGTGGTAGCAAGAATAAGGGATAATAGATGGAGCAAGAGACTGACTGACTGGACACCACAAGATTGTAAGCGTAGCAGAAAAAGGTCAGACAGGAGGTGGAGAGACGAAATAGAGAAATTTGCAAGGAAGACATGGCAGAGATTGGCTCCGTCAAGGAATTTGTGGAGAAGGCTGGGGAAAGCCTTTGTTCAGCAGTGGACTTGTAATGGCTGATGATGATGATGATGATGATGATTACATCCATATCTATCTATCTATCTATCTTTCTCTCTCTCTCTCTCTCTCTCTCTCTCTCTCTCTCTCTCTCTCTCTATATATATATATATATATATATATATACATATATATATATAAATATATATATAAAGTAACCTCTCAAATAACGCAAAGGGTTAGGTTCCTGGAGAGGTCGCGTTATGTTATGTTATGTTTAAAAAAAGCGTTTTTAACGCTTTTTTTAAACATAATTTTCCCATAAGAAACAGTGGTAATATTGGGGGTTAAGTTTCTGGACTCTGGGAAAGTCCACCCATTTGGGGAGTTATGCTACTCTAAACTTAAAAGCAACAATATTAATTTGAAGGAAAATCCACGTAAAAAACAAAGTATATTTGGGGAGAAATAAACAACATTTGAGCCCTAGTTGGGCCAAAGCGTTGTTTACCTCTCCCCAAATACATACTGTTTTCGTTTTTTACGTGGATTTTCATTCAATTCTGCTTCATTCACGGCGTTGTGAAAGTTCCTGAACATTATAAATGCATTAGTAGGTCATAAAAACACTAGAGTAAAAGCAACATTTTCATTACAGTAAGTAGGTCACAAACAATAACAACACACAGCCTCACTTCATCTACGCATCAGTTGTCGTCTGCTGCTGTCCTTCCTCACCCCGCTACCCCACCTCCCACCGCTCCCCACCCTAAATTTGTTGTCTCTCCTTGCTCTGCTGTCCTTCCTCTTCCTCTTCTTCTGACTCCCGTGCTACTGGTGATGAAGATAACTCCCTTAAGTTTTCTGTCTTCTTCATAAAGAACTGCTCTATTTTGGTCTGAGTGATTTTCTTCCTTCTGTTCTGCAGCATGAAGTTGTAACAAATTAGATCTGCCATTACGTTCCTGGCCAAATTTTGTCCGAAAATGAGCCAAATTGCTCAGAATGGGGCCAAACTTCATTTTTGAATATTATAGTTTGGATAAAACCAGTTTAAGCAACAGACAAATAAAAAATTGTATTTATGCATAAACTGCCACACACGGTTTATCAGCTCGGGACAGTCCAAGGGGCACGCGGCTAATTTGAAACCATCATGTACGTGTAAAGTCGCATTAAATCGAGAAACCCTTGTTAGTTAAACATATCTCTTTAAATATTTCCTCGTGTTAAAACGAAAACTGTTTTTTTTTTAACTCGTGTTAGTTGAGAGGTTACTGTATGTATGTGTATATATATATATATATATATATATACTCTGTATATATATATATATATATATAAGTAATCCCTCCAATATCCGATGTAATAGAGCCATAGGCATGTCCGGATAGTGGTCCTGTCCGGATATTGGGCCCCAGCCTTCTGAACTTGTACTTAAGGACCCTAACTCAGAAAAACACCTATACAACTCCCTCTGGACATGCATAGCACCTATTTAAGACCCAAATCACACCAATAAGGGACATAAGAGACTGAAATAAATGCAAAAGAACCATAAAATGAGGTTTTTGAGGTAGGTTAATACAATATTCAACATTCTGGGTACGTACAAGTCCCTGGCTCCTGGACTGGTAGTTATGGACCCTAACCTAGCCTAACTCAGAAAAACACCTCCCCACTGCACATGCATAGCACCCAAGACACAGCATATTCACACCAATAAGGGACATAAAAAAGTGAAATGAGGTGTTCGAGGTAAGTATAGTATGGAAAATACAGTAGAGTACAGTATGACACATTCTGCCTACTAACAGCAAGTCCATGGCCATCTCGATGAATAACTGCCTCCTCTCAGACTCTGACAGTAAGAAGGATTTCCTGAAGCACTTGCAATACACTGTTCATGAAGTCTTGCACTGAACTTAGTCATTCGCACTCAGAAGTCCATTCTCTTCACAGTGCGCACTCTTGTCTTACTTATGCTCCACTGTAACTTAATAAATGTTGCACTCTGCACTTTAAGTCTTTCCACTCATAAAACCAATTTCAAAACAAAACACAGAAGTTAATTTACATTAAATTTAGTCCAAAAATTGTTTGTCTTTTCACTCACAACTCTAAATCCTTAACACAATGCACTGTTTTTTTCACTGCACAACACTGTAAATTCCCATGTGGTCTAGTGGAGAAGTTCTTGGCATCTAATCACTGTCAGAGTCTGAGAGTAGCACAGGGAGATGACCTAGGGGTGCGTCACTGGGTCGTGGTGATGGCGTACCCACTGCAGACGACTCTGAAGACAGACGCAAACTCACATTGAGCGGTGACTCCACCGTGGCTGATGTGCTGGGCTGTGGCTCGGAACATGAGAGCCTGTCTTGGGGAGGCAACGGAGTGAAGCCAGGGCTGGGCACAGCGGGGGTCACGGGCCTGAAAAAGCTGTCAATGGTTGATTGACGCAAGGAACGACGATTCTGACGATTTATGATGCGCTGCCTGAAAGCACGCACTTCCTCCACAAGTCCCTAGGGCCCCATATCCCTGTCGCAGTCCGGGTGTTCCAGGTAGTCCAGAACGAACTCTAGGTGTTCCCTGAGTGCGCTCAGCTTGGGGATGGCTGGAGTTGTGTCATGCTGATAGGAGTCCGCATCATCGTTGCTGTCCTCGTCGGAATCTTCAAGCTGGGTACTGACACCTGCAACTGAAGATGCGATCTCGATATCAGACGGGGTCTGATACCCAGGATCTCCCTCATTGTCATCCAACCACTCACGCACGTCGTCCACATCAACATCGTCGCTGTGCGTAAGTAGACGTGCATGGAAGTCATCCACGTCGAAACCTAGGAAATCATACTCCGCATCCGTTCCGAGAAGCAGACAAGACCAACCATTTTCTAGAGTCTTGACAGGGACTTCCTTCCATGCAGTGGCCCAGCTGTAGATTGCAGACTTGATGTTGTAGTGGCGAAGGTTTTCCAAAGTCCGCTGGCCTCGCGTGTCCCGTCCCTCCCTGCGCTCGTCCTCGTCCTCGAGAACAACCATCACCTCGTCCAGGAACTTCCGGCGGTATAGGCGCTTCGTTGTCACGATCTCTCCTTGGTCCATTGGTTGGATGAGAGCAGTAGTATTAGGTGTCAGAATCATGCACCTAATGTGGCCATTCTCAGCCACCAAGTCCTTGTCGCACGGGTGGGCAGGTGCATTGTCAAAGAGAAGGAGGGCCTTTACCTGGTCGCGTGGGATTCCCAGTTTCTCCGTCTGGTAATGTATGACCTCCTTGACGAAATGGTGGTGGAACCAGTCTTTGAAGATCTGGGCTGTGAACCATGCCTTCAAAGAATGGTACCAGATGACAGGAAGGACATCCATCACCCCACGAAGACACCGAGGCTGCTTTGCACGGCCAACAATAATGGGCTTAAGCTGGTGCATGCCATTAGCATTGGCACAACACAAAGCAGATATCTGTTGCTTGGAGAGCTTGTGGCCAGGTACACGCTTCTCCGTCTCCACGGCTAGAGTGTTCATTGGCAAAGAGCGATAGAATAAACCAGTTTCATCAGGGTTGTAGACTTGACCGAGTGAGGCCCTCCCTGTCGATCAAGCCCTTCACCTTGTGCCGAAACTCGTCAACTCCATCCTCGTTAGCGTCCAAAGCTTCGCCATGAGACTTACGGTTGGTAATGTCATGCCGTAACTTAAACGCATAGAGTCAACCCTCAGATGCCTTGAAGTCTAGGGTGTCGTGAAGCCTGGCGAACTTCTCAGCAGCAGCCTTCAGTTCCGTACCACGTACCATCACACCAGCAGCACGTTGCTGTCGATACCAAATCAACGTGGAGAGGTCAACTTCAGCAAACTTGGGAGTAAACATCACCTTCCTCTCCACATTGTGTTTGCTTCTCGACGAGAAGTCAGCTGTGTACTGCATGAGTTTGTCTCGGGATCTCTTAATATCAAAGTAGATCGGGCCAGGTTAAACTCGTGGAGGATGCGTGAAGAAGACCACCCTGCATCTGCTTTCTCCAATATCTCCCGCTTCTTCTCCAGAGTCAGTACCACTCTCTTCCTCTTCTCAGGCGGCGGGGCCATCGTCACACACACTAAGGAGAGGCACAAGAGCAGCAGGAGTGCCTGCAGCAGGTAAGGCACCACCACAAAAACGAGAACGTGGGCAGCCATGATGACAACCGTGCACTTACGACGAGAGACAGGCGGAAAGTCGGGAGGATGCGGGGGCACTCTAGCAGATGTTGGAGGAATGATGCACCACAACACAGTTGTCCCGTGCCCCGTGCGCCAAGTTCAAATTATGGGTGGATTTTTTTTTTTTTTTTTTTTTTTTTTTTTTTTTTTTGCGGTTTTCGGACGATTTTGGGAATATTGGATCCTGGGACAAGTATGTCCGGTTAGTGGGGATGTTCGGATAGTGGGCGTTCGGATATTAGAGGGATTACTTATATATATATATATATATATGTACATATATATATATATATATCTATCTATCTATCTATATATATATATATATATCTATATCTATATCTATATAAATATATTTATCATCATCATCATCATCATCATCCAGACCTGCTTTCCCACCCTAGGGCAGGGTGAGGAGTAGCAATGTCCAGACAGCCCAAAATTGATCAGTCCAATGGGCCACGCTTCCATTCACTCATCATTCAAGCCCCCGGAATCCTGGCTCTATCAGATAAGCCAAAAACATTCACCATGTTCTGAACCTTCACATAATCGTATCAGACAGAGTCAATGCAGACGCTGCCATGTTAAAAAGGGATGCCAAAAATCCCTGATCATGCACTTCTCCTCACAAAATTCATCCAGCCAGCTCGATCTCCTGTCAGTTCCCTGGCCTCATCGACTTCAAACATCTCTTCCTCACACATTCATCCACCATATCTCTCCACCTTCTCCTTGGCCTACCTCGCCTCCTCCCTCCTTCGAATTCACTCAGATATACCTTCTTCACCACTTTATTGTTATCCATTCTCTCCACATGACCATACCATCTCAGTACACACTCTTCAGTTCTGGTGTCCTCCGACTTCCTCACTCCGCATCTTTCACGAATCACATTATTTCGTATCCTATCCACCCTCTGTACTCCACATACTTTCCTCAGCAGTCCCATCTCCACTGCTCTTACTCTTGACTTTTCATTTTCATGCCACACCATAGTCTCACATCCATATTAAAGTTGGCACTAACATTCCTTCATGCAAGCCTCGTGCAGCTGCAACACTCAAGCCTCTGTTTCTTATCAAGGCCTTCATTGCACCAGCTATTTTTCTTCCTTGTGTCATCAAGACTGATGTGGGTGAAAGCGAAATTTGAACGTGAGTTGTGGGTGTTTGTGAGTGCATATGGGCCTGGTAGTGAAAGGGATGAAGAAGAGAGGGAGTCTTTCTGGAATGATGTTGATGAGTGTCTGCAGAGTTTTGGAGTGAATGTGAATGTTGTAATGATGGGAGATCTGAATGCTAGAGTGGGAAATGTAGCAGTTGAAGGTGTAGTTGGTATGCATGGTGTGCCTGGAAAAAATGAAAATGGGGAACGAATGATAGCGATGTGTGTTGAGCGAGAGATGGTGATTGGAAATACACTGTTTGAGAAGAAAGATATTTATAAGTATACATGGGTGAGACAGGAGAGTGGAAGGGTTGTTGATAGAGCTTTGATGGACTATGTGGTTGTGTCTAGGAATGTAATAGGAAGATTGTTGGATGTGAGAGTTCTGAGAGGGGAGAGCGGAGGTATGTCTGACCACTACCTGGTGGAGGGAAAGTTAAGAGTAGGTAAGAGATGGGTGAGAGCTAGCAGGGTTAGGTGTGGCAGGGAGGTTTTGAAAGTGAGTTGGATAAAAGAGAGAAAAAGATACAGTATCAGGAGTAATTGAAAGAGGAGTGGAACGCAGTGAAAGATCAGGAAAATGGCAGTGTGGAGGAGGAATGGCAGTTGTTTAAGAGTGCTGTGGTGGGGCATGCAGAAGAGGTGTGTTGTGTGAGACATGTGGGTGGTGGTGTAAGAAAAGCAAGTGAATGGTGATGCGAGGAAGTAAGTATGGCTGCGGCTGAGAAGAGACGTGCATATGAAGTGTGGCTGCAAAGGAAGGATGAGATGTCATATGAAAGGTACAAGGAAAAGAGAAATAGGGCGAGAAGGACTATGCGTGATGCTAAAGTGGCAGCAGATGAGAGGTGGGGTAGGCGGCTGACAGAGAATTTTCAACAGAATAAGAAAATGTTTTGGAAGGAGGTGAAAAGGGTGCAAAAGGGAGAGTCTGGGAAGGAAGAACGAGTAAAAGCAGAGGATGGAAGGATGTTAATTGAGATGGATGCAGTAAGGAAGAGATGGGCAGAGTATTTTGGAAGATTGTTAAATGTAGAGGAGGAAAGGGTGGCTGAGATTGTGGCAGATGGAAGGGTGCAAGGAATAAATGTGTTGGGAGAGTTGAATGATTCTTTGATCACAAAGGAGGAAGTGGAGAAGGCAATAAAGGAGATGAAAACAAGGAAAGCTGCAGGTATGGATGGGTGTGCTGTGGAATGCCTGAAGGGTGGTGGAGTGACTGTTGTTGACTGGTTAGTAAGATTGTTGAATGTGTGCTTTGTGAAAGGTATGGTACCAATTGACTGGGCAAGTGCTTGTGTTGTCCCGTTGTATAAAGGCAAGGGTGATAAGTATGAATGTACTAGCTTTAGGGGTATAAGTCTGTTGAGTGTGGTAGGTAAGGTTTATGGTAGAGTGTTAATTATGAGAGTTAGAGAAGGTACAGAGGGAGTGATTGGTGATGAGCAGTGTGGCTTTAGGAGAAAGAGGGGATGCGTGGATAAGGTGTTTGCTGTGAGACAAGTGTGTGAAAAGTATTTAGCGAAAGGCAAGGATGTGTTTTGGGCATTCATGGATTTAGAGAAAGCATATGATAGAACTGATAGGGAGGCTTTGTGGACTGTTTTAAGATTGTATGGACTTGATGGTAGGTTACTAAAAGGGGTGAAAAGTTTTTATGTAAATAGTAGAGCGTGTGTAAGAGTGGGAAAAGCTGTGAGTGAATGGTTTCCCGTGAGAGTGGGGCTGCGACAGGAATGTGTGATGTCGCCTTGGTTGTTTAATATTTACATGGATGGTGTTGTAAGGGAGGTGAATGCAAGAGTTTTAGGTGGAGGTCTGAGTCTGGTGAATGTTGATGGTGGAGAGTGGAATCTGGAGCAGCTGCTGTTTGCAGATGATACTGGACTGGTGGCTGATTCAGAGGAGAGATTGAGACAGTTGGTAGAGGAGTTTGGAAGGGTGTGTGAAAGGAGGAAATTGAAAGTAAATGAGAATAAGAGTAAAGTGATGAAGTGTACAAGGTTGGTAGATGGTAGGGGAATGAATATAGTTTTGAATGGTGAGTTGCTTGAGGAGGTAGATTGTTTTAAATATCTAGGGTCACATGTTGCTGAGGATGGAAGAATAGATGCAGAAGTGAAGTTTAGAATAAATGAAGTAGGAAAGGTGCTGGAAGGAATGAAAAAAGTGTTTAGATGTCGTTTGCTTAGAATGGATGTAAAGAGAAGGCTGTATGAGGGTGTTGTGGTACCGACTGCATTATATGGGGCTGAAACATGGAATATGGGTGTAGCAGAGAGGAAAAGTTTGAATGTAATGGAGATGAGGTGTCTGAGGAGTATGTGTGGAGTGACGCGTATGGATCGAGTGCGAAATGATGAAGTGCGAAGGAGAACTGGAGTTGTTCAGGAGATGGCTAGTAGAGTTGAGCAGAGGGTGTTGCGATGGTTTGGGCATATGGAGAGAATGGATAATGAGTGATTGGTGAAAAAGATAACTAGATCTGATGTGAGAGGTGTAAGGCTGAGAGGAAGACCACGAACAGGATGGATGGACAGTGTGAAGAGAGCGCTGGATGCGAGAGGGATGTCTGTTGAGCAAGGAAGAGTGGCTGTGCATGACAGAAATAAATGGAGAGAAATTGTGAATGAATAAGTGATGACACAGCCCTGAGGGGATATTCTCCCGCATTTGGTCTGATCAGCTAGTCAGGTCAGGTGCGGGTAAGGGGATGGGTCTGTTATGATGTGGCAGGGGTAAACCAGCTCTGCTGTCGGGCCCTGCTGTGGATGTCACTGATTGCATTGCGCAGTTGACCCTTGTGCGGTGTGGTGTGGTGAGGATCTGTCCGTTCTCCCTTTTGGGGCTAAGATGCGAATGAATGTGTTTCAATGGATGAGTAAATGGGGAGTGTGTCGTCCTGTCACGGCTACCTCCCTTTCCTTGGGGGAAGCAGCCTAGGTATATAGATAGATAGATAGTGTCACTCTACTTTCAACTTCTTTTGCACATTTTCCTCTCTTTTCTATCACTGTACCCAGGTATTTGAACTCTCTCACCAATTCCAGTCTCTCTCCATTCACTGTTACATTGCACAGGGAGTCATCTTCTCTCTCAATAACCATCACTTTACTCTTTTCTACATTCACTCTCAAGGAATGACGCTTACAGACATCAGCAAAACTCTGCACTAGCCTACCAAGTTCTTGTTCGGTACTTGCAAGCAGTACTGCATCATCAGCATACAACAAATTTGAGATATTCCATCCATCACCATTCATTACCAATGCCATCCCTCTCTCCATTACTCATGTTTTTACATCTCTCATCACCCCATCCATATATATATTGAACAACAATAGGGACATCACACAACTTTGTCGCACGCCCACACTGATCGTGAATCATTCACTTAGATGCCTATTAACCCTTACCCATGTTTCACTACCATCATAAAAACTCTTGACAGCACTTAGCAGCTTGGAATTAGGAGGAATATCGGCCATACCACGTTGAGTACACCGCTTCCCGTACGATCAGCGAAGTTAAGCAACGTTGGGTCTGGTTAGTACTTGGATGGGTGACCGCCTGGAAACACCAGATGCTGTTGGCATCCCTACGTGTCAAGTGGGGTTGGTGGAGGATTAGTGCCCCTCCCTGTAAAACAATTAACTCTAAGCCCTTGGCCACCCCGTTTGGGATACATGGCGTCTGGCAATGAATGAATGGATGAATCAGATGTTGTCGGACATGGTTAGATACCTACAGAAAGTGATTGAGGAAAGCAACATAATCCTGATGGGTGACTTCAATTGTAAAGAGGTAAACTGGGAGGAGTGGGACTCAGGAAGCAGCAATGATTCGTGAGGCAGTATACTGTTAAATATAACAATGGACAATACAGTATAATGACCCAATGGGTTAAAGACGAGACAAGATTTAGAGGTGATGATGCACCAGCAAGACTAGATTTAATTCTAATCAAAGAACCTGATGGAACTGAGTCTCTGAAATATCTGTGTCCAAGAGGAAAAAGTGATCATGTAGTGACTGAGTTCCAAATGACAGAAGGAAAATGGAGAGACAAGAGATAAGCTATACAGGCATGGAAAATACAACTTTGGGAAAGCAAACTTTACAGGACTGAGACAATTTTTTGAAGAAGTGGATGGTGAGAATTCAGGGAAACAAGAGAGATACAGAAGCAGTGGGATATCTTTCTAGACTTCTATTATACGGGTGTGGAAAATTATGTGCCAGAACTGGAGAAATGATTGGTTCAGTAAAAGGTGTATGACGGCAAAAAAAAGAAAGGGATAAAGCATGGAATAAATGAAGAAAGAGAGGTAATGATAGAACAAAGGAAGAATATAAAAGAGCTAGAAATGAATATACAAGAATACATGGAGAGAATTAAAGAAACTTCGAAAAAGGTATAGTTGACAAATGTAAGAAAGAATGTAAACTGTTTTATAGTTTGTTAATGGCAAATTGAAACAAAAGGAAGCAATCACTACGTCGAAAGTACAAGGAAATGTCTACAAAGATGTGGTTATGTAAGCTGAAATAATGAACAAATGCTTCCAATCAGTCTTCACTAGAGAAAGTGATTTTGTGGAGGAGGAGGGAGTGACTAGAAATGAAGTGTTAAAAGATGTAAAAGCTGAAATGCAAGAAGTATACAAAATACTGGAAACTCAAGATGTGAGGAAGGCCCCAGGATCAGATGGGATCTCTAATTGGATGCTAAAGGAATACAGAGAACAACTGGCGGATAAGATTCACAGTTTTATTGTGTGTTCTCTGAAGGGAAAGTGCCTCGGGAATGGAAGAGGGCCGATATGGTACCAATTTATAAGGAAGGGAACATTTAAGAACCCCTGAATTATAGACCGCTGTCCCTGACCAGCATGGTCTCAAAATTGTGCGAGAATCTTGAAAGACAGATGGAGAAAATATCCGGAGGAGATGGACATTTTGGAAGAAAGTCATTTTGGATTTAGAGGTGGAAGGTCATGTGTTTCCAACTTGTTGAGCATCTACTTAAGGGCGATTGATGTGCTACAGGAGAGGGACGGTTGGGTGGACTGTGTGTATTTTGATTTGGAGAAAGTCTTTGAAAAGGTACCCCACAAGCGACTAATGTGGAAACTGGAACACATTGGAGGACTGAAGGGGAACCTCTTAGAGTGGATGAAAGACTTCTAGAGAGACAGACAAATGAGGACAGCAATAAAGGACAAGATATCTGGATGGAGGGAAGTAACAAGTGGAGTCTCACAATACTCGGTGTTAGCGTCCGTGATGTTTCTGATTTATGTAAATGGTATGGTAGATGCAATGAACAGTTATACAAGTCTGTTTGCTGACAGTGCGAAGATCATGAGGAGGGTAGAAGTTGAAGAAGACTGTAAAATGCTGCAGGAGGACCTGGATAGGATTTATGATTGGAGCCAGATATGGGAAATTAAATTCAACACAAAAAAATGTAAAATATTGGAAATGGGTAAAAGTACCAAGAGACCATCACTGAATTATTTGATGGGTAATGAATTAATCACAAAAGCGAGAGAAGAGAAGAACTTGGTAGTGCTGGTCCAGGATAATTTGTCACCTGAAAAACACATTAACAAGAGAGAGAGACATATAATCTCTTGACTAACATGAGAATACCATTTCATTACATGGATGTGGAGATAATGGAAAAATTGATAGTGGCTATGATCCGCCCCAGGTTGGAATATGCGGCAGTAGTGTGGTCCTCATATAAAAAGAAAGATATAAACAAGATTGAGAGAATACCTGTACAAATAACAGCATCCAAGATGGCCCCTAGCCTGGCAGATCTGTCATACAGGGAAAGGCCAGAAAAGCTAGATCTGCCTTCCTTAGAAGAAAGGAGAGAGAGGGGTGACATGATTGCAGTGTTCAGGGCCATGATGTGAGTAGAAAAAATTGATAGAGAAGATCTGTTGATATGGGATGGGAGAATAACAAGAGGACATGGAATGAAACTGAAGAAGCTAAGCTGCCTGAAGGATATCAAGAAATATAGTTTTCCATATAGATGCACAGACCTGTGGAATAGCCTGGACAAAGAGATCATCCAGCCTAAAAACTTAAACAAGTTAAAGGCAAAATCTGACTTACAGAGATGGAACCCCACGAACGTAGCACACTTCTTGTATATCACAACTAGGTAAATACACACACACACACACACACACACACACACACACACATTCTCTGGAGACAAGATGGGGTGGGGGGGTGGGGGGATGGAAATTTGACAACCGGGGGTGGGGTAGGGTGGAGGGATGGAGAAGGAGACAAGCCTGGTAGTGCTCAGCATGGTGGGAGATGGAGTAGGGATGGGGGGAGAAGAGAGGGGATGGAGAGAGGACAGGGAGAGCTGTGTGCACCACCACATCCCGTTCAAACACACTCATTTCAAACCTAGGGAGGGGTGGAGTGTTTGTATTAGCGAATCGATGGCCGTTTGGATTGCAGGAATGTTCCCCCCCATTTCATTTGTTTGGTCCAGTGAATCGTTGATTATCGATACGTCAGAAATCGAGGTATGAGTGTGTGTGTGTGTGTGTGTGTGTGTGTATATATTATATATACATATATATATATATATATATATATATATATATATATATATACAGTAATCCCTCAAATACGGTATCTAATGTAACAGAGCCAAAGGCATGTCCGGAAAGTGGGTTTTTCCAGATACTGGGAAAATGCCTCCTGGACAGGTACTTATGGACCTTAACCCAGCCTAACTCAGAAAACCACCTATATAACTCACTACAGGACATGCATAGCACCTATTTAAGACCCTATCTATCTATCTATCTATTTATAGCCCGACACCCTAATCCCGCAAAGGGTGGCTGCACACAAAACGCCTCTAAGTCATTCTGTAACCAACCAATTGACTACTCTCCCCCCAACTCACCCCCCCTCCCTCATATACCTCTCAACTGCATCCCTCCACCTTATCCTTGGTCCTCCCCTCCCTCTCCCTCCCTCCACCTGACCTACATACACCCTCTTAGACAGTCTTTCGTTCTCCATTCTCTCCGCATGTCCAAACCACCTCAGCGTATTTCTCCTAATCTTCTCAACCACATTCATGTCCAACCCATAAGGTTTCTTCACTTCTTCATTTGTCAACCTGTCCCTCCATGTCACTCCACATGCCCCTCTCAAAAAACTCATTTTCACTGCTCCCACTCTTGACTTGTTCCCCTCTAGCAAGGTCCATGCCTTGCTTCCATACATCAGGGATCTCAATACTATCATGCAGCAACTTCTTAACTTCCATACTTATCTCCCTATTCCTCATCACTGCTTTCAGTGAACCAACAACCTTCCTTCCCTGCTGTACCCTTGCAAGCACTTCATCCCCAAAAGTTCCATCCTTACTCATCATACTACCCAAGTACTTGAATGCACTCACATTCTCCATATCCTCCCCATCCAACCTCATTGTGCATTCTGCGACTTCATTCCTCTCAAACACCATAACTTTACTCTTGTTTACATTAACTTTCAGATTCCTCTTCCTACACGCTGTCCCAAATTCACTGACCAAACCTTGCAACTCCCATTCATCTTCACTCAACAATACTGCATCATCAGCAAAGACCAACACTAGAATCTTCCACATCTCACCCTCATTCCTTAGAGCCACCCCCACATCCACTGCCCTACATTGCACCTTCTTTACAACCCCATCCATGTACAGTATATATAAAACAGCCATGGAGACATCACACAACCCTGTTTCAGTCCCACATTTAGATCAAAGAACTCACTCAGCTCACCATCCACTCACACCGTAGCCCTAGCTCCTTTGTACACACTCTTCACAGCACTCAACAATTTCCCCTCCAGTCCATATATTCTTAATACCTTCCACATACCTTGCCTATTTATTTTGTCATAAGTTTTCTCCAAGTCCATGAAGGCAACATACACTTTCTTTCCCTTCTCTAGATACTTCTCCACTAAACATCTTAGAACAAATATCTGATCTACACACCCTTTTCCCTTCCTAAATCCCCCTTGTTCTTCTCCAATTAGCTTTTCTGTTATATGCCTAACCCTGTCAATGAGTATTTTACCATATATTTTTCCAGTCACACTAAGAAGGCAAATACCCCTATGGTTACCACATATACTTCTATCTCCCCTTTCCTTTGTATAAAGGAACAATTATACCTGATTTCCAGTCCTCCGGAACCCTTGCCTCTTCCCATGCCAATCTACACAACTTCCATATCCACTCCACTACAATCTTATCCTCATTCTTCAGCATTTCACCACACACTCCATCAATTCCTGGGGCCTTTCCCATCCTGATCTTCTTCATTCCTTCCACTACTTTCGCTCTACTGATCTCTTCCTCTCTCTTCTCATCTCTTCTACCCTAGTCACACAAATAAGGGACAGAAAACATGAAATAAATGAAAAGGAACCAGAGAATGAGGAATTAGAAGCGAGTATGGAAAGTATTTTACAGTGTACAGGGTACCTAAAACAGGTCTGTGGCCATGACAAAAATTAACCTGCCTCCTCTAAGGCTCTGGCAGCAGTGAAAAAGCTCTTGAAGCATGTACAATACTCCAGTGTTGTGCTGGACTTATTCCTTTGCACTGTGAATTATAATTGTTTAACACTGCAAATTCTGTTCTTACTTGTGCCACGCCTGTTGCAACACGCCAGTTTGCACTCTGCGCTTAATGCTTTGCACTCTGAATTCTGATTTCTCAACACTGCACAACACAGTAAATTCCCATGTGGTCTAGTGGCGAGGTATTGCAGTTTATTCACTGTTTATTCACAAAAAGGAGCACGTGAGGCATCCATTGTGATAAGCGTCTAGTCAGGATGGTAGTTAGGCAGTAATTGGGGAGGGGAGGAAGCAAGGGGCCGCGTGTAAACACAACTGTTCAGCGCCATGCGTCAAGTTCAAAGTATGGTTGAAAACATGTAGGATTTTTTTTTTTTTCCCTTTTTATGTTTTTCGCCATTTTTGGGTTCTGACGACCAGGGTTCAAAATGTCCGGACATTGGGGAGTCCGGCTATTGGGCATCCAGATATTAAAGAGATTACTTATATATACAGTATGTATGTATATATACAGTATATATATACCTCTATATATGATACCCCTAGATGCAGTACCCCAGCTTAACAATGGGGGTAGACATACCACCATACCTCACTTAACAATGGCCAAATCCCCGTTTAACAATGGATTTTTATTTTTTAAAACCGATTTTAACGATATTTTAGACTAAAATTGTCTGTTTAGTTTGATTTATAAACTGTTTTTAGACCCTGATTAATGTGTTTTAGCCATAGGTGGGGTGAACACTGTCATTTAGGTGTACGGTTTACTAAGCTTGATTGTTTTCCAGACATCTTTAATGATTATCAGATTTTATTTGTTGGTTTCAGTGAGTTATTTACAGGTGTTAGGCTTAGGTTAGCTTCTTTTACAGCTGTTAGGCCATTTAGATTGGCTTTGAATTTGTTTTTGGACTCATTTGGGTGGGTTTAGGACTTGGTTGGGGAGAAACCCAAGGCTTAAAAACGCATCCCAATACTTTACGTGTTAAATCTACCCCAAGATACGATACCCTGCTTAACGATGGCTTTTTTCTTAACCAATTGCATCGTTCAACCAGTGTACACCTGTGTGTATATATATATATATATATATATATATATACCTGTATATATACGGTATTAAAATACAATCATCTCTCGTATAATGCGGTATCGTACAGCATGGATTTGAACTTACGTGGTTGCCTACAGTATGATAATAAAATATATACCTATAGTGAGAGCATAAAATATATACTGTGGTCACAAACAGATATACCACTGCGAGTTGTTGGGCGTCGGAGCTCAGACGGCCCGCTGAAAGTCAAATGTGGCACATAATGACGTCTGGCAAGCGGTACGCTGTGACTGGTCACATATGTCACTAGCGGTGCACTGTGACTGGTCACATATGTCACTAGCGGTGCACTGTGGCTGGTCACAATTCATATTCATACATACCCCCATTAGCCACTGGTGGCGCCACTATTGTTTTTTAGTGGACAGTGACTACACAGTCTGGGGCACCAGGGACAGTGAGTGTGACCAGCAGAACCAGTCAGGTTAGTGACCTAAGGTTTTTTTTATTAATGTCTAGGAAACTATCTTCAAACCCAGTTTACTGATGGGATACGTTAAGAAAAAAGAAAAACATCATTAGGCAAGGAATCGTATATTGGGGTAGGTTTAACATGTAAAGCATAGGGATGCATTTTTTAGCCTTGGGGTTCCCCCATAACCAAGTCCTAAACCCACCCAAATGAGTCCAAAAACAAGTTTCTAGCTAACATAAACCCCCAAACAGCTTTAAAACAAGCTAAACTAAGCCTAAATGCAGTTATAACTCACTTAAACTCAAAAATAAAATCTGAAAATCATCAGAAGTACTGTAAGTCTGGAAAATCAAACTTAGTAAACTGTAACCAAAAATGACAATGTTCACCCCACCTAAGACTAAAATACATTAATTTAAGTCTAGAAACAGTTTATAAACCAACCTAACACAAAATTTGTCTAAAATATTATCAAAATCAGTAAAAAAAAAAAAAAAAGTTATGCTGGGGTTTGGCCATCATTAGGCAGGGTAGGGCGATATTTCTGTTTCCATCGCTAATTTGGGATATCGCATATAGGGGTATCGTATATTGGGGTTTACCTAATTTTAACCCTTTGAGATTTTCGGCCCTCCGCTGAGCGTGTCTGTGCCAGATTCAGCCAAACGCACACACAGCGCGCTGTCGCGTAGCGATATTTGTACTTAATCGGTCAGTGAACACTAACTTTATATGGTAGACTAATGAATGTGGTACCATTTTAAAGCTGAATAGTTTCTCTTTATCATAGTATGGTTGAAAAAGGTATATACGATAGCTAAAAGGCCAATAGGACATTAGCTGAAAAGGAAAAATCGCACACTCTTCCGTAGAAAAATATTTGTAAAAAAAAAAAAAAGGGTATTAGAGTTACATAAAATTTGATAGCACCCAGTCAATCTACAGTAAATTCCTTTTCTATTGATATATGGGTTATGACAATTTATGTTAGTTTTCACAGAGAAAAGCGAAAGCTCTCCTTGTCATTCTGGTAAATATCCATGTTGGTAATATTGATAATATTCATGGTAAAACCTATTTAATATGCGTATCTATCTAATGTATTCAGTACTGTAAAAACATATAGTTGGAAAAGGATAAACAGGATAGTGTATGTGGAACAGGGCCAGAGAGGAGATGGAAAACATGCAAAAAAAAAAATTATATTGTTTCCAAATTATATTGTTTCATATGACTCGAATTCGAGTCATCAGAATCTCAACGGTTGGACTTAAGATGACGCGAAATTGCGTAGTTGGAATCTCAAATGGTTAATAACTTCCTGTGTACAAGTACCAGAGTGATTGTCAATAGGGTGTTTTTTGGAGGGTTTGGGTGGGATTTGGGGTGAAAAGGGCAACTTTGGAAAATGTCCAGTCTAGGTTAGCCCTTTATAATGGAAACATGGAACGTATAATGCAGAAAAGTATAGCAGGGTGTGTTGTCAGTCTATATAAAGCATGAAATAAATGAAAGGGAACCAGAGAATGAGGAATCAGAAAAGAGTATGAAAATATTTAACAGTGTACACGGTACTTACAACACGTCTGTGACTGTTTGAAGATTAACCCACCTCCTCTGAGGCTCTGGCAGTGGTGAAAATGCTCTTGAAGCACATACAGTAATCCAGTGTTGTGCTGCACTTAACTCTTTGCACTGTATATTAAAACTGTTTAACACTGCACATTCTGTTCTTACTTGTGCCACGCCAGTTGCAACACACCAGTTTGCACTCTGCACTTAATGCTTTGCAATCGGAATTCTAATTTCTTAACACTGCACAACGCTGTAAATTCCTATGTGGTCTTGTGAGGAGGTATTGCAGTTTATTCACTGTTTGTTCACAAAAACAAGCACATGCAGCAGCCACTATGACAAGCATCTAGTCACGACGGTAGTTAGGTGGGAACTTGGGAGGCCATTCTACTACGCGTGAAAACACAGCTGTTCAATGCTGCGCTCGAGGTTCAAAGTATGGTTGAAAAAAATGTTGGATTTTTTTTTCTTTTTTACGTTTTTTGGCCATTTTTGGGATCCGAAGGTGCGAGCCCAAAATTTCCAGGAATTGGGGTGTCTGGGAATTGGGCATCATATATATATATATATATATATATATATATATATATATATATATATTTATATATATATATATATATATATATGTAAAAGTCCTGGAGGACTTTGGCCGGCCAGCTGGCGTGTTCAAACATTCGGTATTATGGCCACTGGGCTCGAGCCGTGAGCGGGAAGTGCTTTGTAACCCACAACCAGAGCTTAAATGTCCGTCCGCCCCAGCACTGAATGGTCGAGTGCTTGTCCTATCACTCCCAGTGAACCTCCAGCACCCAGGTAATATAACTGCAACCTGCAAGTGGTGTCAAAACGTCCGTACGCATTCCCCACTGAATGTCTAATATTGGGCGGCCAAGGGGGCTAAGTCTTTCCCAAACGCCACTCCTATCGAACACAGACCTTAAGCCACGAGTAAATGTTTGGCTAAAAGGGCCTTCTGTCCTTCTACTGAAGGTCAAAAGTCCCCCGGTCATGATGAGTTGTGTTTCTACATGGCCACTCAGCGTCTAACAGACCGTAAGCCATGAGTAAATGTATGGCAAAAATGCCTGTCCGCCTGTTGACAGAAAGGGGAGATTCCTGCCCACAGCTTCACTTCTCCCCCTTCCCATCCCTCCCCCATACCCTCCTGGCTCCCCCCTTACTCCCTCAGTCTCTACTCTCTTCCATGGTGATAACATTGATTCGTGAGTTTTCAAAGTTTTTTGCAGTTTATTCTGCTACTATTGGTCATATCGAAATTTCGCAATTCCCAAAGAAAGCTCATCAAGTTCTGCATCTAGCCATATGCTTAACTCTTGGAAGATGCTGGCAAAATTTTGAACTAGGATGGTGGGAAATTATATGAAGGTAAGTTCAAGTGGGGTTGGTGGAGGATTAGTGCCCCTCTCTGTAAAACAATTAACTCTAAGCCCTTGGCCACCCCGTTTGGGATACATGGCGTCTGGCAATGAATGAATGAATGAATGAAGTTTTAACCTGAACACTTTATTATTGCTGCATTTCTGTGCTTTTACTTATCAGTTTTACTGTATGTGTTTTTATTAGCTTATCTTTTAGTATAAACACCAGCGAAGATGAAGGTATATTACTTGTACCAATACAAGTATAACAAATTTACGGTGGCATATTTGGCCATGGAATTTTTTTTTTTTTTTGAGTCCCGCGAGCTCTCACTTGTCACAGACAACAGATTTTCAAGTCATCATCAGTGTTTTCTGTGGATTTTTTTTTGTTTGTGCATTGTTTTCATAATGTTTAGCATTAATATGGATAACCCTATGTGTGTTTTGATGTCTAAATATGGCAGATTGGCCTGGAAATATTGCCAAAATTAGGAGGGGTACTGTACATACAGTCATGTATAGGTTGGGTGTTTTTTGGTTTTAATGTTTTTTTTTCATGGTTTTTTGATGTTTAGCATTACAGTAGACCTTAGTTATCCGCGGGGGTTAAGTTCAGAAACCCCTGCAGAAGGCAAATTCCTCGGATACTCTAAGTCATCATCACAAAATGGCATATTATTTCCACACAAGCTAAGCACACCCCTGAAAAAGTAAAAACATACTTTAAAACATTACAGATACATATTAACACTCACCAAAAGACTGTGTGTTCTCTTCATAACCTTCGTACAATGATGACGACTGCTGTATGACGATGATGATTGTTGTATAGATGACGACGATTCCTGTATGATGATGATGATTGCTGTATAGATGACGACTCCTGTATGATGATGATGATTGCTGTATAGATGACGATGATTGCTGCATGATGACAACAATGATTGTAGTGCAGTTCCTACAGTGCCAATGTGGTGAGGCAACGAGATACAGTAGAACCTCTTTGGACCAGACCCCTTTAATCCGGATTTCTGTTAATTCGGACAAAATTTAAAAATAAGAAGCTCCAAAAATATGTTGAAAGTAATTCTAAAGTCATTTTCAGTATCGGCGCGGAAAGCAATCGTCATTCGTTTAGTCTCGGATCACACTAGGTCGCAACATGGGCGCCTGTTTAAACACACACTAGCATTCGTTCCATCAACTAGTTCATCAGCCATTTATATTTTTATGCTGTATTTCAAAAGTTAATCCTCCTTACCATGGCCCTTAATGCAAGTGTAGCTTCTGCAATGAATAAAGGTGTTAAAAGGAGGAGTTTGCTTACACAAAAATGGGTCAGAATATTCTGCAGTGTTTAATGATTACTGTAGGTTATTTTTTGTACTTAAATGTGCTTTACTTGGTCATCAAACATTAGCTTCTTGCCCATATGGGCGTTATCAATATGCCAAAGATGACAATGTATTTTTTGCCTACATAAGTTTTATTATTATTCCAAATATTACAGTTAATTAATTAATTAATTTTTTTGCCTACATGGGCCTTAGTCACTTACTACAATTTAAAATGTAGGCTAGTTTCTTGTCATGGCCTTACCTGTAAATTATGCAATACAAAACTATTGTACATGATTAGTTTGGTTATTTTAGTATCCTTTCATCTTTTGCAGTTACGTAGGGTTGACATATGCCACATATGTTAATAATTAACAAACATACCATATGTAGATAGTTTTTGGTATGAACTGGAGATTACCCTGATGGTACGGACAATCTGCTAATTCGGACAACCCTTCCCCCCATATAGTCCGAATGAGAGAGGTTCTACTGTATGTAGCGGCACTGTAGGTACACTATGAATCTAGTCTGACCCTTCTGCCAGGACACCAGATAACTTCTTACGTTCTCTCTTTGGCTTAGAAGGATTGCATTTATCCTTTTCTTGTTTCTTGGGAGCCATTTTTCACTTACACAATGGAAGTACAGTAGAGTTGTAAACACGAGAAGGGTGACGACGACGTAAGTAACGAACTGATTGGTGTTTACAATAAGACTGGTGGAGTGGCAGGAATGCCCGTGGGTGCGGGTATGCTAACTGTAGCTACAAAAGAAGTGTGCGTTGCGCGTCAATTTCAAATTAAGTTGCAGTGTATAGTACAGTATTTAAATAAGTTTGATTTGCAGAAACTTAAATCCATGGATGCAAATTCCATTGATAAGAAGGGTCTACTGTACTTTGTATATTCCTATGTGTGTCTAAATATGGCAGACTGACCTAAAAACTGACAAAATTAAGAGGATGCTGTACATACAGTGGTGTATAGGTTGGGTGTTTTTTGGTGTTTAGTGTTTTTTTTTTTTTTTTTTTTTCCGTGCTTTTCTTGGTGTTTAGCATTACTCTGGATATTCCTATGCCTGTTTTGATGTCTACATGTGGCAGATGAACCTGAAAACACTGCCAAAATCAGAAGGGGTGCTATACATACGGTTGTGTATAGGTAATGTTTTCTGTTTCCAGTGATTTTTTGTTTTTGTTTTTTTGCATGGTTTTCTTCATGTTGAAAATTATTTTGGATAATCCTACGTATGGTTTTATGTCAAAATATGGCAGAATGACCAGAAAAAACTGACAAAATAAGTAGGGGCACTGTACATACAGTAATGTTTAAGTTGGGTGTTTTTTGTTTTCAGTGGTTTTTCTGCATGGTTTTCTTCATGTTTAGCATTACTTTGGATATTTCTTTGTGTATTTTGATGTCTAAATATGCCTGAATAACCGGAAAACACGGCCAAATTAAGCACAGTTACTGTACAAATAACTTAGGTATAGATTGGAGGTGGGTATAGGTAGGGTCTGGGTATGGTCGGGGAACAGTGTTCATTATCCAGATGTTGCCACTACCTGGACATGCCTTTGGCTCTCCTACGTCTGGATAAATGAGATACTACTATATATATATATATATATATATATATATATATATATATATATACTGTACATATATGTATACAGTATATATATATAACTGCCAAATTAAGCATAGTTACTGTACGAATAAGTTACGTATAGGTTGGATGGGTATAGGTAGGGTCTAGGTATGGTAGGGGAATAGTGTTCATTATCCAGATGTTGCCACTATCTGGAGTTGCCTTTGGCTCTATTATGTCCGGATAAATGAGAGATTACTTTATATATATATATATATACATATATGTTTCAGGTCAGGTCAGACACTGTTCTGCTATTAGTACCATGTAATCCAGTACTACCTGTTTTATGGTTGGATCACTGGCAACTAAACCAGCATGCCCACTGGTCTAAGCCAGTGAGGATGGTGACTGGACACCCTGAAGAATGAAAAATAAGGCATGGCAAAGGGCGGATGAGCAATTTATGCCAAGGGCCATTTAGTAGGTAGGTGGAGCTTGTTAGTCGTGGCTGGTAATCCACCTAGGAGAAGGAAAACTCTGAGGTTAAACCTGGATAGCCATACTCATGGATTCCATGCCCCTGTCCACAGGCTAGTGGTTAGCCCTCTCCTGACTTGGGAGGTTGGGATGGGGTTTGCATCCCTTCCCTGTAAAAAGCAACCTCGCGCATAACAAGAGAAGGAAGACAGATAGGAGTCAGTGCATTTTACCTGACCTTGACCCAGTTTTGCTGTGGGGTCCTCCCTTGGGTGCCAGCCTGGCAGGGCTTTTTGAGCCCTGTCATGCTGGTTCCCACCATAACGGTTGGTAGGTAAACCCTACGGGACCCCAGCAACTAGATGATTGGGGAGGTAATCCCCTAGCCTTGATTCTCCTTTTGATTTGTGTTGTGGTGGTGCAGAGGACATATGAGCCTGAGGCTCCAAGTGTGGGTTTAACATTAGTAAGACACTGCGGATGGGGGCTTGTAATGTTCTAAGCATTTCAAAGGATGATCAGCTGCCTTTGTTGTCACAAGAGTTGAGGTCACTGGAGGTCCGCATAACAGCACTCCCTGAAGTGAGGCGACCCAGGCCTGGTGAGATCAGTAGAGATGGTTACACATACTACTGGTCTGGCTGTGACTATGATGCCCATTTTAGGGGTGTCGCTGTGGCAACTGCTGCTCACTTTGTCTCTTGTGTCAACAGGGTTATTCAGGTTGATGAGCGTATAATGCTTGTGAGACTGAAGTACTCTTTGGGTTTCATCTCTTATTGCAATGTTAGCTCCAACTGAGGTGAGTGATCTTGAAGAGAAAGCTCTTCTACACCACACATGACTCCGCTGTGGAACACTGCCCCTTGCGGGATATACTCCTGGTCTTGGTTGACTTTGATGCAGTTACTAGCACTGACAGGAAGGGCTTCAGCGATTGTGTCAGTTCCCATGTCTCTGGAACCAGGAATTCCAATAGTTCTTGTGGTTTTTGCAAACTCCTGGAAGTTAAAAATTGCTGGATCCTGGTTCCAGCGGCCAAATCTTCACCGCTGGAATTGGTATCCAAATTCCGGAGGGGCTGCTAAGGAGACTGATCATATTCTTGTTAGCACTTGCTGGAGGATCCTTAAGATCTGCAGGGTTAGGAGCGCAGGGTTCTTTGCTACTGATCACAGACTTGTTGTTGCTACTCTACAACTACAAATCAAAACTGAGAGATTCTCAAGATGCCACCAAAAAAGGCTCCATCTTAAGAAACTCAGGGATGAGGAGTGTGCATATGAGCATTCAGTGGAAGTCACAAATCGGTTTGAAGTGCTTAGTACTGTTGAGGATCCTGTTGAACAATGGGATACCTTAAAAGCATGCTCTACCCTGGCAGCAGCTGATGTGTGTATTGGAGACTGCCCGAGATCAAGGAGGAGATTCATCTCGCAGTTGATACTGACCACAGTTGAGAATAGTCATGCTGCCAGACTGGCTGGAGATCAAGAACAGCACAGATTTCTGTCTTGACAGGCACGAGTTTTGCTGAAAAGGGACAAGGAAAGTTATGTCAGGGAAATCGCTGGAGGTGGGAGGCCATTTTCATGCAGATGACCATCTGCAAGCCTACTGAGCCCTGAAGAAGCTCCACTCCAGACCCACCTCTCCAGCTAACTCTGTTTGGACAGCAGATGGACGACTCATATTGGGGACAAGTGAGTATAGAGATCGTTGGGCTATTTTGAGCAGCTGTATATGGCTGAACCTCCCAGTGGAGAGCTTCCATTTGCTGGTGTACAACCAATGACTGCTGTCCTACCAATTGATGAAGCCATACCTTCTCTATGAAATCAAGAAGGCAGTGACTAGGTTGAAAAGTGGTGGAGCAGCTGGTGTTTGTGACATCCCAACAGAATTGATCTTGTTTGTGTTTGTGGGATATTCTCCCCACAGCATGGTGGGGAACGGGCAAACAAAGAGCCCGTCAGGGGAAAATGCGGAAAAAAAGCTCCTATAAAGGAGCATAGCAGGGACGAAGACTTGCAGACAGGGCAAGGGCGGCAGAGGAAGGGAACGAGACGATGGCGGTGGTGGAACAGCTCGATGATCAACAAGGCTAGGGGGAGAGAGCGATAGACAGCACGGCGCCGATGGAAGGGGCACTGGCATGCTCAGGTAGAATCCCAAATGACTCGACGATGGTAAGCGGCCGGCTGCTCGGATGTTCGTGGAGGGCAGAGAGGGACGAGAGCTTGATAGACAGACCGGCGCCAATGGTAAGGGTGCCGAAGCTCAGGTCGAAAGTCCCGAACTCTGCTCTCAACCCCCATCTGACTTGCTCCAGCTCTCCACAGCAGCAGGTGGAAGCGTGGAGGGTAGGCCCG